>NC_089722.1:31213957-31527707 GCF_035083965.1 Branchiostoma lanceolatum | reverse complement strand
ATTTTTCTGTTTCTAGTAATGGAAAATACCGTGCAGCGGCTCCTATGCGCGGTAAGATGATTCTTGCAAAACACTCGCCACTAAACTTTTATTCCCGATGTAAACAGGGGCTCTTGATGTTGTTTGCAAAACAGCGATCCTTTGTTACAGTAGCAAATTCTCCATTGTTCAGTATCGACTTCATTCAGACAACACGGACGTGGAAAGTGACGCCGCTCGGCACAAAAATATGGGAATTTTCATGAATTTTAGCAAAATTATCCAGGAAAATAAGGAAGAAATGTTGCAAATGCGGAAACCAGGGATAAATAGGGATGAGGTAGCTGTTAATTGGTTTAAACACTTGTTTGACATTTGGTAGTCATTTTAGATAGAACCTTAGCTGTTATGAACTTCTATTTCACTTAATTACCATAGTGCTGATGATTCAATGGTGCTTTTCAAATTGTATGTTTTATTGCGTGCTATGTACATAATTACATTGATAGCTTTTATAATGAGCCTATTGTACATTTTACAAATAAGTACAAGTTGTAGGCCAAGGCCAGCTTTTTCAAAAGCACTTAAGTTAAGTGACGTAACTTCAAAATTGCTTTCCCCAATCTGCCTTTCTCTATTAAAACAGTACTCCTTTCCCAAAATGACAATTTTTCTTATAGACTCAACAGCCCTTGAGTGACTTTCTCTGGCAGATTTTACTTCAAGAAAAGGAAAAAGACAATCCACACTCATAAACGTAGACAAAACGCCAGTTTTTTGAAAAGCACTTGTTTCCTGACCGTTTTATTTTGATCGGTCCATAAAAAATACCGGTTTTGTAAGAAATACCCCTAGTCGCAGAGGTATCGCTGAATCTTAGCTTACCCGCGAACGTCGGCCGAGCTGCTAAAAGTCACCAGAAGCTCGCGTAATCGAAGGGACTTCGGCCGTACTTGATTTGTGACAAGTCTCTGCTTGACTAACCCGGCTATAGGGAGAATATTGCCAGATGGAGGCTAATTTGTGACGGGGGCTCCAGGACGGGACGGTAAACCGTGGTCCAGCGTTCGTTGTGCTTGTCGAAGATCGTCGAAAACCCCCATGACCCCGGGGCGGTACAATCAAAAACCTCATTAACATAGCATCTGTCTTCATTGTCACGATCAGTGGAAGAATATCTCTTAACTTTGCTAAACTGGATCGATATCACTGTCACACTGATCAGGACCGTACATGGGGGCCTGCATGTCCTTTTACGTAGAGCGTAACTAGAGTTCCACGACCTCATACCTTCGCCAAATGATTTTAACCTTTATGACTGACATATTAGGAGTGTTTCTCATCAATTATATATCATACCAGTTGATCGTATTCACCCAAATAACAGAAGTTGTCCAAAGTATGAGCTTAACAAAGAAGTTTATGCTAACATTTATCATCAATTATGCAACATACCAAATATCAAGACAATCTATCCAATCCTATTTGAGTTATGCTGGTCATTTACACACAAACACACACACACATACAAACGCTACCGTATGCATAACCTTCTCGGCGAAGAATCAGCCATATTGATTTTACGTAGAGCGTTACCGACCCCTCCAATTCAACGTAGAGCATAATCGGTGTATTTTGCGCAGAACGTTATTTGTCACTATAATTCTGCATAAGGCGTAGCTACCTGGAATTTAGCGTAAAACGTAGTTGATAAATTGTACACTGTGTGCGTTTTTACAGATACCGGTACCCGACTTGCAAGACGGGTATCCGCCGCACTTCCTGGTTACATTGTCTCATCGGTGCACAGATTGAACATCCTGCATGCACAGATGGCCATAGACCTAAGACCTGCAAGGCACTATCTGGCCTTACGAGGCTTTTCTTGGCGGGAACATAACTCCACCATCCTGCTCTCCACTAAACGCATTTTCTGCGCTACCACATGATCCCACATACGAGAACGACTTTAGACCATGCGCCGTATGGTATACGGCCCTTTTCTGTTTTGCCAGGTACATGTAGGATGTAGTAACGTTATTTTTATGATCAAATGAAATGTTAGTTTCTCTCATGTAGCAAATCCGTAGGCCGCTGCAGCAACACACTCAGAGGTGGCCTAAAAGAATGATTAATGCATTCTCCCTTGTCTGAGTGAACTTGTCAGCGCTGTTATCGACAGCCTTCGATTCTTACTTTTAAATCGTCAAAGAATCGTCAAAATATAGGAACTGCCATTTCAGAGGGTTAGATTTTGAAAATTTTACGGGGACCATCCCCCTTATAAATCGCCCGCCTTCGGCTTTCGGTTGTGGCATATGATACAGTGTAATCTACACACACACACAAAACGTACAGGAGTCCAGGCTATGTTCCGGCATCACTTATATAGGGAGCTGGCCGTTATAATTCAAGACTACTAAGTATGTTATTGTCACCTCCAAACATTATACATTACCAACTTTGACGCCTTGGTTCAGCCGCTAGGTTTTTGAGTCCTCCATAATGCATTGGGAAACTTCAGAATTTCAGAGTTTATCGTAGAGCGTAGAGAGGCTACCTTGATTTAGCGTAATGCGTAGCCGGCCCTTCGAATTTAGGGTAAAGCGTTGTCGGAAAAGCTAATAGGATCCTAATGTAGTACATTGATCGACACTCCTAACAACTATTGCATAATAGGCAATGACCTACTATAAACGTTATACATGTATTTTGCTATTAGATACGTCAAATCATAAGCCCATCATTTTTGGTTTGTCCCCCTGTCTATAATGGCTGATGATCCCTTCCGTCGCACGAGCGCCCCGCTGTGACAGCATCTGGGGCCTAGCACAGTTGGCTGGGACAAGGAAGTTTAACCTCTTGGTTGAGATAACTTCTGCTTGGAGTTTAGCCGTGTGCAACTTGCCAGAATGACAGTTGCATAATCCTTTGTCTATAATTCATCCTTTGACTTTCTGAAAAGCTGCCTTCTCGTCTTTTTCAACAACGCACATGACCCCCGGGCCGTCCTACGAAAATATGACGCCTGTTGCATGAAGGCCAAGGGGCATGGCGGCTGGGCACACAAATGGTCACAGAATGCGATGGAAGCTTCCCTGGGTGGAGCAAGGAGGTTTTATAAAACCTCCTTGGGTGGAGAAAGGGAAACTGTGTAAGTCGAAAATGAACTGTCAGGAATGTGAATCAAGAACGTCTCGATTTCGGTTCGATAGTTTAGACTGACAGATCAGTCTACCCATTCGGCCACTCGATTTCCAGTTATAGTAGTCTGTATGATGCCACAAGGTCAAACTCACACCGCAATAATGTCTGATTGGAAACCATCCCCTCTCGACCCCCTTTCCCCTATCCCCCGAGGCACATAATTGACGGCATAAAAGCCATGGCATGCTGGGGGGTTTTACTAGTTGCAGGCCACTAGCGTGGTTTAGTTGGCGGTGTGTGTGGCCTGTGAGGCTCCCAAATTGTCCTCTTCGCGTTCTGAGTTACCACAAAACTCCTACCATGGGCGTTGTGCTGTGTGCTACCTAAAGTTCTGGAACCTCAGCTGGAAGACACGTGCAGACTTGGACGGGGTGAACACGGAACAGAAATGTCTTCCACTTGAAACAGTAGGGTTTCTTGTTTCACATTCGTTGGACTCTCAGTTCCTATCAACTAAATTCGAAACGACTTGTCTGGCAGCATTGATATTGCCAATGCACTACAAGTTACAACATATCCGGAGAGCCAAGATGAAGAGATAGCTAGAGTGAGCAGTGAAAAGGCTCGGAATGCCTGGACTTTTCCATTTGCCCAAAGATTTGAGTGGCGCGCGCCAGGGACTACATACTCAGCGGGACGTGGATCATCACATACCAGTGGCGGTGGTGACTACATAATTTTCTACAAGCTCAGCGACAAAAACAGCTGCAAAACGCATTCTTTGGGACTACATCGCAAAAGGTAATGACAGTGTTTGTTTGTTATAGAATTAAACTATGGATGTGCAACTATAATACAACCGCTATGTACCTTCATGTATTGCATTTCAAATACCGTTGATGCTGTACAAGTTAGTACAACCCTTTGAAAAATACTGGCCGTGTTCGTTAATCACGGCTTGGATAAGTATGTCCATCATACTCGCAGAGTCAGTGTGAAGTTAAGTCAGTATTGATTTGACTTCGTTTACCCAGGAGCCATTTGTAAGTAGGTCTCGTCACGTCCGGTAGGGGAAAAGCGATGATGTCTTGTTCATATCATAGAACACGTAGAGTTTGAGTAGCGTGTTTCGGTCAGGTAGTAATTGTTTTCATATCGGAATCATCGTCAGAACGTAAGTTATATATGTAACATTATGTATAATTTCTCTAAACCCGTAGGAGATCATAAAGACAAGTTCCTCCTGTACAAGCGCTGACGGAAACCAGTCGGGAACACCAACAAAGCAGAAGCTGTGACCAGCTAATTGGAACCAGGTTTGGACGCGGAATGAGACGGAATGAAGGTAGGGGCATTGCAATACTCGTAGCGTGACTTGTTTTGTTTTCAGAAACTGAGAAAGCAGGCACGCTTCACATTTTCTTTTCCCCCTTTTCCTAGATGTGGCATTGAAATGAAAGCTGTGACAGGCTTCACCACAGGTAAAAACAGGATGGTTTATCTGTTTTTACTTCCATGAAAAATGAAGGTATTGTTTTTGGTGTGTGTGTTCGTGTGTGTTTGTTCCCAAATAATTGTGGTTAGCATAACTTATGAACCCCTTGATAGATTGTAACAATATTTGGTATGTAGCTGTTGGAAAGACAAAGGTCAAGGTTAGTTTCTGCCCCCAAGACGTCTTTGTCTACCTGTCAGTAAACAGGATAACTCGAGAATACCTTGATTGATTGTCTTAATATTTGGTGTGTTGGTAAGCCTTGATGAGACCTCAAAATGATTAGATTTTTAGCCCCCTCGTGTCTTTCTATTAAGTTACGGCAGTGGAACTTACACTAGTTACAGTTTTTATTATCTATTATTCTGAGATGCTATGATCATGTTGTTTATGGCAGGGCTCGAAATTCATTTCTAGCAATAGGTGCACTGGTGCACACAACACAGACGAATAGGTGCACAGAAATATTTTTGGGTGCACCACATAAAATTAAGTTGAATGTCAGCAAAACATGATTACAACGTTTAACGCTACTGCCTCTCTGAAGAACTTTAAGCTGTAATTCTATAGCTAACTTCAAAATCTCAATACATACAGTAATACACTGTCAAAAATTAGGCGCACAGCTTCAATTTTGGGTACTCAAACGTGCACATGAACCAAGTATTTCGAGCCCTGTATGGTATGATAGTTGTTTGTTTACTTTCAGGTTTGGGTTGTCCAGCAGAATCCTTGAGCTATACTTTGTTTTATTTTGCAAAGCAATTAATGCTTTGCCTCTACACAGCAAACAGCGTACCAACATTGTTCAGCATCATGTCATTATGTCCCATCACCTATCAGAAGAATAGCTGAAAGAATCATTGGTTATGTACATTCTGTACAGCAATTAAGTCTAGTTAAGATAAGTTAGAGGCTAACAGTTTAGTGTTTGAGTCTAGTTAAGATAAGTTAGAAGCTACCAAGTAAGTGTTTAAGTCTAATTAAGATAAGTTAGAAGCTAACAAGTAAGTGTTTAAGTCTATGTAAGCTAAGTTAGAAGCTAACAAGTTAGTGTTTAAGTCTAGTTAGGATAAGTTAGAAGCTAACAAGTTAGTGTTTAAGTCAAGTTAAGATAAGTTAGAACCTAAGAAGTAAGTGTTTAAGTCTCGTTAAGATAAGTTAGAACCTACCAAGTTAGTGTTTAAGTCTAGTTATTAGTTAAGATAAGTGTTTCAGCCTAATTAAGATTAGTGTTTAAGTCAAGTTAGGATAAGTTGGAACCTAACAAGTTAGTATTTAAGTCTAGTTAAGTTAAGTTAAGTCTAGTTAAGTTAATTCAAGTCAAGGTAGGATAAGTTAGAACCTAGCAAGTTAGTATTTAAGTCTAGTTAAGTTAAGTTAAGTCTAGTTAAGTTAAGTCTAGTTAAGTCAAGTCAAGTTAAGTCAAGTCAAGTCAAGTCAAGTCAAGTCAAGTCAAGTCAAGTTAAGTCTAGTTAAGTTAAGTTAAGTCTAGTCTAGTTAAGTTAAGTTAAGTCTAGTTAAGTTAAGTCTAGTTAAGTTAAGTTAAGTCTAGTTTAGTTAAGTTAAGTCTAGTTAAGTTAAGTCTAGTTAAGTTAAGTTAATTTAAATTAAGTCTAGTTAAGTTAAGTTAAGTCCAGTTAAGTTAAGTTAAGTTAAGTTAAGTTAAGTCCAGTTAAGTTAAGTCTAGTTAAGTTAAGTCTAGTTAAGTTAAGTTTAGTCTAGTTAAGTTAAGTCTAGTAAAGTTAACTTAAGTCTAGTTAAGTTAAGTCTAGTTTAGTTAAGTTAATTTAAATTAAGTCTAGTTAAGTTAAGTTAAGTCCAGTTAAGTTAAGTTAAGTTAAGTCCATTTAAGTTAAGTCTAGTTAAGTTAAGTTAAGTCTAGTTAAGTTAAGTTAAGTTAAGTTAAATCTAGTTAATACAAGTCAAGTCAAGTTAAGTTAAGTTAAGTTAAGATAAGTTAGAAGCTAACAATTTCGTGTTTAAATCTAGTTAAGTTAAGTTTGTGTTTTACAGGTGAGCCAGGCTGTTTGTGTGTTGTTTGTATTTTACAGGTATGGCGAGCTGTTTGTGTGTTTTAATTTTTTATATGTGTGACAAGTTGGTTGTGTGTTGTTTGTGTTTTGCAGGTGAGCCAAGCTTCTTGTGTGTTGTTTGTGTTTTACAGGTGAGCCAAGCTGTTTGTGTTTTTTTTGTTTTACAGGTGAATCAAGCTTTTTGTGTGTTGTTTGTGTTTTATATATGTTGCAAGTTGGTTGTAGGTTGTTTGTGTTTTACAGGTGATCCAAGCTGTTTGTGTGTTGTTTGTGTTTTACAGGTTAGACAAGCTGTTTGTGTGTTGTTTGTGTTTTACAGGTTAGACAAGCTGTTTGTGTGTTGTTTGTGTTTTACAGGTTAGACAAGCTGTTTGTGTGTTGTTTGTGTTTTACAGGTGAGCCAAGCAGCTGTTTGTGTACTGTTTGTGTTTTACAGGTATGACAAGCTGTTTGTGTGTTGTTTGTGTTTTACAGGTTAGACAAGCTGTTTGTGTGTTGTTTGTGTTTTACAGGTTAGACAAGCTGTTTGTGTGTTGTTTGTGTTTTACAGGTTAGACAAGCTGTTTGTGTGTTGTTTGTATTTTACAGGTTAGACAAGCTGTTTGTGTGTTGTTTGTGTTTTACAGGTTAGACAAGCTGTTTGTGTGTTGTTTGTGTTTTACAGGTTAGACAAGCTGTTTGTGTGTTGTTTGTGTTTTACAGGTTAGACAAGCTGTTTGTGTGTTGTTTGTGTTTTACAGGTTAGACAAGCTGTTTGTGTGTTGTTTGTGTTTTACAGGTGAGCCAAGCAGCTGTTTGTGTACTGTTTGTGTTTTACAGGTATGACAAGCTGTTTGTGTGTTGTTTGTGTTTTACAGGTTAGACAAGCTGTTTGTGTGTTGTTTGTGTTTTACAGGTTAGACAAGCTGTTTGTGTGTTGTTTGTGTTTTACAGGTTAGACAAGCTGTTTGTGTGTTGTTTGTATTTTACAGGTTAGACAAGCTGTTTGTGTGTTGTTTGTGTTTTACAGGTTAGACAAGCTGTTTGTGTGTTGTTTGTGTTTTACAGGTTAGACAAGCTGTTTGTGTGTTGTTTGTGTTTTACAGGTATGACAAGCTGTTTGTGTGTTGTTTGTGTTTTACAGGTGAGCCAAGCAGCTGTTTGTGTACTGTTTGTGTTTTACAGGTATGACAAGCTGTTTGTGTGTTGTTTGTGTTTTACAGGTTAGACAAGCTGTTTGTGTGTTGTTTGTGTTTTACAGGTTAGACAAGCTGTTTGTGTGTTGTTTGTGTTTTACAGGTTAGACAAGCTGTTTGTGTGTTGTTTGTGTTTTACAGGTGAGCCAAGCAGCTGTTTGTGTACTGTTTGTGTTTTACAGGTATGACAAGCTGTTTGTGTGTTGTTTGTGTTTTACAGGTATGACAAGCTGTTTGTGTGTTGTTTGTGTTTTACAGGTTAGACAAGCTGTTTGTGTGTTGTTTGTGTTTTACAGGTTAGACAAGCTGTTTGTGTGTTGTTTGTGTTTTACAGGTTAGACAAGCTGTTTGTGTGTTGTTTGTGTTTTACAGGTTAGACAAGCTGTTTGTGTGTTGTTTGTGTTTTACAGGTATGACAAGCTGTTTGTGTGTTGTTTGTGTTTTACAGGTATGACAAGCTGTTTGTGTGTTGTTTGTGTTTTACAGGTTAGACAAGCTGTTTGTGTGTTGTTTGTGTTTTACAGGTTAGACAAGCTCTTTATGTGTTGTTTGTGTTTTACAGGTAGGACAAGCTGTTTGTGTGTTGTTTGTGTTTTACAGGTGAGCCAGGCTGGTTGTGTGTTGCTTGTGTTTTACAGGTATGACAATCTGTTTGTGTGTTGTGTTGTGTTTTGTTTTGTTTCCTGAGTCTAGTTATGATAAGTTAGAAGCTAACATAAATGTTTAATTCTAGTTAAGATAAGTTAGAATCTAACAAGTTAGTGTCTAAGCCTAGTTAAGATAAATTAGAAGCTAACAAGTTAGTGTTAAACGTCTAGTTAAGATAAGTTGGAAGCTAAGAAGTAAGTACTTAAGTTTAATAAGATAAGTAAGAACCTAAACACGTTAGTGTTAAAGTCTAGTTATGATAAAAGTTAGAAGTTTTAAGTCTAGTTAAGTTAGAAGGTAGCACGTTAGTGTTAAAGTTTAGTTAAGATAAGTAAGAGCCTAACATGGTAGTGTTTTAGTCTAGTTAAGATAAGTAGGAACCTAACAAGTTAGTGTTTAATTAAGTCTAGTTAAAACAAGTTAGAACCTGACAAGTTAGTGTTTAAGTCTAGTTAAGACAAGTTAGAACCTAACAAGTTAGTGTTTAACTCTAGTTAAGTTAGAAGGTAGCACGTTAGTGTTAAAGTTAAGTTAAGATAAGTAAGAACATAACATGGTAGTGTTTAAGTCTAGTTAAGGTAAGTTAGAGTTAGTGATACATGTAGTTAAGGTAGGACGGCACAAATTGCTGGTGATGGGACATGATGAACTTGATCACCATTTGTTGTGACATGGACAACCTTTGTACGCTGTTTACTGCCCCTGTTTTTTGTTTCTTTTTTTCAGGGCAAAGGTATTCTGAATTGCGGCATTCAATGGGATGAAGAGGCCTTGAAGACCACATGGACACCTGAACCTGCTGCTCACACTTGCTGTCAGATGGCGGGGAGCAGTCCACTTTACCCAAACAACTGTACAGGATTTGAGCTTTATCATATGGTTGAGAAACGAAGAGCTGGCTGGCGTGACCCTCGCTCTTTTGAACCAACGTGACAAAACTAAGTGGTCAGTTAGACCACATGACTGGAAGCAAAGGAAAAACTTGTGGTATCTGAAAGACTAAGCAATGAAAATGACTTGGCAAACATTTTTCCTAATTGATTTGGTGCAGAGGTAGACTTTGAAGACTTAAGGACCCGAAAGATACTTAACACACCACATCACAGCTTGCATGTAACATGCTTGCTCTCATACATCATATAGACTGAGACTAAAGCGTCAGACATGATGCAAACATCAACCATACTCAGAGATTGGAGAAATGAAGACAGGTTTAAGGGATCATGGAAAGTTGTACCAGTCAGACCGAAAGAACGAGGTACTGATAGCTACTTTTTTATGTTATTGCCTGATATATGGTCTGTTGATTCATTGTTATTAAATACTGTTCACCAAGAAAACTTGTCAGTAGAAGAAGAATATTATTTTTCCATTGTTAATAAAACATAATTTAAGATTTCAAGTATTTATCATGTTAGTTTTTTGCTGAGTCAAGAAAATTCAGAAGCCAAACAAGTACCTTGTACTGAGTGCAAGACAACTTTCCAAAAGTTGATGTTGAAAATTATTAGAATGAGCTGGAATGTAAAACTTCACATTATGTAGTACTTTGTTATGTGAGAGTTTATAGGCTGCCGCCGCAAGTAAACCTACTAGACTCATTTTGTACCTGGAAGAGTAAAAAAATTACCAGATACATCTCACTACTAAAGTGGAAATTGGTCAAACAGGTTGGAAAATGCCATGAGCTAGCTGGACAGGTAAATATTATCAGACCACACATGTTGTTAATTTGAACACTATTTGCATAGTTAATCAGAAATTGATGCAACGAATCAGATATTTACAACATGTGTACTAGTACTAGTTATCTAAGAATAGGAGATAACGAATTCATATGGATCATTTCAATTAGAAACTTCTTTGCATATATCTATTGAGCAAAGTCTGCACTATTTGTGTCCGTAATTTGGCGACATGAGATCGTCGGTGGCTACAGTACTAGTGTCCGTGCTTTGTTTTATATCCATCCGAATGTACCCGTGGAATTCCAAGTAAAGCACAGCGAGGGGATGAGGGATTTGTTCAAAAGCAAGGCTCTCTCGCCTTTAAATGTAAAGTAATTGCTGAAAGTTCCGTCAGCAACAGAAGTGTCCATTCAATTGTATACATATATAGGTCCTCTCCTATATTCTCTTTCAACGCCCTGCAACTCTATACCGTGTTCCGTCTCCTGTGAGAATGGTCTACAGTTGCATAAACAGGTGAAACGTCGGTAATTTCCGTTGAAGACACGAAGGCGTAGCGGTAAATAGCGAGTTACCATTGTGCCCGCCGTAACACGAGCGCGTATATTGTCATTTCCCTTATAAAGACAGAAAAGTAAAACAAACACAATAACCATCTCATCAGAACAGCGAGAAATATGTCACCAAATCAGATGAGAATCACCGGGTACGAATTGTACAGAAATTCGGGGGATACGTCTGTCAATGAACACTTCAATGGACCTCCTATTGACGTGGAAACTGTTATAGGAAATGAAGAAGAGGAAGACTACCTCATGCGAATATGTCGACATGGTGAATTAGAGATCCAACAGGAATGTATTGAAGCACTTTTCAGGGAGGTTTTACCCTTTGAACCACAAATCGGGAATGGGAGGGGTACATTTTTACTGGCAAAAATCATCATCCTACATTACGAGGATAACTAGTCGCCTTCATTCGTCGATGAAGATTAGACATCCAGGTAATAAGATACGCCAAAAAGCAATTACTCAAACAACTGGATATGATTTTGGAAACGGTCAGACGTTTCAAGTAGCATCCACTACTTTTCGTCAGTGACTGTGAGCAGGATCAGTTGAACAGCAGGTTTATAACCACGAACTATGAATTGATATGCAAATAAGGAGAAGACAATTTTTTTTTTTTTTTTTTTTTAGATAGTCCAATAGAAAGCGAATTAGACAACTCAAGACAAGGTTGAAGTAAAAGGGGACAATAGCTCCTATTGTTTTAATATAGGAGCTAAAGCTGGTTTGCCCCCAAGGCTATGTCCCAGGTGCCAGACAGTTCCACCCTTAGCCCTCCTTATCCTCAATATATGAGAGGATATACAATCCAACCCTCAACAGGAAAGGAGGGCTAAGGGTGGAACTGTCTGGCACCTGGGACATAGCCTTGGGGGCAAACCAGCTTTAGCTCCTATATTAAAACAATAGGAGCTATTGTCCCCTTTTACTTCAACCTTGTCTTGAGTTGTCTAATTCGCTTTCTATTGGACTATCTAAAAAAAAAAAAAAAATTGTCTTCTCCTTATTTGCATATCAATTCATAGTTCGTGGTTATAAACCTGCTGTTCAACTGATCCTGCTCACAGTCACTGACGAAAAGTAGTGGATGCTACTTGAAACGTCTGACCGTTTCCAAAATCATATCCAGTTGTTTGAGTAATTGCTTTTTGGCGTAGTCGCCTTCATTGTTCGTAAAAGTTCGGACGCCATCAGTTTTATTATTCACTTACATGTTAAGCCTATCATCTATTTGAAGGAAAGTATAATTTTCTGCTCTTCATTGTTTTTAGTTAAAATAGTAGACATAGCGTGGAGAACTTTGTTCCAGTACAACACAAACGACGTAGCATGTAGCATAGATCCATTTAAGATATTGTTCTGTGATGCTGTTGCACAATGATTGTACTTGAATGTAAACTTATGTCATCTTTTCCACGATAGAGACCAAAAATGTCGGTAAAGTAGTTGTCACATGTTAGATATTTCATATACTGGTAAAACATTCCTTATATGGTGGTTGTCACAAACAACCAGAACTGTGTAAATATATGGAAATGGTACATGATGTTTTGTAGTTTTATAAGATCAAATAAAATGACGATACAGAATAGCATTATCTTTCTTCTCCTCTTCGTTGCTTTAAGGATTTGACATACATGCGAATATGAAATTGACTTTGCTGGTGCTGTGTTGGTAAAGAACGTATACTTCTATAAACAACCTTAAATAATCTTGGGATACCTTATTTCACATTATCAGACCCGTTTAGAAACTGTATTTCACTAGGGTGCAAGACTTCAAAAGCTGCAGTTGGAAAGTACAGCTTCGATACGTTTAGATGATGGCATAAACCTACTTTGTACGTGAACATTATGAGAGGTTTAAACGCAATGGATTTACACACCGCTTCAACCGCCACGAGCCATGCACAAATATTTTGACAACCACAAGCCCTTAATAAAAAGGATACCAAATGACCATTAGAATGAGTCTATCATAGAGGTTAGCCTTTTGAGTGTGAGGCACTAGGACACGCCAACCAAACCAGATATTTATCCATATTTCGATACTTTCCCAACCAGCCTGGGCGATTCTCTTGTGGAGAGTATCTTAGAATGCATTGTCTTGGCCCAAATACCTTAGGCAGACTGTCGTGATTGTAGTGGTACTACACGTGAAACACTAGACTAAGTGCTGTGTCGCCATGTATGCTTTGCGGAGTCTGGCAGAACTGCAGGTAGCAGGGTGGCCCAAATACAGTATACCGTACTAAGATATTGTAGTGGGATTAATACATTGTACTGGGGTGAAATACAGTGTACTGGGTCTATACAGTGAAATACATTGTACTGGGGTGAAATACATTGTACTGGGTCTAATACATCGCTTTAGGACACTGTATTTCGCTAATACATTGTATTTGGGTGAAATACGTTGTATTTGGCGAAATACAGTGTATCTGGCGAAACACGCTGTATTTCGCTAATACATTGTATTCGGATGAAATACGTTGTATTTGGCGAAATACAGTGTATTTGCGAAATACAGTATATTTGGCTTCCAAATACAGTGTATTTCGCCCAAATACAATGTATTTCGCTTTTGACTGGTATGAACCGCCATAGACACAGCTGCTCTTCCCACTGCCACTTGGGCCGACCAGGGCAACAAATTCGCCTGGAGACACCTTGAAAGAAACATCCTGGTGTAGAAAGGACAATATAAAATTGGAAACATTACTATGATCTCGTATTCCAGTCGAGAAAATAAATGTCATTAGCGAAGCTTTTCATGGACATAAAAGTCGAATCCTGTGTTGAAGTACACAAGTTCTTAACAACTCATATCCCTTTAAGGTATGTTGTATTAATTTTACATGTCTTGCGTTAAAGTTATTGCCTGAACCAAACCGCCGTAATAGCTAGAGCCACTCCCCAACGATGACTGCCTTATTTAACATCGCTGGAATTCACACTAACAAGCCATATATAGCAATATCTTAAAAGTTCTTCTGCACTGCATTTTTGTGATGGAAATTGCAGTCCAACTTTGCTTCATAGCATATTATTAAGTCATTGCAATTAAAGAAAATTTTAAAAAAGTATCACCTTTAGAACATGTGCGCGCCGCCGGGTTGGGTAGGACATCCACACGTTCTTGAACTCTATGCTTCCTCGAAGTTTCGAAGGTGCCAACCGGCCGCCATTTCTTACTTTCGGTACTCGGTCGATGAATTCAATGACTTTTATAGATGCTCCCAAGGCTTCCATCAGCTTTGCATATACTTGGACCGTCAGTTTCTGTCAGAGGAGTAAAGAGGGAACAATTTGTTGGACAGGGACGTAGTCTGATTATACACCACATTAGTTCGAACAGTAGGAGTCCTCTTACCCTCTATCTAATACTATAAATGATAACTTTATTGCACAACAATTGCACAAGGTACACAGTACGGCATCAACTAGGGTGGTACATACTATTAGATAACATTCTATTAAGCTAATCAATCTATCTAATACAATATGGTGTAGTATTAGGGGATGACAATGGGATTTTACAATCATTGGAGCAGTTTCTAACGTCGGCAAGAGCCACGGCTACTAAACATCTTCTGTTACAACCGTTACATCACTTGCGCTAGTAACTACATGAATTATTCAATTCGATTGTCTGTATTTTATGTAACCGGCCACCAATCAATTATCAAATTGTTCAAAGCTTACCCCCAGTGATACCCTAAAGCGGTTTTTGCACAGGTAAAACGTCACCAGTTCCCCTGCTGTTATCGTATTCGTCATCACAAGATGGCCGCCGTAGTACAAGGTCAACACGAGCAGGCCAAGGTCGAAAGACTAGAACACAAGGAAATGTGTTATTATTATGTTGTTCTTTGCTTTTTTTTAGTTGTTATTTGCTTGTTTGTTTGTTTGTTTGATTGTTTGGGTGGTTTCCTAACAAAGACTGGGATCCCATGGAATGCATCTCTTTGGTGACCTGCATATTCTATGATACCTTTTGACGTGCCAAGTACATGGACTATACTGTAGTATAAGCAGGAAGTAAATTGCAACGTCTACGACATAAGCCGATCACAGTAATCGCTATAAACATACATACGTACCTTCATGTCTACTCTCATATCAATGTCAAAGATTCTACCAATGTTTATGCGCAGCCCTGAGAACCTCATAAAAACAATGCAAGGTGCAAAGATTCATATTGTCCATGGTCTATAACTGTCAAAGCAACAACAAGTGACTAGTAATCAATTATATATATGATACGTTGATGAAAGTTAGACATCCAGGTAGTAAGATACGCCAAAAATAATTGCTCAAGCAACTGGATAAAATTTTGAAACAGTCAGACGTTTCGGACAGCATCCACTGTCTTTCGTCAGTGACTAACGATAGGACTGAGAACACCAGGCTTTATACCAAAACTCTGAATATGTATGTAAATGAGGTTAAGACAATTTAGGATGTCTTAAAGTGGTCTTTAAGAGAAGATTGATTCAAGACAAAGTTATGTGCCAATAGTTCAATTAGCTACTGTTGATTTTTACTAAATGTTGTTCGTCTGGGGGGCAGTACATAAAGACAGTGGATGCTGTCTGAAACGTCTTACTGTTTCAAAATTTTATCCAGTTGCTTGAGTAATTACTTTTGGCCAATTATATAATAGCCTTGTTTGATTTTTTCTCCATTAAGACAAAATCATTATGTGATCATGCATTGAATCTAAATGTCATAGATACGACGACGAAAACGTGCACGAACATCCTGGGCGCAACCAGCACTCATTAGTCTTAGAGACTTACGCGTTCGACCAGGACGAAGCTCCCCAATAGCAATGCCTTCCGAACGTGAAGCTTGTAAGTGTCTTCCAGAAGCTCGCTGTGAGTTGGGGGTAAGGGCTTGTTATAAAAACTTCTTCACAAGTTACATGGAAAACGCCATTGTTCGTAAATAGTCCCTTCATATCCATCTAACACAAGTATGTGTATATAGCTGTATTCTTTTTTGTAGTCATATCTTTATGCACACACTAACACAGAAAGAGAGAGAGAGAGAGAGAGAGAGAGAGAGGAGATGCATTCACAACATTATCAGCGGTCTATTTCATCGCGGATTGACAAAATGCTCTTGTTACTCACCCGTATCTTTCGCACTCCCTGTCCTCGTTCGCAAAGCTGCGGACCGTCCTAATGTTGCCGCACGTCTCGTCAGCAACCTCATTGGCCCTGGCAAAGGACGTCCGGATTTCCATGGCCACTTTCTATTTGAGACGGTACATGAAAAAGGTTCTAAAATTCTTTACAAGTGCACCTTGGTCATTGCTTTAGAATTATCATTGCATCTACACATTTTTTTTCAATTCTTACTTTTAGAGCCATGGCTCGCAGTTGAGTTGATGTTGTACTTTCGTTTAAGATTTTTCGGCAGTTTTGAAAAATTAATTTTTAAGACAAGGCAATTCTCTTCTCGAATTCAATAAAATGTTATTCAATTATCATGAAAGCTCGTCTGTGTTTGTAGCAATCATAGTTGAATACTAAACTTTCTTCCAACACAAAAGGTACGCAAGGATCAAATTTTCAATTTTCAACGACAACTGACGTTTTTTTCGGGTTCACGTTCGGAGGAAGTGATTGGTGATTATTTATCTTGATAAAGGCGACAGTGGTCGTTAAAAAGTTAATCCTTGCGTACATTTTGTTTTTGAACAAAGTTTAGTACTGTACTATACATACATACATACATATATACATACATACATAGATATATAAATATATATATAACCCGCAAAAAAAGCGTACTTACCTTTAGATATCCTCCAAACACCTTGCTCACTACAGCGATGATGGGCAGCATAATGAGATTGAGGATGGACAGACGCCACGACAACCACAGCATGAAGGCTAACACGGCGACAACGCGGACAAAACTAGCGATCAGCACTTTGACATTGTTGACAAACATTACGGTCGTAATGGTCGTGTCAGCACTCAGACGAGAAATGATTTCACCTAGGCATAAAAAAGAGGAATCAAAATGCATCAATTATTTTGAGTTACAGCGCTTAGTCCACTCCAAATACATGTGTTGGCTTCAATCACAAAACATTGTCATGAACAGAGTTATATTCCAAAAAACAAGGCAACAACGACAACAAAAGATTTACCAGTTTTGACGCTGTCGAAGAAGCCGATCTCCTGACGGGTGATTGAGCGGAGCAGCAGGTTTCGCACCCGGACGTTGAACTTTATCTTGGTGATCTCGAACAACCCAGTGCGCATGGAATAGCAGGCCGCACTACAGATTTCACAACAAGAAGCGCACTCATGGATCGACAGGTCAACGATCATTCACGATTTGGTATGGTATCTTCTCAGTAATAATGCGAATAAAACCTTCGTTTGCATAATTCATCTCTTAATTACCCTTTCTCCATCCAATATTGCCTGCCGATCAAAATCATAAGTGCTAAAGTTTCAACATTCTCTGGCATAATAATACTTAATTTTGAGTTATGCAAATGAGTCGAGTAATAGCGTCTTTTTCTAGGTAACACATTGTACGTGTTTAAAGTTCCTTTGATAGAAGACAATGGACATACGAAGTTTCCTCATTAACTATGCAGCTGTATTTATTGAATAAAGAAGTGCTTTCGCTGACGTAAATAGCACTTTACAAGCAGAGGTCAGTGGGGGAAGATAGTGACCTTTTTATCATATGCCCCTATGCCCCGTTTTTTAATCCGCTCTCGTTGATTGGGAAGGCGGGCAAACACGGGGCACAGTATGATAAAAAGGTCTCAATCGTCCGCTCTGATTGGAGAGTAGTTAATTGGTCTTGATCTTACCGGGAGGCCGTACAAATAGCCATGAGCGTGATGGCATAGATAAACTGGTCCTGTGACGTGTGTATTTTGTTTATCCCGTCAATCACCTGGCCTGCATAGTAAGGGATGAAGCTGTCGCCTGGAAAAAGGTGGATAGGAAGGAAGGAGGACTGTCAATGACGGGTACATGCAATACTGCAAACAAGCTTAACTGTAACATGTAATACTACAAACAAGCTAAACTGTAACATGTAATACTGCAAACAAGCTAAGCAAGCTGAACTGCAAAGTTTAATACTACAAACAAGCTAATAAAGCTGAACTGCAAAATGTAATGAAACAAATTAAACAAGTTAAACTGTAACATGCAATACTGCAAACAAGTTAAACTGTAATACGTAATACTACAAACAAGCCAAACAAGCTGAACTGCAAAATGTAATGCTACAAATTAAACAAACATGTAATACTACAAACAAGCTAAACTTTTCTAAAAAATCTTTGGTACTGCACAAGGTCCATGAGGACTGTCAGTGGCAGGTGTGTTTAGTACTACAAACATGCTAAAAGTGATATGATTATAAAGTTCTTCGAAGATTTCTTTCTGCTATAATGCCCTCTCACGCATGTATTTATTGTATCTGCCAAATCTATGAACAAGGCGTTTCTTTTCTCTGAGCGAAATGTGTTTTAACCTTTATGTAGTTTTTACAATAAATAATGGCAAATAGCTTCGTCTGACCTGCAAATGCATTGAACCACAGACCAGCGATAAAGTTTGCAGAAATACCCCAGTTAACCCTCAAACACCCGAACGGGGTCATTTTTGACCCCAGGGGTGGATTTTGACGTGGTATTTCAACATGTTTGATCTGAAAAAAATTCATTCCGTGACTTTGTCAGTAGACATCTTTTCTAACCTCTCTTAACTTTCTGGGGAGATCGGCACAATACTGGTGACATTATATAGGAAAGTCTGTGTTGAGTCCGCTGGGGTCATTTTTGACCCCAGCAGAAATAATATGCTGTTTTTTAGACCTGCCCTCTGTAACTACTAAACTACTTATCAAATGACCACCAAATTTTCAGAGGATGATGCACATGTAAATCCATATTACCATAACAAATTGTACGTCATCATGACGTAATATGACGTCTTTATGACATAATTTTATATGATTCTATCCACCATCATGGATTTTGACCGATGACGTCATCAAATAAGCTTAGAATATCAATGTTAAATCATAAAAGTTACATTGGATTAGATAAGATGATAAGAATGTTAGAAAATACATTTGGCGTATCAAAAAAGCCTCGAAAAGTAATTTTTTGAACTGAAATTAGAAGATTTTGTATAAACCCGTTGCCATGGCAACACGAAAAACGATGAACTTGCTTTATTAATTTGAAATTTTTGTTAAGGACATTTTATGAAAAGTCACCAAGTTTCGTAGCCCTCACGTAAGCCGTTCATTAGTTATGCAACATGAAATTTGCTGTACATGTTGGATCGGATTCGTTTTTAGGGTTATTATGGTAATGTATGGTACTTACTGACAGCACCTCCGATCAAGAAGGACATCGCTGCAAGAAAGTACGGTATGACAGGTTTTCCATAGCTTATCAGCTTTGTAACAGGGGAAAAATTTGATTCGCTGTCCGCTCCTCTCTCCAGTAGTCCTTCGGCCTCCTCATCAATTCCGTTCCCCGGCTTTACACTTGTATGAGACAGTATGGTCCAGTTAATGTAGAACACTGCACATCCAACTATACTGCCGACAAAGCTGCCCCAGAACCAGGGCGTGAAAGGAAACTTGGCTTCCTTCATGGAATACATCAGCAGCTTAACGAAGGTGTACAAACACATAGCCGATGGTAAGACTAAGATCCACGGAGAAGTCCACGGCTTGGTTCTTGTATTACACAGCACGGACAGGACAGCTCCAAACATCACACATCCTCTCAGCGGTGCGAGTATCCAGATGTCTAACAAAGACGTGAAGATGCTGAAGGAACTGATGTCGTGCGTGAACTTGTGGAGATCCGCACCATTCATGTAGAGGATGGTGTTGGCGGCGAGGTCGACCAGGGACAGCAGCACGACAGCAGCAACCCTGATTGCGGTGTTCTCTGTCCCCGCCATTATGGACTGAAAAGAACCACAACACTGTTTGCGATACAAATAAATAGTAACACGTGCATTCTAAAACACACAGAGAGTCAATCGCAGGTTGCAATTTCAGTGCAGTAACCGCGAAAATCGAAGAAAACCTACCTACCCATTGTTCAAGGGTGACGAGAAAGACGATGGGCGAAAAAAGGTTATCGCGGATCGCGGAATCCAAACCTATTAGGGACCAAACGATATTTACCGGGGAGGGAGGGGTGGTGCGCTGGAAGTCCGGTGAAAAAAATTTTCCATGACCCTCCCCCCCATCTCAAAAAAAATTTCCATTACCCTCCTCCCACAGGTATCATGTAAAAATGGTAGAAAAACGACCCCCATTTATAAAACAGCTACTATATGGCCTATATGGACATCGGGCGTCCACTTGGGATAGCTGACGCAGGCTATAAAACAAGAACCGGGAACCAGCGGATGTCGGTACCAGAGGCGGCAGCAGAAAATCAAAATGTATATGGGGCAAGACAGTTGAGACAATTTTGAAATCGGGACCGTTTAAACTACTATATGAGGGACAAATTTTGCTGGAAGAGTTTAGCTAAGTTTAATCAAGGAGATATATAGACATCTCTATTGTAAAACGAAATACAGCTTGATTTCTTGGGGGCGACGCCCTCTGACATAGTACTAGTATTTTTCGCCGCGGGAGACGGTCAATCAACTTCTATTCTCCAAAGGACCTTGACATGCAATTAAATTTAGGTGAAACCAACCGTGAAAGACATGTAAAAGCTCAGAAACAACAATATCAATCGTTGGTTTATTTAGCTACTCAAAAATATCAATAGTCGATACCAGTTTTCCGTTTTTTGGCTGTGTCCGTGTTCTCCGAAGTCGAATCGCTACAATGTCGTCGCTGTCAGAAGTTCTCTTCGGTGCGAAATAGGAAGCGATATTCCTGGTATACTACGCTTCAGCGCAGGCATGTTTCCAGAAAAATCGCCGCCGAGGCGATCTTCCCTCGGCGGTCGGCGGCGAAAGTCCTAATACGAAAGTCCCTTGCCGCGGCATTTAAAGAACCTTGGCCCGTCTAAGAAATCGCGTCACCCCCTCCCCGAAATATATACGCCGCCGGCCCGTTCCAGGAAGCCGAAAGCGCTGTTCTTCGTCTTACAGATAACGTGGAACTTCCGTCTTAATACAAACTTTGTACAAGCATCGCTGTGGGAAAGTTCAGGGAACGTAACATCGCCATAGGTTCGCTGTAACTAGCACACGGAGATCCAACTCGCGCGTTTTCCCCACAAAGTTGCCGCTGATTGACAGTCGGCAGCCTTTGATGACAGTCGCGACCATGGCGACGTCGGCGGCAGAAAGTCTACTAAAAGGAAAGTCGGCGGTTTGTGGGCGGTGCCACAAATTTGCAGTAGCCGAATTGTCCAATCATGGCGAAGCTTATAGATAAGTTGAAACTTTATCTTCCTCTCTTTGTAAAAATGAATTTTCTGTGCATTGATTCGCTGTTATGGATGGGAAAATGACGTAACCTTTGTCAGAAATACAGTTAAGAATTAATTCTTATTCCCGCGCTGACAGAGAAAGGAATCTTTTAGAAAGAACAGCTTCTGTGTTGGTCAACTGCGGACTGTTAATTTCCAAATAAGGAGATTCCCCGGGAATCTGATACATTTACGGCTGTTCTAATAGTCGGGAACCGCTCCGCAGATTGTGCACATGGAGACCTACTCGGCTATTGTTTACGTTTTCGCGCAATGCTGCCAGCGGCACACGAGCCGCAATGGGATTTTCCCGGGTGGGAGGGGCGGCAAGACAAGATCGGAGCGGTAGGGCAGGGTGCTAATTTAGTAATTGGCACCTCCCTTTGAGCTGATACCTGGATGGCTTCCTTTGAAACAGCGGAGACGCGTGCCATTGCATTTTTACTACGGTATTTTTGTTTTTTTTCGCCGCTACGCTGGGTGAAAAAACAGCATAGCGGGTGATTTACAGCGTCGGTTTGTCGACCCACAGCGTAGCGGCCCGCTATGTTCAACTTACTGAGAAAATGTTTCTGGGTAGAAAATAACAAACAATTTAGATATATGTATTATTTATTCTTTATTACTGATTGATTGTGCGGTAGCATTCCACACTTCATTTTCATGAAGATGTACCGTACTCTCATGCTGATATGCACTTTTTCCGAGGAAGAACCCCTCCTAACGTACGCAACCCGACTTTAGCGTCATCCTGGAGCCCCTGCTTGCAACTTGAAAAGTTTAAAAAGTGCGTGCGTAAATAGGAATTTTACGGTAAGAATTAATTCTATTCCCGCACTGACAAAGAAAGGAATATTTTACGTTAATAACAGCTTCTGTGTTGGTCAACTTCCAAGGAGATTTACCGGGAATCTGATACATTTAATATTTACGGCTGTTCTAATAGTCCGGGACCCACCCCGCTGATCTTGCACGTATCACAGAGAGACGTATTCGGCTACTGTTTACGTTTTGGCGCGATGCTGTCAGCGCCTCGACATTTTTACTACGGTAGTTTTGTATTTTTTCGCCGCTACGCCGGGTGAAAAAAAAGCATAGCGGGCTATTCACAGCATCAGTCATAATGTTTATGCACAATAATTCAGCGGATTCATAAAACAAAAAATCTATGACCCTCCCCCAACCCAGAATTTTTTCCATGACCCTCCCCTCCACCTCGAAAAAAATTTCCATGAAAATAGCTTCCGAGTCTAAAAAGGAGACTTTAAGTAGAGTCTAAAAGAAGCTGGAATTAGATAGCAACCTTTGACCCCGTCTAACCGGTTGGGCTAACTATCGGCCATTGTAGTCAGTGTATAACCCTTTTGTTTGTTCGTTTGTTTATTTGTTTTGTATAACCCGTCAACGCGTAGCACCTAGTACGTAAGACGGCACTGTAAGGTTTGATCCGCTGCATACCAGGATATAAAAAGTGTGCCGGGATGTCATAAGATTAAAAACAGGACCTCTGGCTTTACGTCCACTCCGAGATGATGTTCTTCAAGCTAAGGACTATTTTTCACAGACTGAGAACAACACTAACCACATAATAAAATGCTAAACTTTCTTCCAACTCTAAGTATACACAACATCAACTTTTCGACGACCACTGTGGCCTTCTTCAGGATCAATGATGACACTAGCCACAGCATCAACTCGGCCCATTTCCAACTCGGCCCATCGCAAATCTGGTCAACTCGGCCCATCGGCCGTGGTCAACTCGGCCATCGCCGTGGTCAAGTCGGCCCATTGCCAAATTTACACAAAATAAAACACACCAAAAACACTCACTTTCTGAACATTCAAAATGATTGCAATTTTCAACTCTTCAATATCTTCTTTGATCTGACCTTAATCTTCTTCCTATTTTTGCATTGGATATCTTGGGGAGCATGGAAAAAGAGGTGAAAAAATAGTCTATTCTGCTCGCCTGTATATTTCGTCGCCATGTGTAGCGAGTTGTGTTAGGGTTTTTGAATCTCCAGATGTCTTGAAGGTCGAATTTATTTACCATATCGGAGATCCTCTCAAATGCTCTGGGGTGATAATTAGTCACCCTTTTTCCAGCCCGGTCCATTTTAACATCTAAAACGGTGTTAAAGTCACCCACGATGATAATACATTCACCGGTAATATCCAGATTTAACTGTTCTTTGTCAACATCTTGGTAATCTTTCAATTTCTGAACTTCACTTTCAATCTCTTCGAAGAAGTCAGGATTGTCCGAATTGGGTGCGTACAGGTTAACAAGACAGAATCTAAGATTTTCAACCGTGATATCCACAATATCCACGAGACAACTCGGCCCCTGGGACAACTCGGCCCCTGGGACAACTCTGCACCTAACCCAGGACAACTCGGCATCAGTGCATGATAAGTGTATTTGGGGCTCGAAGAATGACAATTCTACCGATCTGACAGGCTGATAAGTGCAATAAGAATTTTAAGAAACAAAACTCAGTCCATACATAAGCATTTTTCTATTTCCGTTTAGTCTCAAATGTTACAAGACTGTCAAAAACAAGTTGCGGGCCGGGGCGACGACGCCATTTTATTTGTTATTTTCGACGCTCTTTCACGAAGTCTCTATGCTTATGTTCTGCTATGAAAGTGCTTACAACTTATTACCGATGAAACTAAATGTATAGCAGTTCATTATGTTTTGTTGGACATAAATAATAATAGTTTGTAGGTTTTCAAAACGCGTCGAGATAACCGAGATGATAAAACTTCCTTATTGGTATTTAAACTATCAAAGCGTTTCGGCGAAGTGACCTGCAGAGTTTCACAATTTCCTATTCTTTTTAGACGAACTGTTTGGCAGTTAAACATGTTTTATTCCTCACATAGATCTTTAAAAGTTTCTGTTCTGTTTGCTGATCTATGTCAGTTTCTGGGCTCGGTGCCGAGTTGTCCCGAATGGCTAGGGGCCGAGTTGTCCCAGGGGCCGAGTTGTCCTGATACCATCCAACGCCCATCTGTGTCCACAGTCTTTCCGTGAATTTCAAAATTCAAATGCTTTATGAATAGGATTATAACTCCCTTAGTGTTACTCGTTGCGTGACAAAAACTCGCCGTACCACCCCATTCTGAAGTCCAGTACATTTCGTCTTTGAATACAGAATGTGTTTCCTGAAGGCATATAATATCACATGGGACTTCAGACAACCAGTTGAAAATCTCCCTCCTTTTTTCACGATCCGCAATCCCATTACAATTGAAACCAGCTTCTTTTATCATCATTTTGGATTTTTGGAATTTTGCTCAGCATTGTTAACGAAGGAAACGGGAGGGAGCCATAACTTAAAGTCAGGTGGAATTTCCCCATACAGCTGGGTTTTGATAAACTCATTATGCAGGAATTCCGTCCCGGCGGAGGGAACCTGCGGCATTTGATAATGAAGCCCACAAGGAGGTGTATGTACAACATAATCAAACTAAAGCAACCAAGTAAACATAACATAACGTAATGATCACAGTGTGTCTCTACCAGTGGGAAAGGGATCCGCGATCCGTTTCCCACCAGAAGTCTTTGACACCTGGACTCGTCGTGTTATGTTCACCCTAACCATTAGGTTTATAGACTGGTTCGACAAGGTGTCTTTAACTGACACGTATGTTACTAGTCGGGACACGGCGGGTCGATGTGATGACCAGGCCCGCTGCATACCAGGATATAAAATGTGTACCGGGATGTCATAAGATTAAAACCAGGACCTCCACTCCGAGATGACGTTATTCAAGCTAAGGACTATTGGACACAGGCTGAGTCGAGTGAGGAAGTATATTATGTGTGATGTTCCCTTCTCAAGGGCAAAGCATCGGGCCTGCCAGAGATTCGAACCCAGAACTTTTATATTCTATGCCAACAACACTAACCACGTAATAAAATGCTAAACTTTCTTCCAACACTATAAGTATACACAAGATCAACTTTTCGACGACCACTGTGGCCTTCTTCAGATTCAATGATGACACTAACCACAGGATCAACTCGACCCATTTCCAACTCGGCCCATCGCAAATCTGGTCAAGTCGGCCCATCGCAAATCTGGTCAAGTCGGCCCATCGCAAATCTGGTCAACTCGGCCCATCGGCCGTGGTAAACTCGGCCCATCGCCGTGGTCAAGTCGGCCCATTGCCAAATTTACACAAAATAAAACACACAAAAAAAACTCACCTTCTAAACAATATGCCTACAATTTTCAACTCTTCAATATCTTCTTTGCTCGGCAGGTATGTAGAATTTACTTCAGCATGCGCTGGCAGGCCTGGTGATCACGTCGACCCGCAGCGTCCCGACTAGTAGTAACATACGTGTCAGCTGTTAAAGACAACTTGTCGAACCAGTTAGAAGAACTTGTCGAACAAGTCTTTAAATCTAATGGTTAGGATGAACATAACACGACGAGACCAGGTAAGATCTCATTTAGCATGATTACACGGTGGGAGAGTAAAGCAGTTGTTTTGCATAACCCTTTTGTTTGTTTGTTTGTTTGTGTAACCCGTCAACGCGTAGCACCCAGTCCGTAAGACGACACTGTACGTTTTGATCCGCTGAATACCAGGATATAAAAGAGAGCTGACCAACCACGCAATCGCTTATACCACGTGTAGCGCGCCGATTGGGTGCCCCTTTGAAACGCCGCCGGCGCCGCGGGAGACACAAAATAGCAAAAAAAAACACATCAAGATATCGCAAAATAAATCATTTTGATGTAGTGTATGGAAAAACAAATAATGGGGTCCTTTGGGTAAATATCTAATGCACAACTTAAACAAATTTCAGGTCCTTAGGTTTCAACACCACGGCACTGGAGGCCATAATGTACGCATTTTGGCTGAAAATGACCAAAGAAACTCAATAAAATCATTTAAAAAATTCATATAAAAAAAGGAAGAAAAAAATCTAGGGGTATACACTTACTCTACCTGCATACCAAATTTCAGCTCATTTGGTCCACGGACGACCGAGATGAATCGCTTTGAAGATTTGACAGAAGAAGGAGGAGAATAAGGAAGGGAAGGAGAAGAAGCCTGACAAAAACAATATGTTTTGTTGGCGGAACATAACTAAGAATCAGCTGCCACAAACTACATATTGAAACGGGAAGACATACCCGCACTCCTCTAGAGCAACGATCATGTAAACATTGTACTTTGAATAGAATAGAAGACGAATGTCATTTTGTGGTAGAATGCAGCTTAGAAAGAAATGAACTGTATTAAGCTTGTAGAAAACCTATGACCCTACTTCACACATTTAAGTACTGTACAAAAATTCATATTCCTAATGTGACTAGACAAACCTCCCATTGAAAAACATGTCTGTTCTTTTATATCTTCTATAACCGAAAAGCGAGGAGAAGTAGGATTTATCTAAAGACTGGTTCGACAAGTTTCTTTAATTGACATAACTGATATTCATAGGTCAAAGGTTGCAATGTGGTTTGTTGCCTGCGGTATGAGGCTCCAAAAACCTCAAAGTCAACAGTTCGAAGTTGTCTGACAATGAATGAATGAAGACCTTTATTGCACATTTCTGTCAAACTTGGCTAAGTACAGGTCACAACAAAATAAAACTAGAGTTCCACGAACACATTATCTTCGCCAAATAATCAAGGCTTAATGTGGAGAGCTTTTAATATTTACATGCTTATCACCCCCTGCAAATTTGATCATACACAATACCATTTGAAAGTTATAATGTGGGGGGGGGGAAGAGTCCAGTCTAGATAGGGTTAAAAATCATTTGGTGGTACTGGACTAGTATATGTGTATAGTGTGCTGATATATGTTATAACTGGTCATCAAAAAGATTGAAAGTTGTAATTAAATGATACAGTCCATTTATACGAATAGAATAAATATTTATTCCATATCATACACATTTTGCAAGATAGTACATGTGACTTTTCCATACGGTGCTAGGTAATACCTAGCAGTGGCGCAGTTTTGGTGCAGTGTACTCTCTGAGCAGAGGAGTGGGTCCGGCTGGTTTTTGACACGTTTTTAGGCGTTTTTTGTCAGGCTTTCTATTTTGTTCCTTTTTCGTTATGTCCCAAACCGTGTGTTGGACAAAAATGCCAAAACTGAACACGATAAAAACCGGACCCAAACATTTGCTTGAAGTGCAAACTGCTCCATCTGTTTATTTATGTGCCCCATCTGTTTATCTATAAAATAATATAAAAAAGTTATATAAATTATATAAAAAAGTAGTGGATTTACAAACTATCCTTACTAATTATGAAGATTAGATCCTGACTTGCACAATTAGTCATTGATTGTGCAATGCACCATCTGAGCTCTCTGCATACCAAACTTCACGAAGATCTGTCGACCCCTTCTCAAGTTATTCATGTCTGAAGATCACAAAAACACCCACTGCAGTTCAAAGACGCTAGGGGGCCCAAACTTATACAACTTAATTCCTGTGGCATGAGCTATCTGCCACACAAAAATCATGACCATAACACTTTCAGAAAATATGCTCCAAAATTTTGAAGCTCCGCTGCAGTACCTTAGGTACCCGCTAGAAGGCCCATTATCGAACTTGACCTTCCTTTCTGTAAACCCTACCTATCCACTAAATATCATACAGAACCATAAACAGCTTCTTGAGTTATGTTGTCCACATACAAATTCACATCCACACAAAACCCGCTGCAGTACTGAAGCAAATCAGATATGTCAGCGGAACCTTTTTCGAACTTGACCTCCGTTTCCACAACATCTACACACCTTAAAAAAATCATGAGGATCCATCAACGTTTCAGTCACTTCTTTTGCCTACATACATACACACAAAAATTAAAAGTCCGCGGCAGTACTGTTGATAAATGCAATGTAAACCATTTTTGAACTTGACTTTCCTTTGCAAAACCACTACAGACCTACCAAAAATCATAAAGATCCATCAAAGGTGTCTTGCGTTATGCTGTTGACATACATACAGACCCACCAAACAGCTGGCTCAACCAAAAAACATAATCTTCCCCGAGTACTATAGCACTCGGCGAAGATAATAACAAGTACAGTTAACGGATACAAAAAGTCATATTCTTTTTGTATCCGTTAACTGTACTTGTTATTTTGTTTTGTTGTGACCTGTACTCAGCCAAGTGTGGCAGAAATGTGCAATAAAGGTCTTCATTCATTTATTGTCAGACATCTTCGAACTTAGGCAGGGTCAAAGGTTACGCTCTCTATATAGTGCACTAATTATAAAGTCAGAACAGGAACATCCACTTTACTCGGACTGCCTTATTAAGAGGTGGTATGGGCTACAAAGCAACGTCTTTGTCTGTAACGCTCATGCTTTGTTACGCATACAACAGCAAGTATTCTAAACTTCGAGTTAAAAAAACCTAGATATTGTTGTTAACTGCCACGATCGAGGAATTGTCCACTTTTAGTGATACACTCCACGTCCGTGAAGGGACTGAGTGACAATATTTTGCTGTCGGTGAAAAAACCCCAGAAAGGTGATTGATAAAAAATAGGGTATTGTCACAGAATAATTGGGTGGCTGCTTTTAAATTGACCCTGAACACTGCATGGCAGAAAAATGAAGAAAAAAAGGTTTTCATGTAGCCTGGAAACCATACCATCGGGGGCTCTCCAATATCTCTATACGGCGCTGGGAGTGATGCCCGCCCGCCCAGACAGCTAAGCCCACTCGGGGTGTGGGTTTACGGCCTTGGATTAAATTACTTCGCCCCCTAGCTATAAGGCGGCGGCGATATTGTCTATGGCAGCTAAAGTAGGAAAGGCTGCGAACAAAGTAAGTGAAAGGCTGACAGGAACAGCTCAATCATAAGCAGACTGTGCCCGGTAAAACGCCCCTAAGCCGACCCCTAGAGACTGGGATCAGGCTAGTGTTCAGAATGAGATGAGAAAGTTTGTCAAACTAGAGTCAATTTGAAGATTCACCATAGCCAATGAATTTATTTGAAATTGCAAAATATTTGCATCTTTAGTGAAAGACAAACATTGAACAATGAACAATGCTTGGCCACCATCACTCCGATTTCCTGTAAGTTTATACTTTAGGCGTCGGATGTAGTTCTTGAAAAAAAACTCATGAAAGGTACAGCATTTTCCTGGCATCATATTTAGATATAGAGACGGTGCACGAGTAACTGTATAGTAATCTATTATTTCATATTCGTTTTTCAACATGGATAAAGACAGTTGCAAACCCTACGCCATCAGAAACAAATTAGAAAAAAGATCTTGATGACAACTTGAACACTTGTCATGGACAATGCTATTTTTGTCAGTATTTTTTTCAACCTTTATGTAATCTTGAAAGTATATAATATACACTCATTCGGCCGAGGCGGATTTTTCAAGAGTTCAAAGAAGGATCTAGGAGGTCAGGGGTCCTTTTAACATATCATCGGAAAATATAACAAAATTTTTTTTTTACAAAGATAACGTTACAATTAGTATTCCATAATCATATTCAGCATATAAAGGTATAATTCGACGATATAACATAAGTTCAATATTCGGTAATCATAGTCAGTCCATAGTTACACGTCGCAACATATTCTTGAATTGAAACTAGAAATGTTTACTCCGTCGTAAATGATGGGGATCCGTGTCGTCATCATCACTGAACGAACTATCCGCAGTTGAGGACCCACTCTCTTTAGTCATCGTCGGTCTCTGTGTCGTCAGACGTGTCCAGCCCTAGTAGCTGCCGCCGCACCATGTCGGCGTAGGTTCCTTCCCGCTGCATCAGCTCCTTGTGCCGTCCCTGCTCCACCACGCGCCCCTTGTCGATGACGATGATGCGGTCAGCCTTCTCCACGGTGCTCAGGCGGTGGGCGACGACGATGACCGTGTGTCCATCGAGGTTGTTGATCGCTTGCTGAACCTGGTAGAACACATGAAAGGTTACACCCTAAAGTTCCAACACCCCTTTATTACGACATCATCTAATGCTTACCATAACGTAGTTGTATGAGAATGTAGTCTTATACTCTAGAATCATAGGGCTGTCACCAACATGAGGAGCTAATGAAAAATGCACATTTCAGGTTTGTATTGAAGAAAACAATGTATATACTGTTATACACTGTAGTCATTCTTTTAAATGTGTTTTGTTTTCAGAATTGGTTCCTTACTTTTGGGAAGTCTGTTGGACCAGCAGGGGAAGGGACATGGTAGCCACTAATATCGTTCGTCTTAACGTATGTTCACGTGAATCAGAGTTTGTATGGTTAGGTGATGGTAAGGTACTGGGGTGAAGTGGCCCTAAATGGGTTCATCGGTCAGCCTCCTGTCTACATATTGCCATTTGCGTCAGAAATAGAAGTCCTCTCTTTTGAGTTTATTGCACATATCTGTACGTTTACATTATCTTAACTCCTTAGGCGCACCATTTGTTCGCTCTCGGCATCTAAAGCGCTGGTCGCCTCGTCCAGTAACAGCACCGCTGGTCTCCTGATCAGCGCCCGGGCGATCGCCACCCTCTGCTTCTGCCCCCCAGACAGCTGCATCCCCTTCTCCCCAGTCCCTGTCTCGTACCCCTCGGGCAGCTCCGTGATGAACTGATGGGCGTTGGCCTGCCTAGCAACGCGCTGCACCTCCTCCAAGCTGCAGTTGTCCAGGCCATAGGAGATGTTGTCCTTGATGGAGCGGGCAAACAGAACCGGCTCTTGTCCAACCAAAGACACCTAAAACATCAACGATGAGAGCTTTTTAATGCCGGATAAGTGAGCTTCGGCTCAAAAGTATTGTTGAACTTGGACAATAGCCCCTCGTACTAAAAAGAGACCTAATCAGGCAAGTATAGAAAGAGAACTTACCACACGGTGCAGAAACTTGTGATCATACGCCTTGATGGGGTGACCATCTATCAGCACCTGGCCTGACATGGTCTCATAGAAGTGTTCCAGCAGGGCGACACAGCTGCTCTTCCCACTGCCACTTGGGCCGACCAGGGCAACAAATTCGCCTGGAGACACCTTGAAAGAAACATCCTGGTGCAGAAAAAACAATATAAAATTTGAAACATTACTATGATCTCGGATCCAGTCGAGAAAATAAATGTCATTAGCGAAGCTTTCCATAGACATCAAAGTCAAATCCTGTGTTGAGGTACTGAAGTTCTTAACAATTCATATCCCTTTAAGGTATGTTGCATTAAATTTACATGTCTTGCGTTCAAGTCATTGCCTGAACTAAACCGCCGTAGTAGCTAGAGCCACTCCGTAACGATGACTGCCTTATTAAACATGGCTGGAATTCACACTAACAAGCCATATATAGCAATAGCTTGAAAGTTCTTCTGCACTGCATTTTTGTGATGGAAATTGCAGTCCTAATTTGCTTCATAGCATAGTATTAAGTCATTGCAATCAAACAAAATTCAAAAAAAGTATCACCTTTAGAACATGTGCGCGCCGCCGGGTTGGGTAGGACATCCACACGTTCTTGAACTCTATGCTTCCTCGAAGTTTCGAAGGTGCCAACCGGCCGCCATTTCTTACTTTCGGCACTCGGTCGATGAATTCAATGACTTTTATAGATGCTCCCAAGGCTTCCATCAGCTTTGCATATACTTGGACCGTCAGTTTCTGTGAGACGAGTAAAGAGAGAACAATTTGTTGGACAGGGACGCAGTCTGACACCGCTATGCATAAACACCTCAACCGAACTCAACCGAACTCAACCGAGTCTAAAATGCAGTGTACATGGGGCAGGGACATTTTTTGACGCTGTGGATACGTTATATATGCACTTATGAATACAAAACAAGCAGCAAACTCTAAGTATTTACCAGTTTTTATAAGTTTCTCTGCTCGTTTTCAAGATAGAAGGAATTTGTGGCCGCCATATTGGATTTTCACTGTTGGGGTCTGCATGGGGAAGTTCTTTATACCTTTTTTCACGGACGATAAAATGGTGGGTACGGGTACTTATAACATTTTCATCGTGATCCACTCATGATAACTATACACAATGTGTTTTAAGCCTCGAATACAAGCAAGTTGTGTGTATTCATTGAAGATCCAATATGGTGGCCACAAATTCCTTCTATCTTTTAAACGAGCGGAAAAACTTATAAATACTTAGAGTTTGCTTCTGTTTTTTTTATTCATAAGTGCATATATAATGTATCCAGAGCGTCAAAAAAATGTCCCTGCCCCATGTACATTGCATTTTAGACTCGGTTGAGTTCGGTTGACTTCGGTTGAGTTCGGTTGACTTCGGTTGAGGTGTTTAGGCATACCCTGATTATACAGCACATCACCTCGACAGTAGGAATCCTCTTATCCTCTCTCTAATACTATAAATGATAACTTTATTGCACAACAATTGCACAAGGTACACAGTACGGCATCCACTAGGCTGGTACATAGATAATATTCTATTAAGCAAATCAATGTATCTAATGCAATATAGTGTAGTAGTATGGGATGACAATGGGATTTTACAATCATTGGAGCAGTTTCTAACGTCTAGACATTCTTCGATATATTTTCAAATGTATACCATGCAATGTCACATGTCATTATGTAGAGAGAAGACTAAAATGAAATAAAATAGATCATGAAATAAAGATTAAAAATAAAAAAGATCTTAAATCAAATAAAATATAGAAGAGATTTAAAATGAAACAGATCTTCTGATGACTGTACACATGGAGTAGGAAGGTTCATCTGTCACAATTTCGCTCAGGTCGCGTGAAATATGCTCCGGGTCATCATCAATCAACTTGAAAAGGAGCATATACCAGCGAACTGGTTGAAAACTTGTTGGTAATTACTTTACTTAATTTTTTTACTATGTTGACGAGTGAGGTTTGCACAAATATAGCAATTCAATAAAGTGAATTCCACCGAATTCACCAATGAACCAAATGTTTTCAGAGATGCAATTTGTACAGGTTCAGATAAAATGTACCGTTTTCGACAAGAGCCACGGCTATACGAAAGAACTGCTGTTACAACCGTTACATCACTTGCGCTAGTTACTACATGTTTTCGTCAATTCGATTGTCTGTATTTAGTATAACCGGCCACTAATCAATTATCAAATGGTTCAAAGCTTACCCCCAGTGATACCCTAAGGCGGGTGATGTACAGGAAAAACGTCACCAGTTCCCCTGCTGTTATCGTATTCGTCAGCACAAGATGGCCGCCATAGTACAAGGTCAACACGAGCAGGCCAAGGTCGAACGACTAAAGAACAAGGAAATGTGTAACTATCATGTTGTTCTTTGCTTTTTTAGTTGTTATTTGCTTGTTTGTTTGTTTGTTTGATTGCTTGTTTGTTTGTTTGTTTGGTTTCCGAACAAAGACTTGGATCCCGTGGAATGTATTTCGTTGGTGATCTGCATATTCTATGATCCTTTTTGACATGCCAAGTACATGGACTATACTATAGTATAAGCAGGAAGTTAATTGTCTTCGACATACTAGTAAGCCGATCACAGTAATCGCTATAAATATACATACGTACCTTCATGTCTACTCTCATATCAATGTCAAAGATTCTACCAATGTTCATGCGCAGCCTTGAGAACCTTCAAGTTATAAAAACAGTGCAAGGTGCAAAGACTCGTATTGTCCATGGTCTATAACTATCGAAGCAACAACAAGTGACTAGTAATCAATTATATAATAGCCTTCTTTGATTTTTTTTCTCCATTAGAAATAATCATTATGTGATCATGCATTGAATCTAAATGTCATAGATACGACGACAAAAACTTGCACGAACATCCTGGGCGCAAACCAGCACTCATTAATCTTAGAGACTTACGCGTTCGACCAGGACGAAGCTCCCCAACAGCAATGCCTTCCGAACGTGAAGCTTGTAAGTGTCTTCCAGAAGCTCGCTGTGAGTTGGAGGTGAGGCCTTGTTATGAAAACTTCTTCACAAGTTACATGGAAAACGCCATTGTTCGTAAATAGTCCCTTCATATCCATCTAACACAAGTATGTGTATATAGCTGTATTCTTTTTTGTATTCATATCTTTATGCACACACGAACACAGAAAGAGAGAGAGAGAGAGGGGGGGGGAGAGGGAGGAGATGCATTCACAACATTATCAGCTGTCTATTTCATCGCGGGTTGATAAAATGCTCTTAAGCTTGTTACTCACCTGTATCTTTCGCACTCCCTGTCCTCGTTCGCAAAGCTGCGGACCGTCCTAATGTTTCCGCACGTCTCGTCAGCGACCTCATTGGCCCTGGCAAAGGACGTCCGGATGCTCATGGCCACTTTCTATTTGAGACAGTACATGAAAAAGGTGCATCTTGATCATTGCTTTAGAATTATCATAGCATCTATACATTTTTTAGATTCTTATTTCTAAAGCCATGGCTTGCAGTTGAGTTGATGTTGTACTTTCGTTTAAGATTTTTTGGCAGTTTTGACAAATTTATTTCTAAGACAAGGCAATTCTCTCATCGAATTCAGTAAAATGTTATTCAATTATCATGAAAGCTCATCTGTGTTTGTAATAATCATAGTTGAATACCAAACTTTCTTCCAACACAAAAGGTGCGCAAGGATCAAATTTCCAATTTTTAACGACAACTGCCGCTTTTTTTCGGGTTCACGTTCGGAGGAAGTGATTGGTGATTATTTATCTTGATAAAGGCGACAGTGGTCGTTAAAAAGTTAATCCTTGCGTACATTTTGTTTTTGAAGAAAGTTTAGTACTGTACTATACATACATACATACATATATACATACATACATATATACATATATATACATATATGTATATATGTAAGTATGTACAGTATGTACGAACGTGAACCCGAAAAAAACGTACTTACCTTTAGATATCCTCCAAACACCTTGCTCACTACAGCGATGATGGGCAGCATAATGAAAGTGAGGATTGTCAGACGCCAAGACAACCACAGCATGAAAGCTAACACGGCGACAACGCGGACAAAACTAGCGATCAGCACTTTGACATTGTTGACAAACATTACGGTCGTAATGGTCGTGTCAGCACTCAGACGAGAAATGATTTCACCTAGGCATAAAAAATGGGGGAAATCACAAATGTATCAACTATTTTGAGTTACAGCGCTTAGTCCGCTCCAAATACATGTGTTGGCTTCAATCACAGAACATTGTCATGAACAGAGTTATATTCCAAAAAACAAGGCAACAACGACAACAAAAGATTTACCAGTTTTGACGCTGTCGAAGAATCCAATCTCCTGACGGGTGATGGAGCGGAGCAGCAGGTTTCGGACCCGGACGTTGAACTTTATTTTGGTGATCTCGAACAACCCAGTGCGCATGGCATAGCAGGCCGCACTACAGATTTCACAACAAGAAGCGCACTCATGGATCGACATGTCAACGATCATTCATGATTTGGTATCATATTTTCTCAGTAATAATGCGAATAAAACCTTCGTTTGCATAATTCATCTCTTAATTACCCTTTCTCCATCCAATATTGCCTACCGATCAAAATCATAAGTGCTAAAGTTTCAACATTCTCTGGCATGATAAAACTTAATCGTGAATTATGCAAATGAGTCGAGTAATAGTGTCTTTTTCTAGGTAACACGTTGTACGTGTTTAAAGTTCCTATCATAGAAGACAATGGACGTACGAAGTTTCCTCATTAACTATGCAGCTGTATCTATTGAATAAATAAAGAAGTGCTCTCGCTGACGTGAATAGCACTTTACAAGCAGAGGTCGGTGGGGGAAGGTCGTGACCTTTTTATCATATGCCCCTATGCCCCGTTTTTTAATCCGCCCTCGTTGATGGGAAAGGCGGGCAAACACGGGGCACAGTATGGTAAAAAGGTCATAATCGTCCGCTCTGATTGGAGATTAGTTAATTGGTCTTGCTCTTACCGGGAGGCCGTACAAATAGCCATGAAGATGATGGCATAGATAAACTGGTCCTGTGACGTGTGTATGTTGTTTATCCCGTCAATCACCATGCCTGCATAGTAAGGGATGAAGCTGTCGCCTGGAAAAAGGTGGATAGGAAGGAAGGAGGACTGTCAATGGCGGGTACATATGAAACTACAAACAAGCTAAACTGTAACATGTAATACTACAAACAAGCTAAACTGTAACATGTAATACTACAAAAAAAGCTAAACAAGCTGAGCTGTAAAATGTAATACTGCAAACAAGCTAGGCAAGCAAGCTGTAACGTGCAATACATGTACTACAAACAAGCTAAACTGTAACATGTATTATTACAAACAAGCTAAACTGTAACATGTAATACTACAAACAAGCTTAACTGTAACATGTTATACTACAAACAAGCTAAACTGTAACATGTTATACTACAAACAAGCTAAACTGTAACATGTAATACTGCAAACAAGCTAAGCAAGCTGAACTGCAAAATGTAATGCAACAAATAAAACAAGCTAAACTGTAACATGCAATACTGAAAACAAGCGTAACTGTAATATGTAATACTACAAACAAGCTAAACAAGCTGAACTGCAAAATGTAATGCTACAAATTTAAAAAAACATGTAATACTACAAACAAGCTAAACTTTTCTAAATAATCTTTGGTACTGCACAAAGTCCATAAGGGCTGTCAGTGGCAGGTGCGTGTAGTACTACAAACAAGCTTAACAGGCTAAAAGTGAAATGATTATAAAGTTCTTCGAAGATTTCTTTCAGCTATAATGCCCTCTCACGCATGTATTTATTGTATCGGCCAAATCTATGAACAAGGCGTTTATTTTTCTCTGTGCGAAATGTGTTTTAACCTTTATGTAGCTTTTACAATAGATAATAGCAAAAAGCTTCGTCTGACCTGCAAATGCATCGAACCACAGACCAGCGATAATGTTTGCAGAAATACCCCCAGTTAACCCTTAAACACCCGAACGGGGTCATTTTTGACCCCAAGCCTGGATTTTGACGTGCTATTTGAACATGTTTGATCTGAAAAAAAATCCTTCCGTGACTTTGTCAGTAGACATCTTTTCTAACCTCTCCAAATTTTCTAGGAAGATCGGCACAATACTGTTGGCATTATATAGGAGGGTCTGTGTTGAGTCCGCTGGGGTCATTTTTGACCCCAGCAAAAATAATAGTTTTTGAGACCTGCCCTCTGTAACTCCTGAACTACTTATCATATGACCACCAAATTTTCAGAGGATGATGCACATGTAAATTCATATTACCATAACAAATTTTATGTCATAATTACGTAATATGACGTCATTATGACATAATTTTATGTGATTCTATCCGCCATCTTGGATTTTGACCGATGACGTCATCAAATCAGCTTAGAATATCAATATTAAATCATAAAAGTTACATTGGATTAAATAAGATGATAACAATGTAAGAAAACACATTTGGCGTACCAACAAAGCCTCGAAACGTCATTTTTTGAACTGAAATTAGAAGATTTTGTAAAATATGCCTTTTAAAAACCCGTTGCCATGGCAACACGAAAAACGACTTTGCTTTATTAATTTGGAATTTTTGTTAAGGACATTTTATGAAAAGTCGTCAAATTTGGTAGCCCTCACCACTACTAGGTGCATAAATGTGAAAATGATGGATTTCGAAGAAAATGTGACATAATGTGAATCCGATCAAAAATATGTGAAACACAAAATGTGATTTTTTTTCAAAATGTGAATCGCGAAATGTTATTATATGTGAAACAATGTGACCCTTTGAAAAATGTGAAACCATTATGTGAAATCGCACAACCCTAAAACGTGACCAAAAAAAATGTGAATGTGAAATGTAAGAAAATGTGAAGAAATGTGAAGCGGTTTTCTTCCGAAAACTGCAAGGAGTCAAATGTGAAATTATGTGAAATTCAAATCACATTTTTTCACATAATTATGAGAATGTGATTCTATGTGATAATGTTTCACATAATTTCACATTTGCCGGTCCCCTAGATGATTATATGATTTTATGTGAAAAAATGCCCAACAGGCAACAGCTTTTATTTTCCGCAAGTTCTCAAAGTTTAACAGTAAATACTGTGTTGATGTAGTAATCATCTATATATTTATCAATAAGAAAAAGATACTATTGCAATCAATCAATTAATCATTCATTCGCGAGCATCAGGAACTAATGCAGCACCCTTTAAACTTTTCATTTCCAGCATCTACCTACGTTCGATCTTGTAAATGCTATCAGAAGTAATCTCTGGTAATATTTACATTATGATATCATTATCAATTATGTGTTAAAGGACAAGAAAGCAGGACCGAGGGTTCTCCTCCTATAAAAACTATCTGCTGCCAGGGAGTTAGTAGCTAAATTGACTCCAACCCTCATCCCAACATCATAAATGGATTATCCTCTGTAGGGGATCTCTACCCGTCTGACTCAAAGAACAATAGAAGCGGATCAGAGCAGACGACAGGAAATCATTTGCATATTAACTGACGTCTCAAGGTTTGAAAAATCCTAAATTTCTCTCACAAGTTTTTGAAGAAAACATTGTCAGACCAACAAAATAGCCCAGATACATGTAGGTGTAACAAAACTACGTAATCAATACAATTCGTACCTTTGCTAGGCAACTTTCCGAAAATCATAACATTGTGTTTTCAACTGTCAAAGCAACCCCTTCAAAGTTGCAATTCACGGTATCTATATTTTCCTCAGAGCTGAATTAGCTTTGATAGCTGTGTGTCTAGAAGTATGACTTGTACAATTGTGGTGACTACTTGGTAGTCTAAAAAACCAGTATAGACTCAGGGGCTCTGTAGAAATGTAATTTGTATACTGACAGCCAATGTCTGAGACATTCTACCAGTGAGCATGGCAGGCCAGTGTTGTAATTACTTCATATTCCTAGTTAGGTACTACAAAGCTGACTTGTTTATGTGCAACTATACTTTGATTCCTTTTATACACTATATGATTTTAAACATGTGCTGAAGTAACTTCAATACTTGGTAAATTGTCTTAGCCAGCGAGCCCCTTCACTGATGTGAACACCACGGCATTCAGAAGCAGACTGAGGTCTGGGAGTTTACGTTAGCTGAATTTATTGGGTGGTTTTATAGTCAAGCCTTGCTCTTTAAGTGAGCTCACGGGTGGATGCGGTAAACATTTCCGCTGCTGTATGACTTCGAAATTCCTAACCTGGCATCCAGTCTGGCGTGTCGTCATTAGCTATAGGCCGGGCTATGTTCGGCCAAGCTTTCTTTCGGGAAGACTGAGCTTTCTGCCCTTACGGTACAGGTTATCTTTGGCAACAGGTGGATGTATCACATGGTAAAAATGTAATCGGTCTCAACGATAAACGGGGAACAAATTAACACCTACCACGAAAAACTACTATCGGGTGCCAAATATTACCCCGGGGGTGGTAAACCCTTCTGTTCCGAAGAGATCCCGGCCAAAACATGGTAGACGGGATGCCAGATTAATGATCCCTTGACTTGGGATCTGAAATGTAATGAGCCCAAGGTATCCTACTGGAATCTAACATATATTCTGATCTTAAACACCTCTTACAGTGTCCTTAGCTTTATAAAAGAAACACGGAACCACCAACTTTTCAATACGAGACGATTTAGTAAAGGTCTATCAGGGCGTGTATTTGTAATTTTATATTTTGAAGTATTTTTCAAACCGTCCACAAAACACCCATTACTCAAAATGTATAACTAGGATGCTGTATATCTTGTCATATTATAACATATATTTTCAGGGGTGGCGAAGATTCTCAGGTTTAGAAAACAACACGGAACTTTTTTTTTTTTTTTTCATCCAAGACTGCCAAACAGATGTTTTTTCATGAAGTGAACGAAATCCTCGCTGTCTATATATATTCCCGAATGAAAATGGTCTAACGCTCTACAAGTCATCAGCAGCCTATGACCTCATACTAGAATCCTAGATATCTTGTGACTTTACAACATATCTTTCTCTCTTCCTACAGCGCTCCTATCACCAGAAAACAATACGGAACCATAAACTTATCAATATGAGACGATTTACAGTAGTGTACTCGCGAGCACATTCAAACACTTTAAACCGTGCCTGCTGTGTGACTTTCTATTTTTCAAAATGTGTTTTTCCAAATCTTCCGCAAAACGCCTGTTACTCATAATAAATAATTAGAATGCTATATATCTTGTCATATTGCAAAATAGATTTAGGGGTGTAAAAGGTTCTAAGGTTCAAAAAACAACACGGAACTATCAACTTTCTAATCCAAGACTGCCAAACAGACGTTTTTCATGACGTGTACGAAATCCGCGCTGTATATGGATGCCATTTTCCGAATGCTCTACAAGTGGCCCGTAGCCTTTGATCTTATACTAGAATTCTAGGTATCTTGTGACGTTACAACAAGTCTTTTTAACTTCGTACGGTGTTCTAAACAACAGAAACAACACGGAACCATCAACTTTTCGATACGAGACGATTTACAATAGTGTACGTGTCCGTTGCGCATTCAAATTCTTTAAACCGCGCTGTGTAACTTTCTATTTAGAGGTTTTTCTCTCGAATCCTCCACAAAGCATCCGTCACTCAAATTGAATTACTTGGATGATGTATATCTTGACGTATTACAACATGCATTTTAGGGGTGTCAAAGGTTCGACGGTCTGGAAAACAACACGGAACTACTAACTTTCTTATCAAAGACTACCCAACAGACGTTTTATTTGAAGTGTATGATATCCGCGCTGTGTATATTTCTGCCCGGATGCAATTTTCCAAATGCTCTACAAGTGGCCCGTAGCCTATGATCTTATACTAGAATTTTATGTATCTTTTGACGTTACAACAAGTCTTTTCAACTTCCTAAAGTGCTCCTTACAACAGAAAACAACACAGAAACATTAACTTTTCAATACAAGACGATTTACAATATAGTGTCCTTGAGCGCATTCAAACTATTTAAACCGAGCTGTGTAACTTTCTATTTAGAAACCTTACATTTTTTAAAGCTTCCGCAAAACGCTCGTTACTCATAATGAATTACAAGGATGCTGTATATCTTGTCGTATAACAACATGGATTTTTGAGGGAATCGAAGGTTCGTAGGTTTAGAAAACAACACGGAACTACTAATTTCCTAAACCAAGACTGCCCAACACACATTATTTTGACTTGTACGAAATCCGCACTGTGTATATTTTTGCCCGGATGCAATTTTCCAAATGCTGTACAAGTGACCCGTATACGTAGCCTATGATTACATACTAGAATTCTAGGTATCTTGTGACGTTACAACAAGTCTTTTCAACTTCCTACAGTCTTCCTATTACCAGAAAACAACACAGAGCCATCAACTTTTCAATACGATACGATTTACAACAGAGTGACCGTGAGCGCATTTAAACTCTTTAGACCGCGCTGTGTAACTTTCGGATTTTAGAAATCTTCTTTTTTTTCAAATTTTCCGCAAAAGGCCCGTTACTCAAATTAAACTACTAGGATGCTGTATATCTTGACGTATCTCAACATGCATTTTAAGTGTGCCAAATGTTCGACGGTCTAGAAAACAACACGGAACTACTATTTTTCTTATCCAAGACTACCCAACACACGTTTTATTTGACCTGTACGAAATCCTCGCGGTGTACATTTCATCCCGGAAGCAATTTTCCAAACGTTGTACTAGTGGCCTGTAGCCTTTGATCTTATACTAGAATTCTATGTATCTTGTGACGTTACAACAAGTCTTTTCAACTTCCTAAAAAGCTCCTTACACCAGAAAACAACACGGAACCATCAACTTTTCAATACAAGACGATTTTCAATAGTGTTTCCATGAGCGCATTCAAACTCTTTAAACCGCGCTGTGTAACTTTCCATTTAGAAATATTCTTTTTTTTTTTTCAAATCCTCCGCAAAACTCCCGTTACTCATAGTGAATTATTACAATGCTGTATATCTTGTCGTATAAAACATGCATATTTGAGGAAGTCTAAGGTTAGTAGGTCTAGAAAACAACACGGAACTATTAATTTTCTTATCCAAGACTGCCCAACACACGTTTTATTTGACGTGCACGAAATCCGCGCTGTATATATTTCTGCCCGGATGCAATGTTCCAAATGCTGTACAAGTGAGCCGTAGCCTATGATCTCATACTAGAATTCTATGTATCTTGTGATGTTACAACAAGTCTTTTTAATTTCCCATAGTGTTCTTAACACCAGAAACAACACGGAATCATCAACTTTTTAATATCAGACGATTTTCAATAGTGTGTCCGCGAGCTCATTCAAACTCTTTAAACACTTACAATACTTCAGTGTGTCCATGAGGTGCAGTTCATTTGCAGATCGTTGGTAAACACAAAGGAAGAGCGGTGGATAACTTTTCACCCATTTTCAGGGAAGAATCTAGCCACACAAACGCGGCAAAATCGTTGTATTTATTATTTTCAAACAGATTCAAGAAATAAAACACATTATATTATGTATTTGCTTCCTGTTCCCGTCTACTGTGAATGTTACAACGTTCCTTATATTTCGCTATCTATTGGTATTTCATTTCATAATGTTACATATGTTTTAGTTCGTCCCATTTCGTTCCATTTCGTTCCATTTCGCTCCATTTCGTTCCATTTCGTTCCATTTCGTTCCATTTCGCACTTTCGGGGGACCCCTATTCAAACTCTTTAAACCGCGCTCGCTGTGTAACTTTCTATTTAGAAATCTTTTTTTTAAATCTTCCGCAAAACTCCCGTTACTCATAATGAATTACAAGGATGTTGTATATCTTGTCGTATTACAACATGCATTTTTGAGGAAGTTGAAGGTACGTAGGTCTAGAAAACAACACGGAACTACTAATTTCCTAAACCAAGACTGCCCAACACACGTTTTATTTGACGTGAACGGAATCAATTCTGCATATATTTCTGCCCGGATGCAATTTTCCAAAGTCTGTACAAGTGGCCCGTAGCCTATGGACTTATACTAGAATTCTATGTATCTTGTGACGTTACAACAAGTCTTTTCAACTTCCTACAGTGTTTCTAAGACCAGAAAACAACACGGAGCCATCAACTTTTCAATACGAGACGATTTACAATAGAGTGACCGTGAACGCATTTAAACTCTTTAAACCGCGCTGTGTAACTTTACATTTAGAAACCTTACATTTTTCAAATCTTCAACTAAACGCCCATTACTCATAATAAATTACAAGGATGCTGTATATCTCGTCGTATAACAACATGCATTTTTGAGGGAGTCGAAGATTTGTAGGTCTAGAAAACAACACGCAACTATTAATTTTCTAATCCAAGACTGCCCAACACGCGTTTTATTTGACGTGCACGAAATCCGCGCTGCATATATTTCTGCCCGTATGCCATTTTCCAAACGCTGTACAAGTGGCCCGTAGCCTGTGATCTCATACTAGAGTTCTAAGTATCTTGTGACGTTACAACAAGTCTTTTTAATTTTTTACAGTGTCCCTTACACCAGAAACAACACGGAACCGTCAACTTTTTAACATCAGACGATTTACAATACCGGGGTAGCGTGTCCGCGAGGGCATTAATATTCTTTTAACCGCGCTGTGTAACTTTCTTATTTAGAAGTTTTCTTCTCGAATGCTCAACAAAACACCCGTTACTCAAAATCAATTACTAGGATGCTATATATCTTGTCATATTACAACATGTATTTCAGGGGTATCGAAGGTTCTCTGGTGAAGAAAACAACACGGAACCAATGGTTTTCCAATAAAAGACTACGTAATAGATGTTTGTCAAGACGTGTGTGAAATTTATAGCTGTCCTTTTCGTAGTTTTTCGATGAAGGTTTTAGTACCATTAAAAGTAGCGGTTACAAATTTGTAGCTAATTCAGGGGAAATCTGTAGTGATTAAGACAGTCCAAATACCAGGGAAGGGCGATGTGGGGATTTTAAACGACTATATAGATACGTGCATAGACCGTATTGTAACAAAAAAACGCAATGTAATTTCTGTATGTGTCTTTATTGAGACAGTCTCACTTTATCCCTGCTTTGGCACATGGGAGTTTTATCTGTGAAATGTCCAACATGTGTGAAATTCTACCATTTCACACCTTCGCAAAAAAGGAGTTTTATTTGAATATCAAAGAGTCCGTTACAATAGAGCTGCATATGTACAAGGAGCGTGGCAAGGATTTACAAAACAGGCGTTAGCCTTTCAAACAAATAAACAATTTCTCTATTTTGATGGCAGGAGCTTTGAATGTGAGCGTCCAACAAAGAGTATCTATTGTGAACTTGCAAATTGGGAACATACACTTGTGCGATGCTTGCATTTGTAGATCGTAATCATGTTTGCTTCAGAAACCGAACGTATTTTAATAAAATATGAGATGCAAATATTGACTTGGTTATTCATCAATTAGGTTCTCCAAACAACTGTGAGAGTTTGAAACATCCTAGTCATCTACTTGATGTCGGCCACAATACTTACATTGAATCTTTTACACAAACTGTCTTTACAAACTTGGACGAGGAGTTTCAAATAGATCAGGAACTTCTTGACTCTCTTAAAATCTATGGTGGGACATGAAGGCGAGGGGCTGGGCGTTGATGTCATAGTGTGAATGGGGCTTGCCATTAGTTGCTTTCACTTGTTAAGTAGTTAATCAACAACTAAACAGTGGCACGCGTGAGGAAAGGAGGAGTTTTCACACCTTCTGTCAATTGTTGTCTGAATACTAAATGATAGTCAAGTCACAGCGCAAGGCGTTGGTTATATCGTTTGCAGCGCATATTTTGCGAGCATATCTTATGAATGTTTAGCTTAATCGACGAAGAAAAGTGACGTGGAGAAAAAAAAGCTACCTTCTAGCTCGCTTACAAATGTCATCGTTTAATGATGGTGAATTACAATACTTTTAAGAAAGACTACATGTGTAAACGTGGGGGGGGGGCTTTGTGGTATCGGGAATGTGTAGTTAAATACAGTATATTGACGTCATATATAAACGTCGGGAAAACACGTCGGGAAATCACAACACTTATCTTTTACATATTCTGTTAATTCAAATGTCTCAAAATCTTGTGTAACGCAATTCACATTAATTTCACATTTAGAAAATGTGAAATAAATGTGATTCCCGTATCACATTTTTTCACATTTCGCTTTTATTCAACATCACATAAATTTCACATTTCTCGGCTTTCTAGCTGTTTTCACATCTTTTAACATTTTGCAGCAGACCGCATTTCACATAACTTCCACATGAAGTCACATTTTATAAAATGTGATTTGATATAACATTATTTCACATTTTTCACCGAGAGCACGTTTCACATTAAATCACATAGATATAGGCGGCGGAAAAATGCACTGGTAGTCACATAACTTCACATAATGGGTGAACAGCCAACTTCACATTTAGATAACATATTTTAACATTTGAAAATGTGATTTTTCTAGATCTTTTAGGGTGAATGTGAAATAATGTGACGCAAAATAATAACATTTTTTGACATTTTAGTGTCGCTCTTCAGAAATGTGACCTGAATGTTATTTTATGTAATTATCTGTCAACTTATGTGAAAAAATGTAATGCTGTTGGACCTCAAAATTTTTAACATTAAATCACATTTTATCACATTTTCTTCGAATTTGTCCGAAAATTCACATAATTTTCACATTTATGCACCTAGTAGTGTCACGTAAGCCGTTCATTAGTTATGCAACATGAAATTTGCTGTACGTGTTGGATTTGAGTCGTTTTAGGGTTATTATGGTAATGTATGGTACTTACTGATGGCACCTCCGATCAAGAAGGACATCGCTGCAAGAAAGTACGGTATGACAGGTTTTCCATAGCTTATCAGCTTTGTAACAGTGGAAAAATTTGATTCGCTGTCCCCTTCTCTCTCCAGTAGTCCTTCGGCCTCCTCCTCAATTCCGTTCCCGATCTTTACACTTGTATGAGACAGTATGGTCCAGTTAATGTAGAACACTGCACATCCAACTATACTGCCGACAAAGCTGCCCCAGAACCAGGGCGTGAGAGGAAACTTGACTTCCTTATTTGAATACATCAGCAGCTTGACGAAGGTGTACAAACACATAGCCGATGGTAAGACTAAGATCCACGGAGAAGTCCACGGCTTGGTTCTTGTATTACACAGCACGGACAGGACAGCTCCAAACATCACACATCCTCTCAGCGGTGCGAGTATCCAGATGTCTAACAAAGACGTGAAGATGCTGAAGAAACTGATGTCGTGCGTGAACTTGTGGAGATCCGTACCATTCATGTAGAGGATGGTGTTGGCGGCCAGGTCGACCAGGGACAGCAGCACGACAGCAGCAACCCTGATTACGGTGTTCTCTGTCCCCACCATTATGGACTGAAAATAACAACACTGTTTACGACACAAATAAATAGTAACACTTGCATTCTAAAACATACAGATAGTCAATCGCAGGTTGCCATTTCAGTGCAGCAACCGCGAAAATCGAAGAAAACCTACCTACCCATTGTTCAAGGGTGACGAGACAGACCATGGGCGAAAAAGGTTAGCCCGGATCGCGGAATCCAAACCTATTATAGCTTCCGAGTCTAAAAAGTAGACTCTAAGTAGAGTCTAAAAGGGGGTCAGGTCGTTTCCCCGTTGTAATTAGATAGCAACCTTTGACCCCGTCTAACCGGTTGGGCTAACTATGGGCTATAGTAGTCTGTACTATTTCAGCTCTGTAACTGGTTTCTGGAGCTGAAGAGGCTACATTCCGTTTATTTGTGTGTTTGTTTGTTTGTTTGTTTGTTTTGTATAACCCTTTTGTTTGTTCGTTTGTTTGTTTTGTATTTGACAAAGTCTATTTTAATCTACTTGGTCACAGTGGGAAAATTGATACTATCGGCTGCTTCTGTCTGATTCATGCTTTAGTAGACGTCATTGTTGGAAGATATTTTTTTATTCGTACAGAATTATCAGTTTCGGTGTATACCTTTCTTTTAACTTCCTTGGTTAAATCCATGTTGTTTCCTCATCAAATGTCAAACATATATCTTTAAAAGGTAAGCCCTGACGTAAATTGTGTCACTGTTAGTAAAACCATAATTCCGACCACAACTTGAGTTAGGAGAAGGTAACGGTTTAGATACGAACGCAACGCAGGGCAGAACATACACAACTTCGTCAGAACGTGGAGTTCATAGAGGAAAGGTCTCAGCAAAACGGCGTGGGAAACTCTTCTTCTGACAATTGAAATCGGCATGCTTACGCATGGCAAAAGGTAAGTTACCAGGTGCTGATAATAAATAAATGAAGACCTTTATTGTATACGTTACTTATAGTATGCAACACTGAGTCGAATACAAAACGAAATCAATGAAATTAAATCAAATCCTGTGTCTAAGAAAAAATTACCGTAGTCAAAATAATCACGAAGCTAGATAAAAATTGAGACGACCACATTTTAGGCATTCTGTTTGTGCGATGTACATAACAATGAGGTAACAATGAATTGATAAAGGAAATGCCTTTATTATCCGTTAGAATAGAATGTATGACACAACGTTTGTACTTAGACAATGTCTTTGTTCACTTGGAGGACGCGACGTTGGCGTCGATGCAAATGGCCAGACAGAGATGTGTATTCTAGATCATGGTTTGTTTTGTTACGAAGGGAGGAAACCCAGTACATAGAAGAGGAATGCATTTATGTCAAATTCTTTATATATCGTTGTTTATACTAAAAGCTTGTTAGTAGAAACCGGAAGATTCGAATGTAGTGTTAGGATAAACCATATGTTATAGCAGATCCATACACACACACGCGCACACACATACACACAACGTTACTACAGTTAATCTATCATTATCAAAGGGAGATAGTCAATCATGTCAAGTTTTACCACTTTCGTATTGGGAGGACGATTTTCACATTACTCTCCCCTGGAGACAGATATTTCAATTACCTTACAAAATTACTATCGACTCTGCAGGCAGGATATTCCAATTCAAACTCTTACATAAGTTTCTTGCCACAAATAGAATTTTGCATATTTGGAACATCAAAACTACTTCGAAATGTTCCCAGTGCGGGGAGGAAGAAGAAACAACGAAATATTTATTTTGGAACTGTCACATTGTATTCTCTTTTTGGAAAAAGGTGCAAACATGGTACAATTTCACAACGGGACATTACTTAGACATTAACAACCCATTGAATGTATTGTTCGGGAACTTATCAAGCGAAACACCAGTCATTTCAAATGTCATTATCTTGTTAGGAAAAATATTTATATATAAAAACCGCGACTCATAATCTATCCATCCAAAGATTTATTTCCTTTGTCAAGTATATATACAGATTGGAGGAAAATATTGCAACATTTCGGAACAAAATAGGTAAACACAATAAGACATGGGAATCGTTATACCTTGTTTTCAATTGATTGTGGCCACAAGTTATTCATTTGTCAGCGTATGTACAACTGTATTAGTTTATTTCATGTTTCTGTATTGTATCTTTTGTTTATCTGAATGGAGTTTGAAAAAAAAACATTTAAAAAACATTTTACCACTAAATGTGTTAGTTTACACGAACGACGAAAGTAACGGTTAGTGACGCTAGGATAGTCCTTGTTACAATCGGCAGTGTGTGTGAAGTTGCCTAATTCCCGCTGAATGTGCTGACACTTTCATCCAAAAGATATAAAAAAGACGGTAAAATGGTTATAAGGCCAATGTGTTTGATCGTTAAGTTGCACTCTTACTGAGTTTTAAAAGTATGACTAGCCGAACATTGAAAGATCTGTCAGCTTGCCGTAATGGTTAGCGATGCAATGATACTAGTATTCTTTGCTACGATCGCCTGGCGATGACGTGTGTAAAGCTGCTAAATTCCGACTAAATTTTCGGACACTTTCCGTTCGAAATTTATGTAATAAAGTTGAGTGGTGCGTGTATAACAAAATTACTTTCCAAAGAACATGTACAACAAAACTTTTGTTATTGAAGGAAAGCAAGATAACAATATATAGAAATGGCGCATGGTGATACGTTTATGAACGTCAAACATCAATCTATTTTATTTTATCATTTATTTTGAATAAAAAAACATCTATCTAAGTACTACAGTAACATTCAAAGAGAAAGCACACTTTACAACTGGATGGAACACGCATTGTGATGCAAATTCTGTATCCTGGTTGTCTTGGTTACGCATGGGGCATGCGCGCATATGTATTAGCATCTAAAACAGAGTCGCGTCACTTTCAAATTAGACGCCATCCAGCGCACAGCGGTCAAGGAATACAGCAAAGCTGCGTGGCTAAAGATGTGCAGGTATGAGTTTTATTTTGTTACTATATCTTGTGTTATAGAAATGTACTTATAATTACTGACATAGTTTTGTTACCAATTTAGCAGAGCGAAGTACCGATACAGGTACCGGTAAATGCTCGCTCAGTAGATCATCTGTACGCGCATGACAAACGGTTCATAACAAACAACCACAGAGTATATACCACTTTTAGATAATCCAAAGTAAAAAAAGGCATATGGAAGGAAATGTAATCCTGGATATTAACCCTGACAAATATTCTAAGCTAAATATTGCAGTGGGTCGCGTGTATGCACGGTACGTGCGTTCTTCCGGTAAATTGAAGAAATCCACGTTATTACCTGGTGTGTGCGGTGCCGACTGACAAATTCCCCGAGTAGATCTTGTGCTCGCACGGTGGATGAGTTTGTCTGGTAAATTGAACCACACGTTACCGGGATTCATTGTATGTGCGCCCCACGTGCCAACATAGGGTTAGGGCGTTGAAAATCTGTCCGTAGATCTTGTGTTTGGCGAAAAGAATTGATAATAACACGAGACACACAGCGTTTTAAGACTGGTGGGAGGCACCCACGTGTCAGTATCGTGCTAGTGGAAGGACTACACGCGCGTGTCAAGTAGCCATCTTGGATTACTTAGGCATGCGCTCGGCGTGCCAACATCGCGCTAGGGGGAAGGAATACACGCGCATGTCACCCATTCCTTGTGCGGGCGTGTCAACGGTTCTTTGTGCGGGCGCCCAGCGTGCCAACATCGCGCTACGAGAAGATATACACGTGCGAACCAACATCGCGCTACGGGAAGTTATACACACACGTGCCAACATCGCGCTACGGGAAACTTTATACGCGCGTGCGAATATCGCGCTACGGGAAGCAATACACGCGCGTGCCAACATCGCGCTACGGGAAGTTTTACACGCGCGTGCGAATATGGCGTATGGTGACGAAACTCCCGCTGTGTATTTCTGCACCTGAGGTACCCAAAGTATAGCTACGTGTCAGTTAAAGACAACTTGTCGAACCAGTCTATAAATCTAATGGTTAGGGTGAACATAACACGAAGAGTCAAGGTAACATCTCAGAGCATTTAGCATGATTACACCGTGGGAGAGTAAAGCGGGTACTAGTACGTGTGTATATGATTGAACTGCACCTTAAGCCGCGCCCAATATTGCGGCAACTGGACTCGTCGTGTTATGTTCACCCTAACCATTAGATTTATAGACTGGTTCGACAAGGTGTCTTTAACTGACACGTATGTTACTAGTCGGGACACGGCGGGTCGACGTGATGACCAGGCCCGCTGCATACCAGGATTTAATAAAATGTGTGCCGGGATGTCATAAGATTAAAAACAGGACCTCTGCCTTAACGTCCACTCCGAGATGACGTTCTTCAAGATAAGGACTATTATTCACAGACTGAGTCGAGTGAGGAAGTATATTATGTGTAATCATCGGGCCTGCCAGAGAGTCGAACCCAGAAATTTTATATTCTATGCCAACAACACTTACCACATGATAAAATGCTAAACTTTCTTCCAACACTAAGTATACACTGTAGACATTAAAGAAAATAAGCTAAGAGAATTTAACTTTGAACTTTTGCACCAAATTCTACCCTGTAAATCTAAACTGAATAAATGGAAAATAAAAGATCAGAAAGGTGAAGTATACAGCCCTACTTGTGAGTTATGTAATGTAGAGGAGACATATGTACACATGTTTATAGAATGTAAAAGACTTGAAAATTTTTGGCAGAAGATAGAGAATGTACTGTCTCAGAAGGTGAGTAGGATAAAGGTTGACAAGTTGATGGTTTTTCTAGGCTACAGATATGGGTCAAAGGTCAATAATTTTGTAAACAATGTTGTAACCTTAGCCAAATTTGCGATTTTTAGATCATGGGTAAAATATAAAGACAATGAATTGGATTTTATGAGAGATGACATTTTTGCTACTTTCCTCTGGGACCTTAGAAATGACACACATGTATGGAATTGTATTTATTGAATGTAAAGCTGTAAAGTGATCATGATTGTAACTGTGATTGTTGTGTTGGTTAACTCTCTGTTTTGTTACTCGCTTGGTGTGAGTGTTATTTGTGGAAATGTCAATCAACTGATGTTTTTGTGTATGTAGATCTGGTGTAAGTTGTTTATTGTACCCAAGAATGTTATTGTGCTCTTGTATGTGTAGGGATGATGTCTTTTGTAAACCTGGCGTTGTCTATATTAGAATGTTGTAATCTCTTTGTTTTGTAAGGCTGGTGTTGTAACAGTAAGTATTGTAGCCTGATTTTGTAAATTTGTAACGTTTTTTTTTTTTTTAAATGTATTTCCCTGTTGCTTGTTTTCGTTGTTGTGATTCATGGTATTTGTGTATTTGTACTGATGCTCAATGTTTCTGTTGTTTGTTTATATACGCTTGTTCTCACTTTTCTTTTTCTATATGATGTAGTTGTTTGATATAATGCTAATGTACTTTTTGTTTTATTTTCTTTTGTGCCTGTATAATGGTTATTATGATTTGAATGTGTAAAGTGTGTAATGTTTTACATGTTGTTATGTTTCATATATAAATGTATTTTGTAAACTTTTGTAAAATTTGTACTAAAAGCAAACGATTTTGTCTTATATTCAAAACACAGGGAAGGAAAACCCTGCACAGAAACCCAGGGATGACATCCCTGCACAAAAGTCCTAGGGAAGAAACCCTAGCACAGAAAATCCAGGGGGGATGAAACACCCCTGTCAAAAAAGTCCTAGGGAGCACACCCTAGCGAAAAAAGCCAGTGGGAATGGCCCCTGCAACAATATGTAACTGTGTTTATTTGTGGAATTGTAAATGTGTATGTTGTTATGTTATGTACTTATGAATGTTCGAATAAAAAATAAAAAATAAAATAAAAAAGTATACACAAGATCATCTTTTCGACGACCACTGTGGCCTTCTTCAGGATCAATTATTGACACTAACCACAGGATCAATTCGGCCCATTTCCAACCTAGCCTGACGAATCGCGCTTCTAGTGGCCAGTCGGCCTGTAACCGCGTAAATACAGGCTATTTCCAACCCGGCCCATCGCAAATCTGGTCAACTCGGCCCATCGCAAATCTGGTCAACTCGGCCCATCGCAAATCTGGTCAACTCGGTGTATTTGGGGCTCGAAGAATGACAATTCTACCGATCTGACAGGCTGATAAGTGGAATAAGAATTTTAAGAAACAAAACTTAGTCCATACATAAGCATTTTTGTATTTTCGTAAGTCTCAAACGTTACAAGACCGTCAAAAACATGTTGCGGGCCGGTGCGGTGACGCCATTTTGTTTGTTATTTTCTACGCTCTTTCACGACCTCGCTACGCTTATGTTCTGTTATGAAAGTGCTTATAAGTTATCACCGATGAAACTTAATGTATAGCAGTTCATACTGTTTTGTTGGTCATAGATTTTAACAGTTTGTAGGCTTTCAAAACGCGTCGAGACAACCGAGATGATCAAACTTCCTTATTGATATCAATGAGGTATATTCAAGCGTTCCGTCAAAGCAAGGAGGTTATATAGACTAGATAACCTCCTTGATCGAAGTGACCTGCAGGGTTCCACAATTTCCTATTTCTTTTAGACGAAATGTTTGGCAGCTAAACATGTTTTATTCCTCACATGGATTTTAAAAAGTTTCTGTTCTGTTTACTGATCTATGCCAGTTTTGGGGCTCGGTGCAGAGTTGTCCTGAGCTAATGGCCGAGTTGTCCTGAATGGCTCAGGGGCCGAGTTGTCCCAGGGGCCGAGTTGTCCCCAGGGGCCGAGTTGTCCTGATACCGACCAGCCCGCCCATTGCCAAATTTCCACAAAATAAAACACACAAAAAAACACTCACCTTCTAAACAATATGACTGCAATTTTCAACTCTTCAATATCTTCTTTGCTCGGCAGGTATGTAGAATTTACTTCATCATGCGCTGGCAGGCCTGGTGAGCACGTCGACCCGCAGTGTCCCGACTAGTAACATGTGTCACTTACAGACAACTTGTCGAACCAGTCTATAAAGCTAATCGTTAGGGTGAACATAACACGACGAGTGGGAGAGTAAAGCGGTTGTTTTGTATAACCCTTTTGTTTGTTTGTTTGTTTGTTTGTTTGTTTGTTTTGTATAGCCCGTCAACGCTTAGCACCCAGTCCGTAAGACGGCACTGTAAGTTTTGATCCGCTGCATACCAGGATATAAAAAGTGTGCTGGGATGTCATAAGATTGAAAACAGGACCTCTGACGTATATTCCTCATCGGCTGTAAGAGAGCTGACCAACAACGCAATCGCTTATACCACGTGTAGCGCGCCTATTGGTTGCCGCGTTCAAACGCCGCCGGCGCCGCGGGAGACACAAAATAGCCAAAAAAATCAATTTAAAAAATCGCGAAATAAATCATTTTCATGTAGTGTATGCAAAAAAGAATAATAATAATGGGGTCCTTTGGGTAAATATCCAATGTACAACTAAACCAAATTTCAGGTCCTTAGGTTTCAACACCACGGCACTGGAGGCCATAATGTACGCATTTTGTCTGAAAATGAACTGTATGAGCTTGTAGAAAACCTATTACCCTACTTCAAACATTAAAGTACTGTACAAAAATTCATATTCCTAATGTGACTAGACAAACCTTCCATTGAAAAACATGCCTGTTCTTTTATATCTGCTGTAACCGAAAAGCGAGGAGAAGTAGGATTTATCTAAAGAAAGATAGTCATATTCTTTTTGTATCCGTTAGCCGTACTTGTTATTTTGTTTTGTTGTGACCTGTTCTTAGCCAAGTGTTGCAGAAATGTGCAATAAAGGTCTTCATTCATTCATTGTCAGACAACTTCGAACTGTTGACTTTGAGGTTTTTGGAGCCCCATACCGCAGGCGACAAACCACATTGCAACCTTTGACCTATGAATATCAGTTATGTCAATTAAAGACAACTTGTCGAACTGGTCTATAGATCTGATGGTTAGGGTAAACATTACAAGGCGAGTCCAGGTAAGATCTCAGAGCATTTAGCATGATTACACGTTGGGAGAGTAAAGCGGGTACTAGTATCTAATTGAACTGCGCCAAAATGTTGCGACAACTTTGCGAATCTTCGTCAATTTTCCCTTGCAGTCACCTTGACCTGCGGCGCACCAGTAAAATACTACTATGTGACCTCTACAAACAAAATGGCCGCAATCGGAATGTTATGACACCCTCTCAGTTCCGTCGCGGCCCCAGTCATGATCAGCTGCAAGATTATCCTTATTGGAATTCGCATTATTGACACTGACTTAAACAATAATGTAAAGTGATCAGAATTCATTTAAAAAAAGCCAATTTGCAAATTTGACATTTGAAAAAAATCGCAATTTCGTGAAACAAACCGGCGCTGTTTGGCACAGGTTGGTACAGGTTTAAGCCACTTTGCGACTGTCTTTTGCACTTTGGCGCAATTAGGTGCACGTCTGTTCGGTGCAATGATCACTGTCCAAAGAGGTGCAGTGTCTTGTAATCGGAATGGTCCCATTGAATATCTCTTCTTGTGATCCACAGGAGCCGTCACAATGGCGGGAAAGCGGATGGCGACTGCTGCTGTCGTGCTGCTGTCCCTGGCCGACGTCGCCGCCAACACCATCCTCTACATGAATGGAGCGGATCTGTACAAGTTCACGTACGACGTCAGCTTCTTTAGCATCTTCACATCTTTGTTAGACATTTGGCTACTCGCACTGCTGAGAGGATGTGTGCTGTTTGGAGCTGTCCTGTCCGTGCTGTACAACACCAGAGATGCTGTTCCAAGGATCAAGCTGTCAGCTTCGTGGGTCGGAGTCTTACCAGCTGCCATGTGTGCGTACACCTTCGTCAAGCTGCTGCTGTTTTCAGAGAAGGAAGTCAAGTTCCCTCACAAGCCCTGGTTCTGGGGTACCTTTGTCGGAAGTATAGTGGGATGTGCAGTGTTCTACCTAAACTGGACCATACTGTCAAGAATCAGTACCCAGCCTTACAGAAGTATAAACTCGGAGGAGGGGACGGACGAGGAGAGAGAACGACTGCTGGAGAGTGAAGTGAAGAGCAAATCGAACTTGTCATCCGTGAAGAAGCTGTTCTCCTACTCGAAGCCTGTCATACCGTACTTTCTGGCTGCGACGTCTTTCCTAATTGGTGAAGCCGTCTGTGAGTATAATCGATTTCAAGAATGGCCACAGCAAGTAAATTTGTTAAGAGATTCCAAACAGCTCCTATCATTCAGGCAATTGATGACCATGATTCAGACAATATTCCAACACTTTCGTACAATACTACAATTACAATAAAGTGTCCTAACTTATAAACACATTCTACTGGACTTAACGTGTACGTAACTACTTTAAGATGTGAACTAATTCCTGCAATCTGCCACCGTCTTTATTGTTTTATTGCCTTCCAGGTGACATCTTTGTCCCTTACTACACTGGTCAGGTGATCGACGGGATAGCCAAAATACAGACGTCCCATGAAAAGTTTCGTCACGCCATCACTGTAATGTCCCTTCTGACGGCCTTGACGTAAGGAAAATCCGCCATGGGTCTAGTCACATTTGTCGTACGATCATCGCACGATCGCAAACCGAGGGAATTCTATATATCGTGCATGTGTCGTAGCCTCTACCAGGCCCTATGGATCGCTGGAAAAAATAGTTCTAGTAGAAATTGGCAAAATAGAGTGAATTGTATGCTAAGGGAATTGGCTACGGAGAGGAATGAAAAGAAAAGATTACTTCAATGTGTCCTCAACAATGTTTTATTGTTGTGAAATCTGTAGAGCTGTCTGCTATGGCATGCGCAGTGGGTTGTTCGAGATCACCAAGATAAAGTTCAACATCCGGGTCCGAAACCTGCTGTTCCGCTCCATCACCCGTCAGGAGATCAGCTTCTTTGACAGCGTCAAAACTGGTAAAACTTAAAGTTTGCCTTTTCCAGTTTCGGAATATATATAGACATCTATCGTTGTTGAGTTTCACGCTGATAACTTCAATGTGTGTGACAAAAATCCCTCAATCATTGCGGTGTGTACTTATCAATACTTTGGCGTGCCTGTCTGTTTGTAGTCTAATCAGACAAACTACGCCTCAACCGTTAAGGAGAATAATTTGCCGGGGGGAGTCTGACCATGACCACCATAGGGTTCCACTTGCCTTCGGAGGGGGGGGAATGTTCACCTTTCCGCGGACTGACTCTCCTGGCCAATTATTGAACTGTTTTGTCGAGTTCTACAATCGATACGCCATAGGGCAGTCCTGGTGGAGGCTAGTGTTTCTGTCTGTGCGTGCGTGCGTGCGTGCGTGCGTGTGTGTGTGTGTGTGTGTGTGTGTTTGCGTATGTTTGAGCTACGCATGCGCGAAGGGGCGATGTCTTGCATCACTCATATTGCCTTTTTTTCCGTTTCAGGTGAAATCACTTCTCGTCTCATTTCTGACACAACCACGACGACCAACACTCTCATCGACCGTCTCAAGGTGTTCTGCGCCAGCCTGATCCGCGTGGTCGGCACAGTCATCTTCATGTTCAAGTTGTCCTGGCGTCTGTCCATCCTCATAGCCATCCTCTTACCCATCATTGTCGTCATCGTGAAGGTCTATGGTGACTACTTAAAGGTGAAACAAGAGTTAGAAGATCTCACGCCTCCGTGAAAGTTTCTATGCTAATTTTAGTTCATCAATTATGCAAATAAGGTTTTGACTAACATTGCATGTGTCCATTGATAACTTCCTTTCCCGGCGAATGTGACTAGCGTATGGATACCATATAACTGCGAAAACACGGACAGACAAAAAATGCCTCCCCGAGGATCAAAAGCGTCTTCCTTTGACCCTATGACCTGGAATATCTGGCATATCTTTCCACTCGCTTCCTGGCAATTAATCTCAGCGATTAACACATTTTGTTCCAATTCAGTCATTTGAGTATCCACATGACCCATTCCAACTTGGAAAATATGTCTTTGGGTTTTTCGTATACCAGAGTTTGTTTTCATATACGCATCTTGGAAAAAAATTTGAAGCGTTTTTCATGTACTGTCACAAATAGAAAGTGGCTATAGAAATCCAGACGTCCTTTGCCAGGGCCAATGAGGTTGCTGACGAGACGTGCGGCAACATTAGGACGGTCCGTAGCTTTGCGAACGGGGACAGCGAGTGCGAGAGATACAGGTCAGTGACACGTATTAAGTGCTAGCATTCACAAACATCCAAACAAACAAACAAACAAACAAACAAGTAAACAAACACACAGACAGACACGCACACAAACACACAGATACATACACTCACTCACACAAACACACACACATATATACACAAACACAAACACACACAAACACAAACACAAACAGACATACACTCACTCACACACACACACACACACAAACACTCAAACATACAAACACACACACACACACACATGGACACACATACACAAACATACACACTGTGACAAATGGACACAATAATGATATTTGCTCCACCGAGTGCTTTTTTGCAAGGCAGAATGCTCAATACTTAGGCATATGAGGTACCCGAAATTGGCAAATATACAAACAAACCATAAATTCGAATTTCTTGCCCACAGCGATCGCCTTGAGGATACCTACAAGCTGTTCACCAGGAAGGCCTTGTTGGAAGGGAGTCTCAATACGATTGAACATGTGAGTTTGAAACATCATCATAAGTTTGAAACATTATCATACTATATGATATGTATCTAACAGAAATGATTCACACCATTGGAAGAATAGACACCACAGTTGTGATTTATCTTTTTTCGGAGATAGATATACAAGGACAGCTGCAAGGAGCTTCGCATTGAGTTCGATCGGTGGTAATACATGTTGAGTGTTGCATGTATGATACTTAGTAGTGCTGTCCTCTGATGTCCAAATACATCCGCTTCCCACCGCTGCCACCATGTTGTGCTCTAGATCTGATGTTCCGATGCAGCTATGATCGCGTTCAGTTGACTAGAAGCATGTACTTTTCGTGAGGTATTATGTATCATGCAACAGAATACAGGGCTCTATAATAATGTAATCTCCACACGAGGTCCTGGTATTTTCGATGACAGTAAAAGAACATCAACATGAAGATTATAATATTTTAACTGCATCCTAGCTGTTCGGCCTTGCCCTGTTCGTGTTGACCTTGTACTACGGCGGCCATCTTGTGATGACGCATAAGATGACAGCAGGGCACCTGGTTTCGTTTTTCCTTTACGTCAACCGTCTCAGGACTTCATTGGAAGTAAGTTTGAATCTATCTATTGATCGTTGTCTCTAGAAGACATCCCCTGCACTCCCCAGAATGATAATTTGGTTTCGACTTGCAATTGGCAAACTCATATCACATGTGACTCATCGTTTACAGGACTTTTACATCGCTTTAGCTGAAGTACGTCACAAATGAAACACTGTTTTTCCCATCTAACAGAAAATGGTGGTTGAAGTATATGCACAGCTGATGGTGGCGATTGGAGCGTCCAAAAAACTACTTGAATACATAGACCTCGACCCGGGAATAAAAAACGACAACGTGCTGGCACCTCCGGAAATAGATGGACACATAGAGTTCAGAAACGTGTCCTTTGCCTATCCGTCCCGAAAGAGCGTGCAAGTTTTAAAGGTGATATGCTGTGCCACACCCTTTACTTTGCACTGCGTGTGTACTTCATTCGTAGCTTTTACAACTGCAAAAAAATGATTTCTTGGTATTTTTGTTCATATGTCTTTAGTTCAACTATACACAAACCTATTGTGCTTGATCAGGACAGCGTTATAGTTGGGGAAGAACATTAAAAACAACATTCTCAAAACCATATTTTCGGCGTGTGGCATAAGATTACATTATGAACTTGACAATAGCCTACCATTTCCAAAAAAAGAGTACATTTTTTTCTCGCATAGTTTGCCATTAAACAATAGCGGGTGGCGTTTCCACTAAGATAATGGTAATCTCGATAAAAATCGCTTTCAAGGCTTCGACAATCAAATTTGCCATTTTCTATCCTAGGATGTCTCCTTCCATGTGTCTCCAGGCGAAGTTGTTGCCCTGGTCGGCCCAAGTGGCAGTGGGAAGAGCACCTGTTTCAACCTGCTGGAACACTTTTATGAGACCATTTCAGGCCAGGTGCTGATAGATGGCAACCCCATCAAGGCGTATGATCGCAAGTTTCTACACCGAAGGGTAATTTCTATTTCTATACTTGCCTGATTCAGTCTCTTTTTAGTACGACGGGCTACAGTGCAAGTTCAACAATACTTAACTTTTGAGCCGAACCTCATCCGGCATTAAAAAGCTCTCCGTCTACATTTAATGTTTTAGGTAGCTTTGGTTGGACAAGAGCCGGTTCTGTTTGCGCGCTCCATCAAGGACAACATCTCCTATGCCCTGAACAACTGCAGCTTGGAGGAGGTGCAGCGCGTTGCTAGGCAGGCCAACGCCCATCAGTTCATCACTGAGCTGCCTGAGGGGTACGAGACGGAGGCTGGGGAGAAGGGGATGCAGCTGTCTGGGGGGCAGAAGCAGAGGGTGGCGATCGCCCGGGCGCTGATCAGGAGACCAGCGTTGCTGCTACTGGACGAGGCGACCAGCGCTTTAGACGCCGAGAGCGAACATTTGGTGAGTTATCAGCAACTCCGAAAAGTCTTCACATGAATAAGGTCTCAAGATTAATCTTGACCATATCATCAATCAAAGCTCTTTAATCTCTTTAATACTTCAAAGCAATAAGTGGTCTACTTTTGTTTACTTTCGTTTACGTTAATGATGTAATATAGGGGTGTTGAAACATTAGGATGAAGCCCTTGTTGTCAAATGTGTTCTACCAGGTTCAGCAAGCGATCAACAACCTCCACGGACACACGGTCATCGTCGTCGCCCACCGCCTGAGCACCGTGGAGAAGGCTAACCGCATCATCGTCATCGACAAGGGGCGCGTGGTGGAGCAGGGACGGCACAAGGAGCTGATGCAGCGGGACGGAACCTACGCCAAGATGGTGCGGCGCCAGTTGGTAGGACTGGACGACAAGGACGACGATAGTAAAGCAAAGAACGATGAGATCGATAAGACAGCGAACAGCCAGGCGTATGGGTCGATAAAGGGCAGTCGTACTGGATTGAAAAGTAGTTTGAGCGATTCAGACTCAGATTCAGACAGTTCTGGACCAAGTGTTGCAAGAAGGCTTTGAGTAGAAGAAACAGATGGGATTTCCAATTTTTAAAACATATATAGTTCTTACCTCATGATATTGTCTATTATCTCAGGTAAACTAGGATGAGATTTTTTCATGGTGCAATTTGTATTTATTCATTATTATGGTGATATTTGTATTTACTTTGTATCATGGTGGATAGACTGGACTAGGTGTGATCCTTAGTGGTGCATGCATATGGACTCGCCCTGTCCCCCGCGGGGGTCAACGGATGCATGATGCAGTGTCTAAAAGTTCATATATTCTATTATTCCCTCTCAGATGAAAATACAGTTAACGCACAATGAGATTTGTTATGGTGATATTTATGTATATTTCTGCGTCGTCTTAAACACAGCTTGGTGGCTACATGTAAAATATTTTATCTCCAAATGAATCACGGACGATTATAGATTAATTAAGATTAGGATAGTTGAGTTTTACAAAAAAAATGCAATGATTTTATCTGAGATGGACCATGCCATGCACACGATATCAATAAATGAATCTCTATCTAGAATGGTAACTATAAGTACTTTCGGTAACTTAATAGGAATGTTTACTTTTGAAAATAAAGTGTATATTGTACTTTCATTTATTCATTTTATTTATTTTACTTAGTAGATGCACTGTTTTGGATGGATGGGTGATGATGGTGTCAGAGATACCTAGCGAACAATAAAAGATTATATTTCGGTTAAGATGCTTTATAAGTTAAAATTTGCAGTTCTTTACAAAGTTGTGCTGTCCTGTCTTTGTACTCTTGAGACACTTTCTTGGACGCTCCAACCCCTACCATCAGCTGTACGTAAACGTCCCGTCAACTATGCTATGTGTAAAGAGGCAATCAACAATATGTTGTTAAAACAATTAAAGTTTTAACCAGTTACCTAAGGTGCTAGAATTCAGGTGAGAAATATCACTTCTGTACATCTTAACCACCGTTACAGCTTTTCAAGAATGATCATAAGCAAAAGTTCTTTGACGGTGCCTGACGTCAAACAGAATCTCTGGCTTAAAGGCATCCAGAGCATTTTATGAGGCTTAAAACTTGACTAAAAAAACTCCGCCCGCGATTTAACTTCTAGTTTCTACTACTTTTTTTCTAAACGTTAAATCGCGGGCGGGTTCAATTACTTCCAAAGTGCCAAAATTGTCAATTTGAAAACGTCTTTTGGAAGATGACACCTTCCACCATCTCACTGGCGAGTGTTTTGTCAGATGTAGTCGTTAACGCAAGTTAGAAAGCGATTTGTCTGGAAATGGCTGATACGAATCTGAGTTTCAATGCGATTCACGTCATTCGATTGGTTGGGGTGCAGAACCACCTCAGGGACGCCTTGGAGGTAGGACAAACGTTGATTGTTTATTGATATGTGACGGATAATTTCGTGGAGAACCACCCTGTGAAGTACATTACCACAGACCTTTGCATCATCCACACAAACCCAACTGCATCAGTCGAATGAAAAAGAGACAGATAAGTTGCATTGTACGGTTGAAACTGGAAGAACACCCTACCTGGCCGTAAACTCTACTTTACTCCTAGATGTGGTGTAGTTTGTAGCAGTCTGATTTATGATTCACAGTGTATGCAGTTAGTTGATGTTGTGCAAACGTCTTTGCAAGCTTCACAATGTGTTCATCAGGAGGGACGTTAAAGGCACCCAGGGCATTTTATGAGGCTTGAAAACTGGAAATATTCTAGTTGCTGTAATCTTTATAGAATTGACATTTAATGCCACTGTTTGCGTGCGGATTTCTTATCAAAAGTGCCCAAAAGCGGCACAAAAATAAGCTACATGTTGATCTTTTAGTTTCTCGCGCCTATTGTAAATAGACCGAAACCATAGCCCGCCTACCTCCGTCAAAACGTAGAAATGCAAAATGAAAACATAAAAATGCAACTATTTGACGGACATGCAGTCACTTTCTCATAGGTCGAACCGCTAATTGTGATGGGCAGTCAGGATCAGTCTATTAGGGCTTGGGTTTCTATCGGTTCTCACCACACAATCACATCGTATCTCTGCTCCTTTAATGTCCGTATGTAATGGTATAGTGTTGTTGAAACTTACCATGTGTAGGGATGACTAGAAATTGGAGTTTTTTTAGTCAAGTTTCAAGTCTCATAAAACGCTCTGGATACCTTTAAGCCAGAGATTCTGTTTGACGTCAGGCACACCTCAAAGAACTTTTGCTTATGATCATTCTTAAGAAGCTGTAACGGTGGTAAAGATGCGCAGAAGTGATATTTCTCACCTGAATTCTAGCATCTGAGGTTACTGGTTAAAACTTTAATTGTTTTAGAAATATATTGTCTACATGTTGATTGCCTCTTTACGGATGGCATAAGTTGACGGGACGTTTACGTAGAGCTGATGGTAGGGGTTGGAGCGTCCAAGAAAGTGTCTCAAGAGTACAAAGACAGGACAGTACAACTTTTTAAAGAACTGCAAATTTTAACTTATAAAGCATCTTAACCGAAATATAATCTTTTATTGTTCACCAGGTATCTCTGACACCATCATCACCCATCCATCCAAAACAGTGTAGAGTCCATTCCAAGTCACCACAATGGTTTTTAAATGATATTTGTAATTAGTTTGAATAAATTTGAATAAAAGAACACATAAGTCACAATGATTCTAAATTTAGAAAAAAATTGGTATAGAATTTTGAATTTATTTGAATTCAATTAGTTGTTTTAAAAACATTTTGAAAGAGACTGCACAAATATATCTTTATTTAGAATAATTTGCAAATACCCATGTGATTCTTCTAAATTTCGAAATATAGAGAAAGATAGACAAAGATATTCAACCAATGGCAGCTTTACCTCTAAAATAACTGACGGTATAGGAACAACCCAGTTCTTTAAGGTATGATCCTCACTTTAAAGATTCAAGTGCTTTCTACTGAATAATTCTTTTCCTCCTTTTACTTTTGGGCTTTACTCTCGATAAGAATTCATGTCAGTGACCGAGTATAGTAGAGTCTTCGGCTAGGTAATGTCCCTGGGTGACCCACAATTAATAGTTTCAAAATCTTGTCCCCGCATTTCATATCAACAGCTACAGGACCTTGTCTCACCCTGGGACACATGAATTACAAAACCTTAGCTTGTCCATTATTCCAACAGCTAACAGGTAAACCTACACTTAGAGACAAGCATACCATGATGGGCAAATTATGTCCATCCCATATACATACGCAGGGCTCGAAATTCATTTTTAGTGCACCGGTGCACCCAACAAAAAAAATTAGGTGCACAGAAGGAATTTTGGGTGCACCACATATTAAGGAAGATAAAAGTTGAATGTCTGAGGGTCTAGGCAATATCTTCATATATCGACTTACATAAGACAAGACGCGCTGCACAACTTAGAAAACCAGGTTCTGAAGAATTGTGTGGGTTCAGTCTGAGCAAGGGGTCTGAGTGATCCTGAGTGGTTGAGAATTGAGACCTGAATAGAATTATGTCTGGTAAATTACTGCAAGGTTTACTGGTTACCTGACCTGTAACTAAAGCGCTAACGCTAGTGCTCAAATTATGAACACCACTATATTTCAGAGTCAAGATTTGTAAATCCTGTCAATTTTGATGATCTTACAGTCTTACCTTTTGTGCCAAGATCAACTTGACCACAGCAAAAGAGCGCCCGACCTCCGCTGAAGAAATCCCGCTGAATTGAAGGCTTTCAAACACAAACATGTGTCACTTCAATGACGCAATGAGGGGTCAAAGGTGAAAAAACCCTGTCTCGTCAAACCTTGGAAAAAACCTCGCGAGATCGTGTACACTCCATGACGCAACCACGAATCAAAGTTCCCGTTCTGATACTCCTTGCTAAAAATTAAGACAGAAATCAAAGGTTTTCTCTAGTTCTATATATAGTTTTGGGCTCCAAATGTTTTTCGGCTATCGCTATATAACAATGTCATATTTCCTGCCCCTCGTAGGTTATTGGTTAAGCCAGGAACAGTATTCGTTTTACTTAATGTTAAATGACAGAAAAAGGAGTGTTTATGGTTTCCTATTCCGGTTAAAATACGTCGTATTTCAGCCAAACACGACGTATTTCAGCAAAGTACGTTGTATTGTAGTAGACAAACATGACGTACTGTACACTCAAATACATCGCATTTTTCTGAACATATGATACGCCCTAACTGTACTACGCCATGGTGACACATAGGTACGATGTAGTTCTCCCCAACTGCGACGTGCTTTTGGGCGGAGTACATGTCTGAAATACGGCGTGGCAAATTGCGTAGGCTTGGCAAGGGGACACCTGATTTAAGCGATTAAGCCTGATAATGATGATGATGATGATGATGATGATGATGATGATGATGATGATGATGATGATGATGATGATGATGATGATGATGATGATGATGATGATGACGATGGCAGCGGATAGCTAGCTGCAGATAGCTATTATGTAGCAAGGATGTTCAGTCAATGTATGAATTGAACCTTCTTCGAGAGCAAAGTTGTTCATAAAACATATAATGCCCCGGAGCCAATGGGCCCTAAATGTAGTTCTCTTGCTGACTGAAAGGACCGCGCTCTTTCCCCTCCACTATTAACCCAGATTTGAGACCAGAACTTTTAAACATCCTGAGGACCACCCGTGTCGACAATTCCTGTTCCTCTCTGACCAGCCGGAATAGAAGTAGAGATTTTTTTTTGCTGTTCTTACGTTAATCGAGGATGGACAGAATGGAAAGTTTAAAAAAAATAGGTTTGTTGATGCGGAAGATTTATTGTCTGCTCTTGATTCCGTAAGTTGCTAAACGATAGGTTGAATAATTTGCCAAAGGCTGGACAGATTTGTCATTTGTAACCAAATCTGTATTACAATGTCCCGTGATGTAATATTCCCCCCATCTTGAACAATTTCTACCATTTTCAGACCTGGTGTGTTACACCGAATGGCTGTTATACCGCCTGACTGATTCACTTGAATTAAGGTTCTGCTTCAAACTTTTCAAAACGTTTTTTTTTTTCTGTAGCTACGTTGTTCTCTCCAGAATTAGAAGCAAGGCATTCTATAAATATAGAATACAAGACGGGGTATTTCGTATCACCCGAGGTACCAGACCCATTATTTTTTTTTCATGCACTACATCAAAATGATTTATTTTGCAATTTTTTAATGTATTTTTTTGCTATTTTGTGTCTCCCGCGGCGCCGGCGGCGTTTCAAAGTGGCAACCAATAGGCGCGCTACGCGTGGTATAAGTGATTGCGTGGTTGGTCAGCTCTCTTACAGCCAATGAGGAATATACCCCAGAGGTCCTGTTTTTTAATCTTACACCTTTTATATCCTGGTATGCAGCGGATCAAATCTTACAGTGCCGTCTTACGGACTGGGTGCTACGCGTTGACGGGTTATACAAAACAAACAAACGAACAAACGAACAAACAAAAGGGTTATTCAAAACAACCGCATTACTCTCCCACCGTGTAATCCGTCGTGTTATGTTCACCCTAACGATTAGACGTGTTCGACAAGTCGTCTTTAACTGACACGTATGCTACTACATGTATGTTACTAGTCGGGACACGGCGGGTCGACGTGCTCACCAGGCCTGCCAGCGCATGATGAAGTAAATTCTACATAGTTATATTACCTGCCGAGCAAAGAAGAAATTGAAGAGTTGAAAATTGCAGTCATATTGTTTAGAAGGTGAGTGTTTTTTTGTGTGTTTTATTTTGTGGAAATTTGGCAATGGGCCGACTTGACCACGGCGATGGGCCGAGTTGACCAGATTTGCGATGGGCCGAGTTGACCAGGGCGATGGGCCGAGTTGACTAGGGAGATGGGCCGAGTTTACCAGGGCGATGGGCCGAGTTGACTAGGGAGATGGGCCGAGTCTACCAGGGCGATGGGCCGAGTTGACCACGGCAATGGGCCAAGTTGACCACAGCCGATGGGCCGAATTGACCAGATCTAGATTTGCGATGGGCCGAGTTGGAAATGGGCCGAGTTGATCCTGTGGTTAGTGTCATCATTGATCCTGAAAAAAGCCACAGTGGTCGTCGAAAAGTTGATCCTGTGTGTACTTAGTGTTGGAAGAAAGTTTAGCATTTTATTACGTGGTTAGTGTTGTTGGCATAGAATATAAAAGTTCTGGGTTCGGATCTCTGGCAGGCCCGATGATTACACATAATATACTTCCTCACTCGACTCAAGGACATTATCTTGCTCGACTAAGCCTGTGAAAAATAGTCCTTAGCTTAAAGAACGTCATCTCGCTGTGGACGTAAAGCCAGAGGTCCTGTTTTTAATCTTATGACATCCCGGCACGGCAGTATTTGATGTAGTAGTTTGTAATTTACTTGAGCTATTTGTGTGTCCTTACATGCAGTTTTGCAGAGCAAATTCCTTTTGTTTTTCCAGTCAAAGTATTCAGTGAAGTGAAAAATTGTTTGCCATTTCTGTTTACAGCTTGGCAATACTGCCTGTTTAAGAGCGAGTGTACAATAGAGTATTTTACAGGATTTTGTCATGTTTCTTTAACTTGTTGTAGGTTTAAACTGATGTGGGTAGGGATAACAAAATGTGCTGGGCGGTCTTCCGAGTAGGGTTCATTTTTGACAAGAGTTTACAGCTGCTGGGTAGGGCTTGATAGAGGATTATTTGCGCTCAATTAAAATATTGGGTCGGTGGCTAAGTGTAATGTACTCATTCGTTGAGATGAATTTTCCCCGGGGGCATAGGTCTTTCACATATATTATGCCTTCATTAATCTACTGAGGGAAGAATAAAGTTTTACCCTGTGATCTTATATCTTTATTACACCATATTATCTGTTCTTTTGAGTACTGGGGCCTGATGTCATCTCTTTTCTCAACTTTGTGATAGGATAAAATGACTTGATTGTAAAATTTGAGTTCATGGATTAAGTTTGGTCCATCGCCCTCTTTTTCAAAGTTCATCTGAAAAATAAGATTATTGGGACCAAAAGAATTAACATACAACAGGGGGAGTATTTTTCATCTAGATTTATCATCCACTATCAACCTATATATCCAACGTGATAAGAGTGCGTTTTTCAGGTAATCTAAGTTTAACATGTTTAGTCCACCCATTTCAGTGGGTTGGCTTATGACATCTTTTGATTTTGTCCTTTTTACCTTTCCATAAAAACTTGAAAATTTCTCTTTTTATAGATGTAACAAACCAGGGTGGGGTAACAATCATTGCCATCTTGTGTATTATCTGGGAAAGAGCTAATGACTTTTTTTTCCATACAGAGTTAGATTTCTACATCTCCAGACTTGCAATGTATTTTTCAGCCTTTCTATCTTTTTCTCCCAATTTAGAAGTTCACACTCATGGTGGAGGGAAGACTTATAGAAATAGATGCCTAAAGATTTTTTGGGGCGCTTCGGCCAAGATATATCTAGGGGGGTGTCTTGTCTATCTACATAAGTTCCGATCCATAGACCTTCACATTTTTTAACATCTAAATTAAGACTAGAAACACTACAAAAATAGTGAATATGTATGAAGGCATTTCATAGATGTAACGTCAGACACAAATAAAGTGGTGTCATCGGCCACCTGTGAGATTTTAATTTCAACAGTGTCATGACAGAGCTGGTTTTGACTTTTATTCCAGCTATGTCCTGTGCATCTCTAATGTTCACTGCCATAACTTCTACAGCTAGGATAAAGAGAAGTGCAGATATAGGACATCCCTGTCGGATACCTCTGTTAAGGGGGAAGGATTCAGACATCCAACCTTGATTGATAATATTACTACTAATGTCGCTGTACATACATTGCATGGCGTGAGTGAAATGGGGACCAAAATTAAACTTTTCAAGCACTTTCCACATTAATTTTCTGTTTATAGAATCAAATGCTTTAGCAAAGTCCAAAAAAATGATAGCTCCAGGTAAGTTTCTGATTTCTGTGTAGTCTACAATGTCTTTTATCAGGCATACATTCTGACCGATAAATCTTCCTTTTATAGAAGCAGTTTGGTCATGTTCGATCAACTTGTGTATTACTTTTTTTCAGTCTGTTTGCAAACATAAGGGCATAGATCTTATAGTCTGCATTAAGGAGACTTATTTGCCACCAGTTGTCTAAATACTTTCGCTCATTTTTTTTTTGGTATAAGTGTTATAACTGCACGTCTTTGTGATACAGACATCTTTCCTTCCTTACATTTTCTTGAATGCATTCATAGACAAGATCTCCTATAGCCGGCCAGAAGAACATGAGGAACTCTGGTGGTATACCATTTAAACCAGGGCATTTGTTTAAGTTCATAGAAAAGAGGGCTTCTTTGCACTCATTGGTGGTGGTTGTTTTATCAAGAAAGTCCTTGTCTGATTGGTCTAATGTGTTGGTCAGTTTTATGTTTTTGAGATATTAATCAATTTTATCTTCATCTACATTGTCTTCCTGATAGAGTTTGCAGTAGTAATCGGTACATTATATCAATATTTCTGATGTCTCCTGTACTTCCTTTCCCTCAATATCTAAGCAGTCTATTTCCGTTTCTATGCCTTGTTTTTTTTTCCAGATTCAGGAAATATTTTGATGGTTTTTACCCTTCTTCTCTCCACTTAGCTCTGGATCTAATATAGTCACCCTGAGATTTTTTTCTTATAAAGATTCTCAAGTTCAGATTTCACTTGCTCATACATGAGGATATCTTCTTTGGTTAGATTTTTGTCTATTACAGTTATGAGCTGACTAAGCTTTTTCTCAAGATATTCCATATTCTCTCTGTTTTTTTCTTGCTTTTCTAGCTCCATACTGTTTGGAGAATTCGGCAATCTTTATGAGACACATGTCTAGCTTATCTCTACTTGATTTGATGCTATACTGTTCATCTGTTGTTCTATTACATCATGAACTTCTGAGACATATTCCATATCTTTCAAAAGGCTCACATTTAATTTAAAGAGTCCAGGGCCTCTGGCATTAGTTTTAAATCTGAGCCTTAATTAGGAAGACTGGTCAGTAAGAATTGCTGGTCTAATGTCACATCTTTTTTTTTTTTGTACAAGACTTTTTTTGAATTAACCAATAATCGAGTCTACAAGCCATATGTTTGGCCCCATGTATATTGTGAGATGTCAGGATTTGCTGACCTCCAGGCATCACACATATTTAACTTAGAACATAGGTTTTTCATAGCTGTAACTGATCTTAATGCATTGTCCACTCTGCCCCCTTTTTTTATCCACATGGGGATTGAGCACACAATTCATGTCTCCACCACAGATCAGAATTATCGGGTCGTGTCCATTTAACCATTCTGACACTTTTGCGAAGTATTTATTTCTTTTCCTGGTTCTATTTGGGGCATACATATTTACCAAACAGAAGTCTGTTCCCTCAATAGTACATCTTAAAACGAGTGTTCTACCATCACAATCTAGAGAATCAGCATCAAGCAAAACAAATTCGAGTGAAGGCTTAATCAGTATGGCAAGGCCCTTGCTACAATTTGTTCCAAAAGTCTGAAAGCATGGACCCTGCCATTCTTTAGTCAAAATGTGTCTAGTTTCATCGGTGAAATGTGTTTCCTGGAGGATGTAATGTAACCTTTTTGCTTTTAATAATATTGAACCTCTTTTACTTTTCTCCAGAAGTCCTCAAGCGTTGAGGGATATGAGAGATAGGTTACCCAAAATCATATTGACAGTAAATTGGATATATGTTGATGTTTACAATTGTATTACCATAACAGGTAAACTGGGTAAAAGGTTGCTATTTAATTACAGCTTCTTTTAGACTCTACTTAGAGTCTACTCTTTAGAGTCGAAAGCTATAATTCCGCAATCCGGGCTAACATTTTTTCGCCCATAGTCTTTCTCGTAACCCTTGAACAATGGGTAGGTAGTTTTTCTTCGATTTTCGCGGTTGCTGCACTGAAATTGCAACCTGCGATTGACTCTCTGTGTGTTTTAGAATGCACGTGTTACTATTTATTTGTATCGCAAACAGTGTTGTGGTTCTTTTCAGTCCATAATGGCGGGGACAGAGAACACCGCAATCAGGGTTGCTGCTGTCGTGCTGCTGTCCCTGGTCGACCTGGCCGCCAACACCATCCTCTACATGAATGGTGCGGATCTCCACAAGTTCACGCACGACATCAGTTTCTTTAGCATCTTCACGTCTTTGTTGGACATCTGGATACTCGCACCGCTGAGAGGATGTGTGATGTTTGGAGCTGTCCTGTCCGTGCTGTGCAATACAAGAACCAAGCCATGGACTTCTCCGTGGATCTTAGTCTTACCATCGGCTATGTGTGTGTACACCTTCGTTAAGCTGCTGATGTATTCAAATAAGGAAGTCAAGTTTCCTCTCACGCCCTGGTTCTGGGGTAGCTTTGTCGGCAGTATAGTTGGATGTGCAGTGTTCTACATTAACTGGACCTTACTGTCTCATACAAGTGTAAAGATGGGGAACGGAATTGAGGAGGAGGCCGAAGGACTACTGGAGAGAGAAGCGAACAGTGAATCAAATTTTTCCACTGTTACAAAGCTGATAAGCTATGGAAAACCTGTCATACCGTACTTTCTTGCAGCGATGTCCTTCTTGATCGGAGGTGCCATCACACTGCACGAAATGGCCACGTATCCTGACGGATCCGACGTATCCGGAATCGGGCCTCATGGCGTTTCCGAGCGAATCCGGAAAAATCCCAGTTCACTGCTCGGATACTGAGGTGCCCGAAGATCCGACCAATTCCGACGCCGTATTCCTCTGGATCCGTGATGCGCCTCGGATACCCGAAAATATTTGTGCGGATCCCTCGTTTTTTTGTATTTGGAATGTTCGGATTGTTTGTATGTCGGTAGTTGTTTCGGATCCTGACGAATAAATACACACGGTACGGCATGATCTCATTTCCTGACGAATCCAGCAGATCCGGATTTGCGCATTATAGCAGACACGGAACGTTTCCGATTGAATCCGATGCACCTCAGATCCGACAATTCCGGCGCCGTATACGTCTGGATCCTTCATACGTTTCGGGTACAGATACGGAACGTTTCCGAGCGAATTCAGACAAATACCAGTTACACCTCAGATCCGGCAATTCCGACGCTGTATACGTCGGGATCCGTGATGCGCCTCGGATACCTGAGGATATTTGCGCGGATCCTTCGTTTTCAGATATTTGTCAATATGGCAGAGATAATCGGATTGTTTGTTTGTCGGTAGTTGCTTCGGATCCTAACCAACAAATACACACTGCACGGCATGATCTCAGATCCTGAAAAATCCAGCGGATCCGCAATCGTGCATCATAGCAGATACGGAACATTTCCGATTGGATCCGATGCACCTCAGATCCAACAATTTCGACAAATCCTGACGTATACGGAACACGGATTCGTGTCCGATCTCCCACAAGACACTGCGTGTCATGACGTCAGGCGCGAGAAACGGTTTTGTCGGTGAACAGCACGGAGACAAGAACGGCGTTTCATCACTCTCTGTGCTTAACATGGCAACGTCAGAGTCTACCATGGTCGACCAGTGATTTTTAGTGACTTGAGAGTCGAAGGGGATTCGGTGTAAACTCAAACACGCGGCATTGCGTGCGAAGTAGTCTTCTTCGTGCATGCAATATTCGTCGCCCCCCTCCCCCTTGTAAAGTTGGTAGGGAGTCGATTCATCATTTAGAGGGACTGCCCTTTGGTAAGTACAAATTGGAAAATTCCTGTTTCTAACTAGTTTGAACGTCAGTTATCCTCCTATTGTGGCTTGACATATCATCGCATTTGCATGACAATAAGAATTGTTCAGTCGATCTGCACTTCTACACCGTTAGGATGTAAGAAATTTATAGCTTTCAATTTGTTCGTTCTTGCCAATGGTCAACAGACATTTGTGTCTGGTTAACGTTTCAGATACAACATAGCAAGCGGTTGAGGGAAAGATAATTAAAGATATCCTGTAACGGAAGAGAATGTCATAATTATTTGTCCCACAAAGGTCCCACAGTTTGTGGATAGTGAGCTGGAACTTATGTGGAGGTAGTAGTGTGTTTCAGTGATTATTGCATTCAGTTATAGCTGTACATGTTTGATCAATATCATATTCAAGTTATGAATGTAAGTTTTACGTATTCAATTAAACGATGCCAGATTCATTTTTTACAAATGTGATTATGTGATATGTTTATTATTTGTCATTGTTTCCCTTTATATATATATCCTATACAGCATCGGCAGATACTTCCTTCACAAATGCAGCACATGTTGTGAGGACCTTAGCTTGGCTTGGAACAAAGCAATCAGCTGTCAGATGCTCAGAGTACCTCAGGCTCCTTTGGTAAGGCTTAAGTCCATCATCGGTACACTTCAATGTTAGCTGAGACAGGCATGATGGATACCCATTGTCCCTTGTTTTTTGTTAGCTGCTGTGATGAAACGAAGCCCATCACAGCAAGAAGGTTATATAGTCTATATAACCTCCTTGATCACAGTTATGTCAAAATCATGTGACATGTTACTTAAATACTAAGTATGTGAGTTGATATTTATTCATCATTTGGTTTTAACATATAGGAACTGGTTCATCACAAGATGAACTCCAAGCTGAGTCCAACATGCAGATACAGAAGAAATCAGCCTTGCCTGTACCTTACCAAGAGTGCATGGAAGAAGTGAACTCAGATGTAGTCAGAGAATGGGGAGAGGGCGATTATACACATGCAGTTCCACGGCATATACTACTTACGTGTAAAATGTGGCGTGTCATCATGGGAGTTTTTCAGACAGTATAATGTTACTTTGAAATTTCTATTTTCAACCTCTGTATTTGAAATTAATTGTATCTGATATCTTTTAGACGAAGAGCTGGCCACAAAGGCTTTCATTACTTGAGTAGAATATGTAGAACATGTAGAAATATTTGGTCAAAGTGCACTATACAGCAGTAAATATTACCACCATGATGTGATTGTTGTTAATTGTAATACATTTTATAACAATTGTGCTTACACAACCCCAATTTACCGACATTAACCTGCATATGCAGAGGTGCTTTGAGTATGTGGATGTCCCTCGGCCTGTCTTAAACGAAATGTATTATTTAGCCACATAGAACTTCCGTATTGTATTTGATAGTTTTTGAACTTAGAAATGCATATATGTTGAAATATGAAATAATGTTACATTCAGGCTTTCCCAAAACTTCCTGTCATAGAATAATAATGTTTTGGGTATCGTTAAATTAAGAATGCACGCGTATTTATGAATAATCAACCATTCTATCAAACTTTGTGTGTTTGATTTGTACATATTCGTGGCAAATACAAACATATTCAGAGTAACAATATGTCAAAGATTGTAGAAAGTCTGTATGTTGGATCATTCTGTATCCGTGGCAAATACATACTGTACGTATCTGTCAGGATCTTGGGCAATTTCGTGCAATGTACGGCCCCATATCCGTCGAAAATTCCTATTTTTGTATTCCTCCGGATCTGAGGTTCCGGATCACAGTCCGCTTGTATCCGTCAGTATCCGCCATTTTCTTTTAAAAAATATAGAAAAATTCCTGTACGTATCCGTCAGGATCTCCGTACAGTGTACGGCTCCGTATCCGTCGAAAAAAACTCATTTTCGGATTCCTCCGGAAATATTCCCGATCCCGGTGCGGAAATTTTCGCATCCGTTAGGTTGGATTCGTCAGTATCCGTCAGTATACGCCCAAAATACAGAAAAATCCCTGTACGCATCCGTCAGGATCTGTGGCATTTCCGTACAGTGTACGGCTCCGTATTCGTCGAAAATTCCTTATTTTCGGATTCTTCCGGAAATATTCCATATTCCAGTGCGCATTTAGTCGGATCCGTTAGGTTGGATCCGCCTGTATCCGTCAATATCCGCCAAAAATACAGAAAAATTCCTGTTCGTATCCGTCAGGATCGGTGGCATTTCCGTGCAGTGTACGGCTCCGTATTCGTCGAAAATACCTTACTTTCGGATTCTTCCGGAAACATTCCATATACTGGTGCGGAAAAAGTCTGATACCTTACACGAATCCGCCTGTTTCCGTCAGTATCCGTCAGTATCCGACAAAAATACAGAAAAATACCGGTACGTATACGCCGGGAAACGAGGCCATTTCGTGCAGTGTCAGTAAGTACCATACATTAATAAAATAACCCTAAAAACGACTCCAATCCAATTGCCAACACGTACAGTAAAATTCTCCCTGGAACAAATGTTGGCTGAAAATTAACACACCAACACCATCGCGCTAGCCACCTTGGTTTTGCCCCTAGCACCATCATGCCCTAAATTTCTCTGCCGGTGGAAGTATAGTACACGTATAGACATCTGCAACGATAGAGAAGACTTGTCACCATTTAGTTTGAGACATGCCCACAAAATATCCTTCTTTATTCAACATGTTCTTGATCAATGTTAACTGGGGTATTTCTGCAAACATTATCACTGGTCTGTGGTTCAATGCATTTGCAGGTCAGACGAAGCTTTTAGCTAATTATTTATTGTAAAAGCTACATAAAGGTTAAAACACATTTCACACAGAGAAAAAAGAAACGCCTTGTTTATAGATCTGGCCGATACAATAAATACATGCATGAGAGGGCATTATAGCTGAAAGAAATCTTCGAAGAACTTTATAATCATATCACTTTTAGCTTGTTTGTAGTACTACACACACCTGCCACTGACAGCCCTTATGGACTTTGTGCAGTACCAAAGATTATTTAGAAAAGTTTAGCTTGTTTTTAGTACTACATGTTACAGCTTGCTTGTTTAATTTGTAGCATTACATTTTGCAGTTCAGCTTGTTTAGCTTGTTTGTAGTATTACATGTTACAGTTCAGCTTGGTTAGCTTATTTGTAGTATTACATTTTTGCAGTTTAACTTCTTTGCAGTATTGCATGTTACAGTTTAGCTTGTTTTATTTGTAGCATGACATTTTGTTTGTAGTATCACATGAATAGTTTAGCTTGATTAGCTTGTTTGTAGTATTGCACGTTACAGTTTAGCTTGTTTGTAGTATTACATGTTACAGTTTAGCTTGTTTGTAACATTGAATGTTACAGTTTAGCTTTTTAGTATTACATGTTACAGTTCAACTTGTTTGTAGTATAACATGTTACAGTTTAACTTGTTTGTAGTATTACATGTTACAGTTTAGCTTGTTTGTAGTATTACATGTTACAGTTTAGCTTTTTTGTAGTATTTCATTTTACGGTTTAGCTTGTTTGTAGTATTGAATATTACAGTTCAGCATGTTAGTAGTATTACATGTACCCGCCATTGACAGTCCTCCCTCCTTCCTATCCACCTTTTTCCAGGCGACATCTTCATCCCTTTCTATGCAGGCATGGTGATTGACGGGATAAACAGCATACACACGCCCCATGGCCAGGACCAGTTTATCTATGCCGTCATCCTCATGGCTATTTGTACGGCCTCCCGGTAAGAGCAAGACCAATTAACTACTCTCCAATCAGAGGTTGGTGGGGACGGTTGTGACCTTTTTATCATACTGTGCCCCGTGTTTGCCCACCCTCCGCATCAACGAGAGCGGATAAAAAAAAGGAGCATAGGGGCATATGATAAAAAGGTCACGATCTTCCCCCACCGACCTCTGCTTGTAAAGTACTATTTTTTTTACGTCAGCGAGAGCACTTCTTTATTTAATAAATACAGCTGAATAGTAAATGAAGAAACTTCGTATGTCCATTGTCTTCTATCATAAGAACTTTAAACACGTACAACTAATACTTGACTCATTTGCATAACTCACGATTAAGTTTTATCTTGCCAGAGAATGTTGAAACTTTAGCACTTATGATTTTGATCGGCATGCAATATTGGATGGAGAAAGGGTAATTAAGAGATGAATAATGCAAACGAAGGTTTTATTCGCATTATTACTGAGGAAAGACCATACCAAATCGTGAATGATCGTTGACATGTCGATCCATGAGTGCGCTTCTTGTTGTGAAATCTGTAGTGCGGCCTGCTATGCCTTGCGCACTGGGTTGTTCGAGGGCACCAAGATAAAGTTCAACGTCCTGGTCCGAAACCTGCTGCTCCGCTCCATCACCCGTCAGGAGATCGGCTTCTTCGACAGCGTCAAAACTGGTAAATCTTTTGTTGTCGTTGTTGCCTTGTTTTTTGGAATATAACTCTGTTCATGACAATATTTTTTTATTAAAACCACGACATGTATTTGGAGTGGACTCTGTAACTCAAAATAGTTGATAAATTTTTGATTCCTCCTTTTTTTTATGCCCAGGTGAAATCATTTCTCGTCTGAGTGCTGACACGACCATTACGACCGTGATGTTTGTCAACAATGTCAAAGTGCTGATCGCTAGTTTTGTCCGCGTTGTCGGCGTCGTTGTCTTCATGGTGTCGTTGTCCTGGCGTCTGTCCATCCTCACTCTCATTATGCTGCCCATCATCGGTGTAGTGAGTAGGGTGTTTGGAGGATATCTAAAGGTAAGTACGTCTTTTTGCGGGTTCACGTTCGTACATACATACAAACATATATACATATATGTATATATATGTATATATGTATGTATGATTATATGTATGTATGTATGTATATATGTATGTATGTATGTATGTATAGTACAGTACTAAATTTTCTTCAAAAACAAAAAGGACGCAAGGATTAACTTTTTAACGACCACTGTCGCCTTTATCAAGATAAATAATCACCAATCACTTCCTACGAACGTGAACCCGAAAAAAAAGCGTCAGTTGTCGTTGAAAATTTGATCCTTGCGCACCTTTTGTGTTGGAAGAAAGTTTAGTATTCAACTATGATTACTACCAACACAGATGAGCTTTCATGATAATTGTATAACATTTTACTGAATTCGAGGGGAGAGTTGTCTTGTGTTAAAAATCAATTTTTCAAAACTGCCAAAAAACGTTAAACGAAAGTACAACATCATCAACTCAACTGCAAGCCATGGCTTTAAAAATAAGAATTCAAAAAAAAATGTATAGATGCAATGATAATTCTAAAGCAATGACCAAAGTGCACTTGTAAAGAATTTTAGAACCTTTTTCATGTACCGTGTCAAATAGAAAGTGGCCATGGAAATCCGGACGTCCTTTGCCAGGGCCAATGAGGTTGCTGACGAGACGTGCGGCAACATTAGGACGGTCCGCAGCTTTGCGAACGAGGACAGGGAGTGCGAAAGATACAGGTGAGTAACAAGAGCATTTTGTCAATCCGCGATGAAATAGACCGCTGATAATGTTGTGAATGCATCTCCTCTCTCTCTCCCCTGTAGCAGTAGTAGTAGTAGACTGGTTTATTCAGAAACAGCAAGACGTACAAACCTCCTGGCAGGCTGGGAGGCTGAATTATGAGGTTTTTTACACCGAGTTGGTAAAGGAAACATCCTTACACATCAACAATCGCCTTTGGTGACATACCAAGACATTATGATTGCATTATAAAAATTTCAACGATGATACTTGATTAAAACACGATTTCTAAATCAGCACTTCACATTTGCAGTATTAACGTTATCTCATTAGCAACAAAGCCTAAAATTACGATCACTGAATGGTCTAAAATCATTAACATCTAAACCATAGCAATATCTTAAATACATCCGAAAATTTATCACAAAAAATAGAGTGAATACAGTCATGTTTGTTTAGAGTTCATTGAGCAGTTCAACAACGGCAAGAATGTCGCTCGTCCTGTAGCGCTTTGACCCAGAGGGTTGCTGGTACCAAGCAGAGTTGCGCAGGTTCCTGCCGTGCTGTTGGCCGTGGGTAGGGGGCATCCAAGAGCAGAAGCGTGCGGACTTCTCCACTTTGATGGCAAAGTCATTACTCAAGTCCTGTCTTCGGCTTGCTAGGCACGGGAGATCAAATCGCTTTAATGTCTCCGAGTGTGAGCTATACTGGCGGTCAATGATTATTTTGTAAGCTCGTTTCTGTACTCGCTCTAGAGCGGCGGACTGGTTTTGTGTGAGTGCTGCACTCCAACAAGGAGCGGCATACTCGAGTATAGGGCGAATGTATTCACAGTATATGATAGTAAGATCCGATGTCGATACCCCGGGCCCGATCGACGCAGTCTATATACTGATGAGGAACAGACGCTTACTGCCTTTTGACACCATCTCGGCTACCTGGTCATCCCACCGTAGATCAGATCTTATGTGCAGTCCTAACAGCTTGGCCTTCGTGACAATGGTGAGTGGTTCTCCACCAAGGATAAGTGTGGATAATGTCGTAATTCAAGTATTGCTTAAAGGCTCACCCTACCTTGCGAATTCAAACAATGCCAAACCTTTACCAAAAGATTTGAGTAGCAAACCCCCCCATCCTACCAGTCTTGTAGTACCTGCCCACATATTTATCTGTTTATCGATTTTAATTTTCTTACATTTCAAGATTTCTGTCATGTAGTTTATTTTAGATAATTTGTTGCAAAAAACAGGGTAAGTGCCGGTACCTGTAGGGGTCGACGCATGTACCCCTCTCTCTCTCTCTCTCTCTCTCTCTCTCTCTCTCTCTCTCTCTCTCTCTCTCTCTCTCTCTCTCTCTCTCTCTCTCTCTCTCTCTCTCTCTCTCTCTCTAGTGTGTGCATAAAGATATGAATACAAAAAAGAATACAGCTCTATACAAATACTTGTGTTAGATGGATATGAAGAGCCTCTTTACGAACAATGGCGTTTTCCATGTAACTTGTGAAGAAGTTTTCATAACAAGGCCTTACCCCCAACTCACAGCGAGCTTCTGGAAGACACTTACAAGCTTCACGTTCGGAAGGCATTGCTGTTGGGGAGCTTCGTCCTGGTCGAACGCGTAAGTCTCTAAGACTAATGAGTGCTGGTTTGGCCCAGGATGTTCGTGCACGTTCTCGTCGTCGAATCTATGACAATAAGATTCGATGCATGATCACATAATGATTATTTTCTAATGGAGAAAAAATCAAAGAAGGCTATTATATAATTGATTACCAGTCACTTGTTGTTATGTTGCTTCGACAGTTATAGACCATGGACAATATGAATCTTTGTACCTTGCACTGTTTTTATGAGGTTCCCAGGGCTGCGCACAAGCACTGGTAGAATCTTTGACATTGATATGAAAGTAGACATGAAGGAATGTCTTTATGTTAATAGTGATTACCATGATCGGCTTATGTCGTAGACGTTGCAATTTACTTCCTGCTTATACTAGAGTATAGTCCAATGGCATGTACTTGGCACGTCAAAAGGTATCATAGAATATGCAGATCACCAAAAAGATGCATTCCACGGGATCCCAGTCTTTGTTCGGAAACCAAACAAACAAACAAACAAGTAAAGAACAACATGATACACATTTCCTTGTGCTCTAGGCGTTCGACCTTGGCCTGCTCGTGTTGACCTTGTATTACGGCGGCCATCTTGTGATGACGCATACGATAACAGCAGGGGAACTGGTGACGTTTTTCCTGTACATCAACCGCCTTAGGGTATCACTGGGGGTAAGCTTTGAACCATTTGATAATTGATTAGTGGCCGGTTACATAAAATACAGACAATCGAATTGAAGAATACATGTAGTAACTAGCACAAGTGATGTAACGGTTGTAACGGAAGATCTTTGGTAGCCGTGGCTCTTGCCGAAAACGGCACATTTCATCTGAACCTGTACAAAATGCATCTCTAAAAACGTTTGGTTCATCGGTAGAATTTACTATATTGAATTGGTATATTTGTGCAAACCTCACTTGTCCACATAGTAAAAAAATTTAAGTCAAGTAATTACGTTTTCAACCAGCTCGCAGGTATATGGTTCTTTTCAAGTTGATTTTATGATGACCCGAAGCATATTTCACGCGATCTGAGCGAAAATGTGATAGATAACAGCATGAACCTTTATACTCCCTGTGTACAGTCATCAGAAGATCTCTTTTAGTTTGAATCTCTTAATTTTTTATTTATTTTAAGATCGCTTTTATTTTAAATATCTATTTCAATATCTCTTTTATTTCGTTTTAGTGTTCTCTCTAAATGGAATTGAATAGCAAATTTAAGTACATAGTGACGTGTGACAACCCCTGCATGGTATACATTGGAAAATATATCAAAGAATGTCTAGACGTTAGAAACTGCTCCAATGATTGTAAAATCACATTGTCATCCCATACTACTGCACCATATTGTATTAGATAGATTGATTAGCTTAATAGAATGTTATCTATGTACCAGCCGAGTGGATGCCGTACTGTGTACCCTGTGCAATTGTTGTGCAATAAAGTTATCATTTATAGTATTAGATAGAGGCTAAGAGGACTCCTACTGTTCGAACTAATGTGGTGTATAATCAGACTACGTCCCTGTCCAACAAATTGTTCCCTCTTTACTCCTCTGACAGAAACTGACGGTCCAAGTATATGCAAAGCTGATGGAAGCCTTGGGAGCATCTATAAAAGTCATTGAATTCATCGACCGAGTACCGAAAGTAAGAAATGGCGGCCGGCTGGCACCTTCAGAACTTCGAGGAAGCATAGAGTTCAAGAACGTGTGGATGTCCTACCCAACACGGCGGCACGCACATGTTCTAAAGGTAATAATTTTTTTTTTTAATTTTTCTTAATTGCAATGACTTGATAATATGCTATGAAGCAAATTTGGTCTCCAATTTCCAACACAAAAATGCAGTGCAGAAGAACTTTCAAGCTATTGCTATATATGGCTTGTTAGTGTGAATTCCAGCGATGATTAATAAGGCAGTCATCGTTGGGAGTGGCTCTAGCTATTACGGCGGTTTGGTTCAGGCAATGACCTGAACGCAATACATGTAAAATTAATACAACATACCTTAAAGGGATATGAGTTGTTAGGAACTTCTGTACTTCAACTCAGGATTCGACTTTGATGTCCATGAAAAGCTTCGCTAATGACAATTATTTTCTCGACTGGAATACGAGATCATAGTAATGTTTCAAATCTTAGATTGTTTTTTCTGCACCAGGATGTTTCTTTCAAGGTGTCTCCAGGCGAATTTGTTGCCTTGGTCGGCCCAAGTGGCAGTGGGAAGAGCAGCTGTGTCAACCTGCTGGAACACTTCTATGAGACCATGTCAGGCCAGGTGCTGATAGATGGTAACCCCATCAAGGCGTATGATCACAAGTTTCTACACCGAATGGTAAGTTCTCTTTCTATACTTGATTCAGTCTCTTTTTAGTACGAGGGGCTGTAGTCCAAGTTCAACCATACTTTTGCTCCGTAGGTCACTTATCCGGCATTAAAAAGCTCTCATCGTTGATGTTTTAGGTGTCTTTGGTTGGACAAGAGCCGGTTCTGTTTGCCCGCTCCATCAAGGACAACATCTCCTATGGCCTGGACAACTGCAGCTTGGCGGAGGTGCAGCACGTTGCTAGGCAGGCCAACGCCCATCAGTTCATCACGGAGCTGCCTGAGGGGTACGAGACAGGGACTGGGGAGAAGGGGATGCAGCTTTCTGGGGGGCAGAAGCAGAGGGTGGCGATCGCCCGGGCGCTGATCAGGAGACCAGCGGTGCTGCTACTGGACGAGGCGACCAGCGCTTTAGACGCCGAAAGCGAACAAATGGTGCGCCTGAGGAGTTAAGATAATGTAAACTTACAGATATGTGCAATAAACTCAAAAGAGAGGACTTCTATTTCTGACGCAAATGGCAATATGTAGACAGGAGGTTGACCGAGGAACACATTTAGGGCCACTTCACCCAAGTATCTAACCATCACCTAACCATACACACTCTGATTCACGAACATAGTATTACGTAGAGACAAACGATATTAGTGGCTACCATATCCTTTCCCGAGGCTGCAGGTCCAACAGACTACCCAAAAGTAAGGAACGAATTCTGAAAAAAAAAACATTAAGAAAGACTACTGTATAACAGTATTTACATTGTATTCTTCAATACAAACCTGAAATGTGCATTTTTCATGAGCTCTTTGTGTTGGGTATAGCCCTATGTTTCTAGAGTATAAGACTACATTCTCATACAATTACGTTAGGGTTAGCATTAGATGATGTTGTAAAATATATCGGGGTGTTTGAACTTTAGGGTGTAACCTTTCCTGTGTTCTACCAGGTTCAGCAAGCGATCAACAACCTCGATGCACACACGGTCATCGTCGTCGCCCACCGCCTGAGCACCGTGGAGAAGGCTGACCGCATCATCGTCATCGACAAGGGGCGCGTGGTGGAGCAGGGACGTCACAAGGAGCTGATGCAGCGGGAAGGAACCTACGCCGACATAGTGCGGCGGCAGCTACTGGGACTGGACACGTCTGACGACACAGAAGATGGGGACTCAAAGACCGACGATAACTAAAGAGAGTGGGTCCTCAACTGCGGATAGTTCGTCCAGCGCATTCCTGCATGTACGCTATGGCTGCTTGTGATCCTAATCATTAGGAAAGGTAAAAAAAAAAACTAGCTGCACCTGATCTGAGGTCTGTGTCTGTATCTGTATAGCCGGTATAACCGACCTTCAGCGTGAAACACCAGCTTCTGTATCCGTATAGCCGGTATAACCGACCTTCAGCGTAAAACACCAGCTTCTGTATCTGTATAGCTGGTATAACCGACCTTCAGCGTAAAACACCAGCTTCTGTATCTGTATAGCTGGTATAACCGACCTTCAGCGTAAAACACCAGCTTCTGTATCTGTATAGCTGGTATAACCGACCTTCAGCGTAAAACACCAGCTTCTGTATCCGTATAGCCGGTATAACCGCCTTCAGCGTAAAACACCAGCTTCTGTATCTGTATAGCCGGTATAACCGACCTTCAGCGTGAAACACCAGCTTCTGTATCCGTATAGCCGGTATAACCGACCTTCAGCGTAAAACACCAGCTTCTGTATCTGTATAGCTGGTATAACCGACCTTCAGCGTAAAACACCAGCTTCTGTATCTGTATAGCTGGTATAACCGACCTTCAGCGTAAAAGACCAGCTTCTGTATCTGTATAGCTGGTATAACCGACCTTCAGCGTGAAACACCAGCTTCTGTATCTGTATAGCCGGTATAACCGCCCTTAAGCGTAACACACCAGCTTCTGTATCTGTATAGCCGGTATAACCGCCTTCAGCGTAAAACACCAGCTTCTGTATCTGTATAGCCGGTAAAACCGCCCTTCAGCGTAAAAGACCAGCTTCTGTATCTGTATAGCCGGTATAACCGCCCTTCAGCGTAAAAGACCAGCTTCTGTATCTGTATAGCCGGTATAACCGCCCTTCAGCGTAAAACACCAGCTTCTGTATCTGTATAGCCGGTATAACCGCCCTTCAGCGTAACACACCAGCTTCTGTATCTGTATAGCCGGTATAACCGCCTTTCGGCGTAACACACTAGCTTCTGTATTTGTATAGCCGGTATAACCACAATTCAGCGTATACGTAACACACCAGCTTCTGTATCTGTATAGCCGGTATAACCGCCCTTCAGTATAACACACCAGCTTCTGTATCTGTATAGCCGATACAACCGCCCTTCGGCGTAACACACCAGCTTCTGTATCTGTATAGCCGGTATAACCGCCCTTCAGCGTAACACACTAGCTTCTGTATTTGTATAGCCGGTATAACCGCCCTTCAGCGTAACACACCAGCTTCTGTATCTGTATAGCCGGTATAATCGCCCTTCAGCGTAACACACCAGCTTCTGTATCTGTATAGCCGGTATAACCGCCCTTCGGCGTAACACACTAGCTTCTGTATTTGTATAGCCGGTATAACCGCCCTTCAGCGTAACACACCAGCTTCTGTATCTGTATAGCCGGTATAATCGCCCTTCAGCGTAACACACCAGCTTCTGTATCTGTATAGCCGGTATAACCGCCCTTCGGCGTAAAACACCAGCTTCTGTATCTATATATCCGGTATAACCACCCTTCAGCGTAGAACACCAGCTTCCGTATCTGTATAGAAAGCATAACCGCCCTTAAGCGTAACACACCAGCTGGTCTCCCCAGCCGTGAAGTTGATGTGCGAAGGTTGAACACCCTTCCTGTCACAAGCATAACGTAAAACATGGTTGATGCGAGATGAATAAAATCTTAAACCCACAATTTTGTATAATACCAGTTGAATGAGCTAGGATACAATGTATATTGTCACGCCAAAAAAATTGTTATTTTTGATTTAATGTTTTTATATGACTTTTTTCCACATAAAATAACATACAACATACACAAATTTCACGGAGCAATAATGACAGTACGAGTCATTCACGCTACATAATTGATGATGTTACTACCGTAGTTTGCTGTTATCACAGAGAATATGTATGTATGTTGTATGTTATTTTATGTAGAATAAAGCCAAATAAAACGATTTAAACACAAATACATTCTGTCTCAAATATCTTACCGAGATACAGTCGCTTTGTCAGCTTTAACGTCAAATCGCTTTAATTATTTACTCAGTGATCTAATGTTGAGTTGGTCCTGATGTCACAATTAGGACAGGTAAATAACAGAATGCAAGAGTGAGATAAACGTAGCACCAGGTACAGAATTTGTGGTTTTAAAATGAAATCTGAAATCTTCTGTACAAAAAGGACAAATGTAAACTTTCCAATGCATTTCTCAAAAATTGGACAAATGTGTTTAACGTTTTACATGCATAATATTAAGGGATCTATGCGTCATGCACGTCGTTACTCTTAAATGGGTCAGTTTTGATAAGTCTTTATGCAATCGTGGACGTACGAATGTTTCCCCCAATATACCAGACGCTGTTGAAACAACAAAGCTTTGATAAAAAGCGGGCCATGCGACCTCACTATGGGGTGGCGGGTGAAATTGTTGAAGTATTAGTTTGTGAAATGAGTGCATTTTCCGTGAGTTTGGTGAAGGCTGCACTGGTACAGTGTGGTTGTGTGCTAGTAAATAGAGGTGCAAGGACAATGGTAATCGGTTGAGGTGAAGTGCAGTGTTTTATTCAGTTTTGTTCGATATGGAATAAACTGTTTTTAAAGTCAGGTTCATTTTGTGCAGCTTTCATTTGTGTATTTCTTTGTAGAACTTAAATGAACCGAGTTAGATGCAGTGAGAAAGGTGTAATTTTATCGAAAGTGAATGAAATATAACACTGTTTAACAGTAGTGGTTTTGCTGCAGCTGAAATAGAAGTGGAATCTTTCGTCAGCATAACAGATTTCTCAGTGAATGGCAAACTTGAAAGTTTGCTGTCATTGATGTATGGTCAACCAACTATTGAAAAAACGGTTTTCAAAGAAAGCTGTATAACTACACAGAACTGTAGCATGATTAAAAAAATTAAATAAGGAGAGGAGATCAGGAGGGATATGTCCGGTAGCTGATTTTAATTTGTTTTCACAGTTGTCTTCACATTTGTGAATAGTGGAAGCACAATTAGATAGATTGCTTTTGAAATTAACTTATCAAAATCAAACAAATACTTTGACATTATCAATGTGAGACAATGCAACAACAGGTACTTCTAGTTTTGTGAATGATTTGGATTAAAAAGCTGATATGTCAGCTGTGCAAGCCCTGCATTCGTAACTAGAGTTCCGAGGTGCTGATATAGTATGAGCTGTGCTGGTATTACATGCACGACTGGATATATCAGGTGCTGTCAGGCGTGCATTCACGACAAGAGTTCATGTGACATCAGCTGTGCAGGTACTGCATTCACGACAAGAGTTCAGGTGACATCAGCTGTGCAGGTACTGTATTCACGACAAGAGTTCATGTGACATCAGCTGTGCAGGTACTGCATTCGCGACAAGAGTTCAGGTGACATCAGCTGTGCAGGTACTGTATTCACGACAAGAGTTCAGGTGACGTCAGTCGTGCAGGTACTGTATTCACGACAAGAGTTCAAGTGCCAAGTCTGCTTCGGTGGCAGCTATGGCAAGGTTAGGTCAAGTAAGTTCAGGTCAAGTCTGCTTCGGTGGCAGCTATGGCAAGGTTTGGCCATGTAAGTGCCAAGTCTGCTTCGGTGGCAGCTATGGCAGGGTTTGGTCATGTAAGTGCCAAGTCTGCTTCGGTGGTAGCTATGGCAAGGTTTGGTCAAGTAAGTGGCAAGTCTGCTTCGGTGGCAGCTATGGCAAGGTTTGGTCAAGTAAGTGGCAAGTCTGCTTCGGTGGCAGCTATGGCAAGGTTTGGTCATGTAAGTGGCAAGTCTGCTTCGGTGGCAGCTATGGCAGGGTTTGGTCATGTAAGTACCAAGTCTGCTTCGGTGGTAGCTATGGCAAGGTTTGGTCAAGTAAGTGGCAAGTCTGCTTCGGTGGCAGCTATGGCAAGGTATACATATATACATATACATATACATGCACATATATATATATATATCTTCATATAGAAAGATATATATATATATCTTTCTATATGAAGATATTGTCCTTATATTTTGGCCAAGATGCTATTATACAGAAAATTATTCACGACAAGAGTTTATGTGACATCAGCTGTGCAGGTACTGTATTCACGACAAGAGTTCATGTGACATCAGCTGTGCAGATACTGCATTCACGACAAGAGTTCAGGTGACGTCAGCTGTGCAGGTACTGCATTCATAACAAGAGTTCATGTGACATCAGCTGTGCAGGTACTGTATTCACGACAAGAGTTCATGTGACATCAGCTGTGCAGGTACTGCATTCATAACAAGAGTTCAGGTGACATCAGCTGTGCAGGTACTGTATTCACGACAAGAGTTCATGTGACGTCAGCTGTGCAGGTACTGCATTCATAACAAGAGTTCAGGTGACATCAGCTGTGCAGGTACTGTATTCACGACAAGAGTTCAGGTGACATCAGCTGTGCAGGTACTGCATTCACGACAAGAGTTCAGGTGACGTCAGCTGTGCAGGTACTGCATTCATAACAAGAGTTCATGTGACATCAGCTGTGCAGGTACTGTATTCACGACAAGAGTTCAGGTGACATCAGCTGTGCAGGTACTGTATTCACGACAAGAGTTCAGGTGACATCAGCTGTGCAGGTACTGTATTCACGACAAGAGTTCAGGTGACATCAGCTGTGCAGGTACTGTATTCACGACAAAAGTTCAGGTGACGTCAGCTGTGCAGGTACTGCATTCACGACAAGAGTTCATGTGACATCAGCTGTGCAGGTACTGCATTCACGACAAGAGTTCAGGTGACATCAGCTGTGCAGGTACTGTATTCACGACAAGAGTTCAGGTGACGTCAGCTGTGCAGGTACTGCATTCATAACAAGAGTTCAGGTGACATCAGCTGTGCAGGTACTGTATTCACGACAAGAGTTCATGTGACATCAGCTGTGCAGGTACTGTATTCACGACAAGAGTTCATGTGACATCAGCTGTGCAGGTACTGCATTCATAACAAGAGTTCAGGTGACATCAGCTGTGCAGGTACTGTATTCACGACAAGAGTTCATGTGACATCAGCTGTGCAGGTACTGTATTCACGACAAGAGTTCAGGTGACGTCAGCTGTGCAGGTACTGCATTCATAACAAGAGTTCATGTGACATCAGCTGTGCAGTTACTGTATTCACGACAAGAGTTCAGGTGACATCAGCTGTGCAGGTACTGTATTCACGACAAGAGTTCAGGTGACGTCAGCTGTGCAGGTACTGCATTCATAACAAGAGTTCATGTGACATCAGCTGTGCAGGTACTGTATTCACGACAAGAGTTCAGGTGACATCAGCTGTGCAGGTACTGTATTCACGACAAGAGTTCAGGTGACATCAGCTGTGCAGGTACTGCATTCACGACAAGAGTTCAGTCGACGTCAGCTGTGCAGGTACTGCATTCATAACAAGAGTTCAGGTGACATCAGCTGTGCAGGTACTGCATTCATAACAAGAGTTCAAGTGACGTCAGCTCGACAGGTACTGCATTCACGATAAAAGCTGAGGTGACGTCGGCTGTGCAAGTATTGCATTCAGAACTGGACCTTGGGGCTGTCAGGTGTGCAGGTCATGCATGCGCGGCTGAAGTTGAGGTGCTGTCAGCTGTCCAGATAGTGCATGCATGGCTCTGCTTCGGTGGTAGCTATGGCAAGGTTTGGTCATGTAAGTGCCAAGTCTGCTTCGGTGGCAGCTATGGCAAGGTTAGGTCAAGTAAGTTCAGGTCAAGTCTGCTTCGGTGGCAGCTATGGCAAGGTTTGGTCATGTAAGTGCCAAGTCTGCTTCGGTGGCAGCTATGGCAGGGTTTGGTCATGTAAGTGCCAAGTCTGCTTCGGTGGCAGCTATGGCAAGGTTTGGTCAAGTAAGTGGCAAGTCTGCTTCGGTGGCAGCTATGGCAAGGTTTGGTCATGTAAGTGGCAAGTCTGCTTCGGTGGCAGCTATGGCAGGGTTTGGTCATATAAGTACCAAGTCTGCTTCGGTGGTAGCTATGGCAAGGTTTGGTCAAGTAAGTGGCAAGTCTGCTTCGGTGGCAGCTATGGCAAGGTATACATATATACATATACATATACATGCACATATATACATATATATCTTCATATAGAAAGATATATATATATCTTTCTATATGAAGATATTGTCCTTATATTTTGGCCAAGATGCTATTATAAAGAAGCCCAAGTGCCTTCTGGGATTTAATCAATAAATTGAAACCAGAAAAAACAGTTGAGGATAACCAAATTTCTGACGAGGAATGGTTAAAGCATTTCAAAAATCTAGACAAATCCCCAAACAGCTCTGTAGATAACTGTCTTCTAAACCAAAATACGCAAACATCATTCCCGTCCACCCCTTCAAACGCATCGGTACTTGATTGCACGATCACATTAGAAGAACTAAACGCTGCAATCTCTAAACTAAAGAACAACAAATCAAGCGGAAATGATAGTATTCTAAATGAAATGTTAAAATCTGGGAAAATGCAGCTAAAAGAGCCCCTTCTCAATCTCTTTAACACTTGTTTACAAAACGGTTATTTTCCACAAGAATGGTCAGTCAGTCACATTGTTCCCATCCACAAGTCAGGAGACACCTCCCTGCCAGACAACTACAGAGGCATTTCGATAATTAGCTGTTTAGGGAAATTATTCTCATCTATTTTGAACGTACGTTTAGTCAAATTCTCTGAACAAAACAACCTCTTTCAACCCCATCAAGCCGGATTTAGAAAAAACTTCAGAACCACTGATAACCTGTTTGTTCTAAGCACACTAGTTACAAAATACCTGAGCAATAATTCTCAACTCTACGCATGCTTTATTGACTTCAGCAAAGCGTTTGATTCTGTTTGGCGTAACGGTCTCATGTATAAATTGGAGGTAGGCTCTGGAACACGAATTGGAGGAATTCGAGACACGAATTGCGCCACGTAGAGGCGCAATTCGTGGCGCGCAAAGCGCCACCGGGGGGCTAAAGTCGAGATCTCGAATTCGTCCACGCGGAAGCGGTAGCGCGAAGCGCAATACAAAACCGGCACTGACATGGCTCGCATAGCGCCACCGGGGGGCGAAACTCGAGATCTCGAATTCGTCCACCCGGAAGGGACAACGCGAAGCCCGCAATGTATTGACATCATGAGCTACGTAACTATATGTCCAACCAGCGGTGGCGGCAGCGAAGCGCATATTTACGAAACACAGACCCGAGTATCGTCTTGCGATTTAGCCATTCTGTTAAAATTAACTTGAAATATATTGTAGTCAGCAATCGTTGGTTTGTTAATCACCGTTATATCAATAACATTCCGTTTTATTTGCTTTCACAGGACCTGGTTACGGGGCTGACAAATCGCTAACGCATTTATAGTGACAAAAATAGTGCGATAAGACGCAAGAATGAGACAGTATATGTTCTTAGTGTCAAGTGAACTTTAAAAATATACCACTGAAAGTACATAGACAAGTACAAAAAAAAACAACGTTAGTACAATTTTGTCTATTTGTGAATTTGCTGCAAACTACTTGTCAGCACTATGATTGTCGATTCAAATCCAAAATGGCTACCACGCAAATATGATGCTATCCCAGCATTCTTTGCAGTTTGTAAGCAGACTATTTCCAAAAACATCCGAATGTTAACAAAATTGACAAAGGTCGTCAGGTAAGTTAAAAAATAAAGCGATTGTAGAAAAACATTGTTAAAAAAACTGCTAAAAATATATAATGATACTCATGTGCATCAGTGATCTGGGGTTTTCCGTCGAGCATCCATATTCCTGACCGCCAAGAACAAGGAAGCGTGAAACATGAAGTTCGGAGGCTTCATGTACGACAGCTGTGACTTCATCCTGGCGAGACCGGAGTTGGCTTGCTCGTTGACCTGGGAGTTGATAGTGCGGATGTCCACTGAAGCGGAGTAGCTGTCCATACAATACCCTAGTGAGCAACCGACATGGCCTTTCCAGTGGAACCTGTCAACAAGAAATTGAGTCTTCTTGAAGAAGTGCGGATCCCTGTTCATCACATACCTGTGCAGCTGGCAGGCGTTGTCGTACACGATGGTTCTAGGTGCCGTCTTGAACCGCGTCCTGATGATCTCGAAGGGGTGTTGGGGTGATTCACAGCTACGCATGACCTCGAACCCAAAACAGACTCCATGAGGACAGAATAAGGTAAATAGGCCGGGAGTTAAACTGGGATGCCCGTACGATTCTTTCCGACAGCTGTCAGTCTCCTTGCGTTTCCTCGCTTCATTCATAGCAAACCTAGGCAAACCACAGACCAGAGAGTAGGCAGGGAAGAAGGAGGAATGCGGAGATTCAGGGGTAGGGTCAGGAAAGCTGGCAGGTACTTCAACAGCCTCAAAGGTCTCATGCAGAACAGCCATAAGAGAGAGGAGAACCGGGGAGACGTCGGAAGGGATGCGACCTGCTACCGTTACGCTACAGACAAAATCCGCCAGCACTGGTGCCCTCTTCTGTAGATGTCCAAGGTACTTATGGCAGCTAGAGTCAGTCAAGTCCACCTTACCTTCTGCTACTCTCTTGACGATACGTTGGGCGACATCGTCCCAGGCGATCTGTGTCATCCCAGAGACAGGAGTACTCATCGCGAGCTGCTTCAAGAAAGAGCTGTACGTTGACGGAGCGCGAGTCGTGTGTCCTTCTTCCTCCAAACGCCTGAGGACGGTTGTCACATCACTACGGCCACACCGGTCCAACTTGTCCTGCAGGTCCTTCATCTCAGCCTCGCTGATCTCCGACTTACCAGAAGACTTACCTGAACTTACCTTGCCCGAATACCTGAGGAGGAGTCTACGGGACTTGGCACAATCGATGAAGACCCTCTCGCTGTGTCTCGATCCGGTCACCACAGGCAGGTCTTCCGTCGCTGCTGGGCTGGGTTGATGCTCCAGAAAATCCTTTCGAAAGCCGATCGCCGTTCCTAAGGTTACATAAATCTAAATTAGACTACCGTTGCGTCATTAGGTGACAAGAAAATCACAGTGCTTCACAACCCATGCTACCTATATTCCATAGATACCTATATTATATAGATAATTAGATGGCAGCATACCGTCACAGATAATGGTGCTTGGCTCCGGTCCGCAGTGGTCGCATGTGAATATCTGTGAATACATGTATTGAAATGATTAAAAAAATAGTTTGAATGTGACAAAAGTTGAAGACAAAAAGTTTTCAGGGCATCAGGCTCAACCAAGAATCAAATAAAGCACATCCGAATTCGTACCTTTTTCCAGTCAATGTCGAGCCTCCGGGCCCATGTGTTCCACCCCTGTCGGAACGTCTCCCAATGAACCTCCTGGAATTCATTCAAAGGCCCACATGTCGCTCTCGTCCGGTTGCAAACTCGCTGTGTAGTTCTCAGGGGCTGGCGACCTTCCACCATAGAGTGAAGATGATCCACTAGTAGGCCATAGTATATCATTTTCCTGGTGGAATTGTAACACCCGCGTTAGTGCGTATATGTATTTATGTCACAACAAAAGAATAGTTAAGAAATACATGCATACAAATACAAATATGAGTGAATTATAATAGAATCTAATCAAATACCTGTTGTCGATGTTGTGCAGTAGGTCTGCGGCCCCGTCATAATGGTGACGGCATCCGCAGTCCCCAACGGTGGGTCTGTAGTAGACCACCCGCGGAAGTCGCTGTCCATCTGGGGCTGGGTAGTAGTTGATGTTGGCGTATCTAGTGTAGATGCAGACACCGACGTGCTGGGTCCACTGTTGGGTCACAGGGTCCCTCGGGTCCCAGTCATGCCCGTGCTCACATCCTTCAGCTGGTAGGTCAGGCACCAGGTTCAGCGGGAAATTGTCGGTATGACTTTCATACCTGGGAATAATATAAGTTAATTACTATCATAATTACATATTTTTATATATTCAGCATGCACTCACAAATAAATAAAATTTGCTACAGCAGAAACAGACTATAACCATGCATCTTGTGATAGAGGTAGCTAACATGTTGCTGACTTACCTGCCAAACTGTTCTCTCATCTCCTTTGTCCATGGGTAAGGGACAGGAGATTTGGACACGGACTCGAAGTTAGCCTCGCTTGAGTCGGCGAACACGTTGTTCGAGTCCACACCCCTGTCCTCACACCATTCCTTGTACTTGGCGACATGTGTACAACTCATTTGGAGGCTGCTGCACGACACACAGCAAAGTTTCCCGCAGTCCCGACGCTTTAGAATCCCTAGAAATGAAAACACAATCATTAACATGGTAATAGTAAAGTGCGATTAAAGGCATGAAATCACTTTCGATAATAGATTTCATTAATTGTAGAAAACATGTATTCTTACCATAGGTTTTTCCGTCGTGCACGGCAGCGAGGAATGGGTCTGTTTGAAGCTGTTCAACAACCCCATTCTCATTGGCTTCTTCCTCCTCTTGTTCGGTCATAAGCGGCGGAATGATCCGTTCTGCCGCCCGGGCGTGAAGGCAGTACAGACCCTCCTCCCGCACGGCAAAAGTTCCCAGATCCTCGCCCGCCTGTTAGGTCTGCTGTCCCTAAATGTTCCCAGATCAGCCAGTAACCTTGCGTCAAGAGCGGAGCTAGGGAGGTACCCAATTCAAGTTGAAGCATCCCTTAACGCCATCAAACATTTCCTCAGAATGCGCCAGAACGTGCCAGCTGACAGTCTACAAGCGGACGCTCTTTCATGCCAATTTCTGCTAGATTCTAATGGTAAAAGATGCTGGGCGTCCGGTGTTCGTAAGATACTAGAAGGGTGTGGCTTTGCCTTCGTTTGGAGCCCCCAGGTATCCCTGGGAACAAACATGACTCCTATCATCAATTCCATTAGCCAACGTTTGAAAGATATTTACACCCAAACATTCTCATCCGAAATTCACAATGATGATAGAGAGAAATCTTATAGCAACAAATTACGAACTTACCGACTGTTTAAGTCCCTGTATAAGGAAGAAGAGTATTTATCTATAAGTAACATACAGCATAGAGTAGCTGTCACTAAATTCAGGATTAGTTGTCACAAATTACATATTGAAACAGGAAGGCACAACCACACGCTTCTAGAACATAGAGTTTGCCAATTTTGTGAGTTAAATCAAATAGAAGATGAGCGGCACTTCATTTTAGATTGTAAACTTTACGATATAGAAAGAAATGTTCTTTTCAAATGTATTAATGAGAAATTCCCATGCTTTGAATATTTAAACGCAACGGATAAATTCATATTTTTGTTGCGTCTAGATAACCCTTGTATAAGAAACATGATCTGTTCATACATCTACACATGTACAAAGAAGCGAGAAGAAGTTGACTTTACTAGATTAGCTTAGCTTATCCTTTTCTTCTACCATGTATGTTTACACAATGTACTGTACATATTTCACTGTATATGTCACTTAGATGTTAGTTTGGTTTGTGTTAAACGACCTGTATCTAGCCCCTCGGGGCACGAACATACAATAAAGGTCTTCAATCATTATAGAGAAGATTAAATAGGCCGTCCTCTCAAATATACACTATCCTACTAGTTCTACCAAAATCTCATTCCATCTTGGAGGGAGAAGCAGGATAAGTCTACTGTATCGTAAAAAAGAGGGGAACATTATCTTGTATTTTTCTTTCTCTGACACTATCACTCGTCTGCACAATGCACCTTAGGCCACAGCAAGTAAATTCTATGGATGACATCCTCCGCAGACTCCAAAATTAATGAGATAGGGCGAGAAAAAAACAAGGCGGGCCAAAAAAACAAGATTCCTATATTTTCAAATTTTGAGATCATAAGTCTTGTTAAACAAGAATTGAGGCGACGAAATATGATATAATGACCAACAGGTCTTTTATTCCTGTAGTCAACCAATGAGGTTTCATGTATGATATAAAACCTCCTTGATTTAATGTAAACATGTCCTTGTAGATGTGTATACACCTCAATAGACTAACCACAAATGCAGAAAAGAGCTTGTTGTACCATCATCTGAAGCAACTACACTGGGAATCCATATGCAATGAAACACCTTGTGTACACAGCTTAATTAACTAGACCCCCCCCCCCCATTATTTATATAATGTCCTTGCTAGAACAAATGCAGAAAACAGCTTGTTATCATACCATCATGGGCAGGAACTACACTGGGTATTCATATGCGATGAAACATCTTAGACTGCCAACATTAAACTGTTCTTGAAGATGTGTATACAGCTCAATTAACTAGAACAAACGCAGAAAACAGCTTGTCATACCATCATGGGCAGGAACTACACTGGGTATTCATATGCAATGAAACATTTTAGACTGTCAACGTTTACGACATATTTGCCAATTTTTGGCATGTTGACCACCGTCAGAGGGCAATGAAATTTCTTGTTTTTTATTTCGAATTCAGGCGAAAATTAATGAGCGGGCTGTCATCCATAAAAATTACTTGCTGTGGCCTTACTTTCAAAAGTACTCATTTCACCTCTATGTTACAAAATCAAGTTGTAGTTACAGTTAATATGATACTGGATATAGATTCTACAAACAAATAAATTAACATTGTGAATAGACGGTATGGTCTGTCTGACAAGCAACGGTTACAGTAACAGATTTTATATTGTTAACATTACTATAGTAACTGTACATTGAATGGTCCATCAAAGATGAAATAATTGTACAGCTTTATACAACTCGATTATATCCTATCCTTTCCTTTGAAAAATTTCCTCAAGCCATGATTGGCCATAATATCAATACTTTTCAAAAGCACTTTTTTTACATGTTTATACATAGCCACCAAGCTTTATTTAAAACACTGCATAAATATACAATAATATCACCATAACAAATCTCATTATGGGTAAATTGTTTGGTTTACCTGAGAAGGAATAAATATAATTTAAATATAAGTATCACGACCATAAAAATCTCATAATGGTTTCCTTGAGAATAGACAATATCAAGATGTACAGACTACGTATACGTCTAAGATAATGAAAAAATAGCAAATCCCAACTCTCACTTTTACTTAAACTTTTATTTCAACTAACTAACTTGATCCAGAACTGTCTGAATCTGAGTCTGAAATACTCGAACTACTTTTCAATATAGCACCACTAGCCTTCCTAAACCCATGATTGTCCATCATAATTGATTTCAAAAGCACTTTTTTGAATGTCATGTGGTCACCAACCCATGTTTAAGATACAGCATAGATAATACAAATACATGTTTCACCATTATATACAAATCTCATTATTGGTTACCAATACGGTTTACCTGAGAAGCCTATGATTGATGGAAGATATAAGCTTTGTTTCTGACATTGGATAAATATACACAAATATCACTATAACCAAATGAATTGTTAGTAAACTGTATGGTTTACCTAAGAAGCAATCTGAAGATATATTGACTAGGTAGTCAATCTGAGATTTCAAAAATAGTAATTTCTCACCTTTTACTTACTTAAACTTTTATTTCAAGATCTGATCCAGAACTGTCTGAATCTGAGTCTGAACCGCTCAAACTACTTTTCAATCTAGCACGACTGCCCGTTATTGACCCATACACCTGGCTGTTCGCTGTCTTCTCTATCTCATCGTTCTCTGCTTTACTCTTGTCTTGCTTGACGTCCGACCCTAGCAACTGGCGCTGTACGAGCTTGGCGTAGAGCCCGTCCCGCTGCATCAGCTCCTTGTGCCGTCCCTGCTCCGCCACGCGCCCCTTGTCGATGACGATGATGCGGTCAGCCTTCTCCACGGTGCTCAGGCGGTGGGCGACGACGATGACCGTGTGTCCGTGGAGATTGTTGATCGCTTGCTGAACCTGGTACAACACATTTCATATGAAGAGTTAATACACCCTAATGTTCCAACACCCCTATATTTCGACACCCCCTAACCCTAACATAGGTGTGTCCGAAATCATAATAGAGGGCAGTCCCCAACATGAAGAGCTAAAAAATAATTTACATACCTTCTAGACTTGTATTGAATAATACAATGTACTGTCAAGCCTTTTTTAATGTTTTTTTTCCAGAATTGGTTCCTTGGGTAAACAAAACTAGACTGCTTAGCGTTTAAAAGAAAAACGTGTTATGATAATGATAGTCAAGATTCATGTTGAGACAACTGCAAGCTAAGATATACCAAACATGAAGACGTTTTAGAGATGCTGTTAACTCACCAAGTGTTCGCTCTCGGAATCTAAAGCGCTGGTCGCCTCGTCCAGTAGCAGCACCGCTGGTCTCCTGATCAGCGCCCGGGCGATCGCCACCCTCTGCTTCTGCCCCCCAGACAGCTGCATCCCCTTCTCCCCAGCCTCCGTCTCGTACCCCTCAGGCAGCTCCGTGATGAACTGATGGGCGTTGGCCTGCCTAGCAACGCGCTGCACCTCCTCCAAGCTGCAGTTGTCTAGGCCATAGGAGATGTTGTCCTTGATGGAGCGGGCAAACAAAACCGGCTCTTGTCCAACCATAGCAATCTGAAAACGACATCATTTGTCTCTGGCTCAAACATTGTAAGGGCATTAAACTCTAAATGTTTTCTTAGTCCAGCTTGGATTCACAAACAGACTTTTTTTCTCTTGAAACATTAAACCCTATGATACTAAAGGAACAAAAAGACGAACAGGTTAAAAAATGTCCTCACCATTCGGTGTAGAAACTTGTGATCATACGCCTTGATGGAATTACCGTCCAGCAGCACCTGGCCTGACATGGTCTCATAGAAGTGTTCCAGCAGGTTGACACAGGTGCTCTTCCCACTGCCACTTGGGCCGACCAGGGCAACAACTTCACCTGGAGACACCTTGAAAGAAACATCCTGGTGCAAAAAACAAATGATATGGTCACTAATAGACTAACTTATTCATAATCTATAATGCCAGAGTGGTACAGTGTAGCTTTCAAAAGCCAGAAATATTAAAATGTGAAAGAATTTCAATCCGAGATTGTACAAACAACATGCGTTGATTGAAGATTCTTGAAATATTTATCAATATATAATAGTCTATATTACATATTCCTGCCCAAATGGGCTCAATGCACAGATGACCACATGTGGTCTATACGAAGCATAATGCAAAATATGAATTGATAAGATGCTTCATTCTAACATTGAAAAAACAAACAACAGGCAAGTACATGTAAGAAAACTATTATTATAATACTAGACCTTGCTACAAAGTTGGCGACCCTCGGCCTCATTTGTGGATTGCCAAAAGTTGGTCCGATTGAAAAATTGTCAGTGATTCTAGCGTATTTTTCACCCAACAATCTACATTATCACATTGTACTGGGCTCAGGGACCTTCGAACATCGGCTGATCTCTCAAAATCATGTTACAGTAAGGCCACACCAATTTAATTTCTTGGTTAATGGATTTTTTTTTAAATTTTAGCACAAGGACATCATTAAAACAGAACACTGGGGTTGCACCTGACCCTGTTCACTCCCTGAAACTGTGTGCACCAAAGTACAAACTTTCCTCAGAGATGCTGTTTTCATGTTGATTTTCTAATCTAGCATTTTTTTTTGATTCCGTTAACCAAGAAACTAAATTGGTGTGGCCTAATGATTAAGATATAACCGACCGTACTACTGCAGAAAAGGTCATTTTCAAGAGGTTCGATTTTCCTGCTGTGTGGCAGGGGAATGTTGAATGTAAAAAAAAACAAATGAGCAAAAACAAGATACAAAAATCATTTTTAAAAATGAGAAATATTTGAGTAGCTGTGAGTTTTGACAGTAACTGCACCTCTATACCTGTATCAAGTTGTAAAGTACATGTTTTAAGTCTTACCTTCAAAACCGGAATGTCTTTCCTAGCTGGGTAGGCAAAGGAGACATCTTTGAACTCTATGTGCCCTTCCAGCTTGTCAGGTGCCAGTAAACCGTGGTTCTGGATTTCAGGTTTGCGATCAATGTATTCGAAAACCTTTTCTGATGCCCCGACTGCTTGCATGAGTCCAGTGTAGACAGTTCCCATAGCCTGTGCATTATGACACAGAAAGAACTGAAGATTCATGTTTGCTAACCCAGTTTGATAGACCCCTTTCCAAACTATGGCACCATAATGTGAAATCTGCTCTCTCAAGAGCCCCATCAGTTAGGCAGGAACATGCGTGAGATGGGCAAAAACCAGGGTTGGGCAGTTAAACATTTCATATGTAATTTCATTTTTTAGCAGTTCTTAAGTTTTACTGCCCGACCCCCGCTTTCGCCCAACTTGCATACACCCCCATTAGATTGTACTGTGACGAGAACAGATTTTGCAATGACGCCAGAATTTAGATAGGGGCCTATCGCAAAAAAACAAGTTTCCTTAACAACTTTTTATACTGTCCATAGGGATGTTCAGCAACTAGACTGATGATGACAATGATGATGATGATGATGTGAGGATTATGAATATGAAATCTGAATATAACAAGGTGGCTTATTTGAGAGTATTTACAACGTAGGTGTGACACCTTCATCGATACCCTAAGAACTGATACAAACCTTGCTGAAGTGAAGGAAATCCAGTCTGGAAGATAGGGTGGAGAAAGCTTTCAAGTTTGGTTCGAGCGGGAGCTCGACCAAAGTAAAGTAAGTTAGTAAAGTGTGACACGTCGATGGGTTCGCGGAAAAGGTGGGGTGGGCAATTAGGGTGGTCTACCTCAGTTTGCTACCCTTTCTGTGCCTCAAGGCTTCGCATGTGGGTTTGGCCTCTTATGGAATTTCCTTGAGGAAAAACTGGGTCAAGCTGTGGGTGCGCTAGAGGGAAGGCAAGGGGGAGGTGGCAGTAATGAACTCCACCAAGACTCAGGTAGAAAAGCCATTAACCATAAACACAAAAGAAATGAGCAACACAAGCAACATTATACATTGTACAAACACACACACTCACAACATTCTAACCCATGCTCATGCACACTGACTGCTGGTGTGTTACGCCGAATGACGGTTATATCTGCTATGTACATACAAATACAGATATTTGAAACAATACCTCTATAGCATCTCCCAGCTCCGCTTGGTACAGTATGAAGGACACCAGGTTCCCTCCAGTCAGCCTGTCTGTGATGACAAGATGGCCGCCGTAGTACAAGGTCAACACCGTCATGGTAAGTTCAAGGGTCTGTAGGTTAACATGGGAGAAGATTCTGTGAGGTCAAGCCAAGGAAAATTAACAGTTGTGTTTCCAATCATAGTCCTGCAAAAAATGAGGGTCGGTAGGTAGTGATTCTTTTTCTTTTTTTTCAGATTTTGTTCTGGGTGATCCAACAAATACAGTTTAACACTGGAATTTTCAAATTCAGATTCCATCTGTACGTCAAATACATGCATGAAATTATACAGGTTATCAGCATAAGGGGGCCTAGGTTTGGTGGGTCTGTTTATATAACTTTTACTGATGAAATGAGCTGAAGAAAATTTCATGTCTCTTGCCAAGGGTTGACCCCAAAATAAGGGTAACTGGAAACACACCTTTTTTCTCTAGGCCTAAACATTGTCATTATATCAAAATGTATACAATGAAGTGGCAGTTAGGGTTTATGATTTACTACATGTAAGTCCACAGATTGATGTTATATGTTAGCGGTTACTTACACGTGTTGTCATTGAGTAGCCTCCGTAGGCAATGGCCTGCTTTACATATAGCTTATAGGTAGACTTTAGCATTTGTCTGGAAACAAAAGATGAATTACTTGATTTAATTGAAACAGAATATTTCTACATTTAGATGATGAAGAGTTTAAATCCTTTGTTTCCTTTGCCTTCCTTTTCCATTTGTTCTGTTTCACACACACAGACATGCCCACAAATTCACTTTGAAAAAAAGGTTGAACTGTTACAGTAATTTTCGACTCACGGTCAAACTCAACTCTTTGTCTCGGAATGAGCAATATCTGTTTCGATACATTATACTTGTGACAGTGAATCATAAGTTGCAGAAAGTTTATGGCGCTCCCGTCTCTGTTATAATTGAGGGATGGTTGTAACTATGAAAATGACCTCTACGAACACTGAGCACAAATGAATTTTCAAGCTTATACTGCACTCCCTTTGTGAAAAGTGGACATGTATGTCTGTTTTTCACGTACCTGTATCTGGAACACTCCCCACTTTCATGAGCAAAGCTGCGCACTGTTCTTAAAGACGCAATCACCTCCTCTGCAACCTCGTTCGCTTTGGCAAGAGAATCCTGCACTGCCTTGGATAATTTCTGCACAAAGGAAAGTAATAAAAGACTAACATCCACTACCATAATACTGCCACTAATCATGATATTGCCAAATTTAAAACATGATGAATTAAAAGAGATCTACTGGTACAGCAATGGTAATTTCCAAGGTATGCACACTTCAGACATCAAGGTGTTTGATACATTATGAAAAAAGCCTCAATAAGGCCACACCATTTAAATTTCTTGATTAACGGAATTATTCAAAAAATGCTAGATTGGAAAATCAACAGGAAAAACAGAATCTCAGAGGAAAGTTTGTACTTTGGCGCACACAATTTCAGGGAGTGAACAGGGTCAGGTGTGAGTTTCCACCCTAGCCTTCTGTTTTCATGATTTTGTTTCCAGAATCAAAAAAAAAAATCCATTAACCAAGAAATTAAATTGGTATGGCCTAACGATGTATTCGAAAACAATGAGGTCAAATGTTAAAGACACAATTGTCTCCTCTGCAACTTAATGTTGGCTTTGGCGAGGGAGTCCTGCACTGCCAATGGACAATTTCTACACAAAGGAAATTGGTAGACTAACTGTTCTGCAGAACCTTATGATGAGGTTTTAAAGGAGTCCTAAACTCCAGAAGGCGGTGTTATTTTCCACTAGATTATGTATCAATTAATACATAATCAGCCGACTTTTTACAGAATTATGCTTGTGGTTAATTTCACAAGGTGTGCTTTTTAAAACAATATGATACTCATTAGACCCGTGCAAACTCTACCCATCTATCCCCTATGCGTAAACATACATCATTAATCGTGGATATTTTCGGCATAAATGAGGGTGGTTAAGCACAATAAGAAGGCCAATTGTTAATAGGATATCAAAGAACACATAGCAAAACGAGTTTTTCTTAACCCCCATGACACTCTTTTTATAATCTAACTTTTGTCAGGCCTTGTCAGGCACACTGTATTTGGCCATAGGTAGAGGTTGCTTAATTTAATTAATCAGAAAATAGAGGGTCACCTGGGGAATTCGGTAGAATACTGAATGATTATTGATGTGCACGGTACTAGTGGGTACTTTATCGTATACTGTAAAAAGATATCCATTTTTACTTCCTAAAATTATGATCTATTGGAAAATTCCCCCCTCTGGAGTTTAGGACTCCTTTAAGAGAGAGGACTTGGAGGCACAGAGAGGATTACAAATGATTCAATACATAGTTGGGTAGCCTTTGTATCCATTGGCCAATCATGATAAGTTATGAGCACTTTTGATTTAATATATAATATTGACAGTCATGCAAAATGAAAAGCCATTAATTGGGATACGGCCATGCTGACTTGATTATATGGATGACATCCAAAGAAGATGTGAAAAAAAGAAAAATAAAGAATCCATTGTTTGCAATACCATTGTTCGAAATACCATGTTCTTTAAGGTCATTTGTAAAACCTAAAGCTTCCTGACCACTTAGATTTCATAATGAAGGCACCTTTACTTTTTCTAGCATCAATTTTGTCAATATGCAATCAAGGAATGTCGTCCATATAATCAAATCATTTAATGGCCTAATCACAAAAATTAAACCTTGATACCTTTTTACATTCTACAAAATTATGATTATACTTCATCACTGATTAAACAAATGCTTACAGAAAGCAGCAGAACATCATCTTACCTTAAAATACTTTCCATAAACCTTGGACACACCAGCAACAACAGGGACAATCACTAAAGTGAAGATGGTGAGTTGCCATGACAACTTGAACATGAAGACAAGCGTGCCTGCTCCCCTCACAAAGCTCCGCAGGAAGACGTTCAGGTTCAAGGACAGCATGTCTGACATGGTGGACGTGTCAGAGGTCAAGCGAGAAGTGATGTCACCTGGACAAAAGAAAGCCACATCAAGTTAATTTGTTGGTCCTCATCACATCCCTTGCAATAGACCGATCCGATAGAGACTCGCACCACCCACCTCTGCCAAAACACAGAAATGCAAAATGAAAACAGATAAATGAGATGCAACCACTCTCTCATTGGTCGAGCTGCTATTGTCATTCTCTCATTGGTTGAACTGCTAATTGTGATGGACAGTTAGGATCGGTCTATTGTCATGAAGGCATTAAATGCAGATCTAGAGACAAGAAACAGAAGATGTGGAGATCAAAAGGCCCAACACTGAACTGTGAGTGTGACAGCCTGTTTACCTGTTTTCACGCTGTCAAAGAAGCCTATCTCCTGTTGAGTGACAGACTTAAAGAGGAGGTTGCGGAGACGGATGTTCAGCCTGGACATGCAAACAGAGAACAGGCCACCCCTCAGGCCTGCACACACTGAGCTGCAAGCCATTGAGCAATGTTAGTCAATAGTGCACCATACTGACATAGCTGAACTACACACAACAAGCAATTTTACATGTAGGTACAGAAATTAAACACAGGTTAAGAAGCTGAAGCTTAGTGTCTGACTAGCAGGCACTAGTGCTAGGCAAAATTATTAGGCTCATGATCAACTTCACTTATTTTAGATACAAACTGTACATGTATTTTGGAATCTTTATTTATCCAATTAACTTGGCAATGTAATCTGCAAGAGGCTTAGGTCTTTGTGACTATTGAATTTTCTGGAATTGTATTGAACAAACCTGTCAAAATATTTAAAAAATACTAACAGAAAACGAATTCGACAGATATTGGAATCAAAAACAAAAGCACTGTGTTCATCAGTAATTACTTCACAGTAGTTAAATGTTTACAGACAAAACTACTTAAGTATTAGTACATACAGAATGAGGGTGGGGATCGGACTAGTTTAAGCGGGATACACCGTAATACACATAAATTTCTTTATGTTTCTTAAATACTTGTAGAGAAAAGGGTTACTGCTACATAGCCTACTCTTGCAGTTTGAGTAAAGTTATGACCAGGTCAGGTCTTATTCATGTACCGTACAATGAATATGTTGTGTATAACAAAGAAATAAACAAGACCTTGATATGGACAGCAGGGTCATGATGACGATGGCTCGCGTGAACTTTGCCTCGGACTTCTCGATGGCTATTCCATCAATCACCTGGCCGGTGTAGAAAGGTACAAAAATGTCACCTGCATGGAACAAACAAAAAATCATCAGTCAGCATTTCTTGACTGCTGCACAATTTCTGTAGCATCGAATAGCCAAGAGGCTGGCATGCGTCTAAGCTAGCCGTTGTCAGTGTCCATGGGAAAGGAACTGATGTACACTACTTTCCTCACTGAACCCAGGTGTAAAAGGGTAGATGTTACAGTGGACATGCACGGCAGAGGCAAAAAATGGGAATAGCTTTGTAGTGCTAACTTAAAATCCTTGAAAACCTTTATTTTCCTTGAAAATTTTGGCCCAATCTGGAGACTTTTTTGTTTAGAAAGAACAGGTAGGGTCTAAGCTTTCCTATTTTGGTCAGAATTTGTTGATTTCACCAGATAAGTTGGCGTAAGAACATATGTGAGTAATTTGGTCAGGTCTGCCCTGAGCGGATGAATACAGCCGAAATCTGGGTCAAATGTAAGGTTTGTTTACTTCCGTTATCTGTACTCGTCGTTCGAGCTGGATAACAGCCTGTTTTCTTTGCATAGTTATCAAGTATACCCTTGTGGCTATATGTGGTGCAGAATAGTTTTTGAGATTGAACTTAGGGTAAGCACAAGGTGTTGTTTTAGTGCTTCTTATGCTTGTCTCCAATGAGAAGGTTCCACTGTAACATATGCCCAAAATAGGTACCTGAATTCAGTTGTATTGGGGAGGTAAAAGGCGGTGGAAGGAGAGAAATAGGCTGTACCTTTTTAAAACGCCTAAATAAAAACATGTCAAAAACCAGCTGTACCCACTCGTCTGCTTGGAGAGTACTACATTCCAACATTATGGTGCCAGACACAGTGGATTAATAACCAGAACCTATTCCCTAAACATACTATATGGGACTTCCTTTACAATTAAGGAAACTATGCAGTAATTGGAGAAAAAGTAAGATTGTTTACTGACATGATACCAAACAAAGAGCTAATATGACCATATATTGATCAAAAACCTCCACATATACTTACTAACAGCAGCTCCAAACAGAAAGGCAGTTGCTGTGACGAGGTACAGTATGTCAGGTTTGGAGTAGGACATCAATTTCAACACAGCAGATTTGCCATCTTCATCTTTCTCTTTCTTCCTCTTCGTCTTTTTGTCCTTTGGTTCATCCCCAACCAGGCTCTTAATTTCTTCCTCTGTTCCTTCCTCCTTGTTAACACTTAAGTGTGCCTGTGTCTTGATCTTTGTGAGTAAACTCCAGTTGAGGTAGAATATGACACATCCCACAAGGCTCCCTCCAAACTGTGCCCAGAACCACTGTTTATGCAGAATGTTGTCTTCCTTCTCTGAATACAACAGCAGCTTGGTAACGGTGTACGCAAAGACAGCGGCTGGATATAAGCTGACCCACGACTGTGTCAGCTTGATCCTTGGGACAGCATCTCGGGCGTTGCACAGCACGGACAGGACAGCTCCAAACATCACACACACCCTGAGTACCCCCAGTACCCAGGTGTCAAACATGGAGGTGAAAATGTTGAAGAAGTTGACGCCGTACATGAACTTGTAGACATCCACACCGTTCATGTAGAAGACTGTGTTTGCGGCGAGGTCGGCCAGTGTTAGCAGCATGACAACTGTGACTGTCTTTCCCTTTCCCGCCATACTGGGCTGAAACAAGAGAATGGAAATTAGTTCTTTCTTCTTCAAATTGTAATCGTAGATATTTAACCAAGGGTATCTTTACCTATTAACTGATCAATAAGAACAACCCAGCTCTAGGTATTATCATCATTATCACATAGCCAGATGGCGTCAACCAATCAGAAGCCTCCATTGCCCATGTGTTATGACGCCATAACACACCCGTTCGACTGTTCCATTATGAAGAGGGGAAGGTTATCTTTTTGTTAACATTCGTATAATGTTTATTTGTTCCAAAAAATGTTTACTATCATAGAATAAATCAAATATTTTGTAAGCATATGACAAAATAGAATAAACCATTTCAATACAAGTCAAATATAAATGGGCGGGAAGAAAACAGTATTCAGACACCCAGCAGGGAGGAATGATGATAATAGATAATAGAATAGATTTGAAAAAGATTTGACATGCCAAGATTGATATGTTATGAAATATTATCTGTGGAAATTTTGGTTTTCAAAAGGAAATCTATCATCTTCTGTACGAAAAGGACAAATGTAAATTCTGAAATGCATTCTTAATAGTATAAGGGATCTATCGTCATACAGGAATTGTCTACTCTTATATGGGTCAGGTTGGATAGGCTATATGATAATAACGTTAATGACCCGCCTATTCCTTGGTGTATATGGACTGTCATAACGCCTGGCCATGTGCTATAACCATCGAATTAAACCACAGAGTGAGCGGGTCACTAACCCTTAATTAAAAGGTCAGGGCCTTTTACCGGATAATCCTTTTCTCCTTTTACTTAACTGTTGCATATTCATGAGACTGAAATGACATGTCAGTGGCCTTGTCCCTGGGTCACCCACACCTGAGTTACACAACCTTGTCCCCATTACAGATCAGCTGCTACATTAAAGACATTTAGCTTGTCCCACCATGGGACACCTGAGTTACACAACTTTGTCCCTATTACAGATCAGCTGCTACAACTAGTACAAGACATTTAGCTTGTCCCACCATGGGACACCTGAGTTACATGTAACTTTGTCCCCTTTACAGATCAGCAGCTACAAGACAAAGCTTGTCTCACCATGGGACACCTGAGTTACACAACTTTGTCCCATGTTCCAGATCAACTGAGTCAACCTACACTCAGAGACAAGCAGTGGCATCGCGGTGGCATAGTGGCAGAACGTTTGGCCCCAGAACCCAGAGATACTAAGTTCGAATCCGGGGTTCCCTGATTCAGGGTGCGAAATACCTGGTTGCACGTTGCACAGTGCAACAAGATTTCGGTTGGTGCAAGTTAATTCCAAGCCCAGGTAGCGCAGTGTGCAACCTTATATTTTGAGCCAAAGATTTCAATCGGAGCCCTGGAAGCTCACAAAAACACAGTGTCACTCTCATAAAATTCGGTAAATCTTCAATTGAAATAAAGAAATCAACACTTTTTCGTTTTAAACAATCCAAAACCCTTCATAGATCGTGGAATTTGAGCTGAAAAAGACAAAAACACACTGCCCTCATCTAAACAAGATGTTGTTAGGTCAATGGGAACACAATACTATCTAATATATATTTTGAAATGTTAGTAGTATTATGCGCTACATACGAGCTTGATTTGAAGAAATCGGTGAATGTTGCTGGAGCAACCTGAAATTTGGATGTGCAACCTAGCATTTGCCCTTTGTTGCAACATGGGCAACCTGGCTCAAAAAAGTATTTCGCACCCTGCCTGATTTGTCCTGTTGACGTTTACAGTGCCCCTAGGAAAGGCACTTTACACGACTTTCCTCACATCACTCTTGTGTAAATGAGTACCTAGCTTCGGTTAGGGACGTCCCTCGGATAGGACGTTAAATGGACGTCCCGTCTTTGTAGAGTCAGCCACACCTCAAGCATGTTTAAGAACCCAACACACTTATCGAAAAGAGAAGGGGTCCTTCGGTGTGTCACAGTGTTACATAAATCTGTCCGGATATGCAGCGTACTCTTCAGTACAAACCTGGTGTGTTACGCCTTCATGCGGTTTACTTAGGGGTATGCAATACAAACAAATAAACCTACACTTAGAGACTGTAGCATACCAATGTCCATCCCAGGATATAGTACAGAATTTACTCAGAAAAAAAAGACTTCAGAGGGGTCTAAAAATTTGCACATGCATGGAGCTGGATAAAATATTTATATACATATTACTAGCCGGGCTGCGTAACTAATATAGATTCTAGAATACCTTTTCTTGTAGATATTAGGTTCAGTCTGAGTGGTTGAGAGTTGAGACATGAAATTATGTCTCGTAAACGTCAAATTATATCAAACTTATAACCTGGCCAGTAACTAAAGCACTATTAAACGTAGCCGTGGCGACTCTTTAATCGGGTATATTTTGCTGTATGTCTAAAGACTCTTTTACATTACCCTCACATGTGAGGGATTTACAGTAAGTTATTTGAGCACTAACGTTTAATATAGCCGTGGCGACTCTTTAATCGGGTATATTTTGCTGTATGTCTAAAGACTCTTTTACATTACCCTCACATGTGAGGGATTTACAGTAAGTTATTTGAGCACTAACGTTTAATATAGCCGTGGCGACTCTTTAATCGGGTATATTTTGCTGTATGTCTAAAGACTCTTTTACATTACCCTCACATGTGAGGGTAATGTAAAAGAGTCTTTAGACATACAGCAAAATATACCCGATTAAAGAGTCGCCACGGCTATATTAAACGTTAGTGCTCAAATAACTTACTGTAAATCCTGTCAGTAATATTTACTACAAAATCTTAGCTACCTTACCTTTTGTTCGCAGATTCACTTGACAACAACAAAAGAGGGTCCGACCTCAGAAGGATTTCCGTGACATGTGTCACTTCCATGACGCAACGAGAGGTCAAAGGTGAAACCCCCCTGTCTCGTCAAACCTCGGTAAAAAAACCTCGCGAGATCTTGCCCACTCGATGACGCAAGCACGAGTTCTGGAGTCCCTAAAAATAAGACGGAAATCAAAGATTTTCTCTATATATAGCTTTTTATATTACAATGTTAATCTTTCATATGTCCGTGCCCCTCGTACCCTTTTTGGGCGGTAGATTGCTCGGTATAGTGGGACAGTATTCTTTTTTTTTTAACCTTAAATGACAGAAAAGGCAGACAATGAGGGAAGAGTTGAAGTCAAATTATCACATGGCCAGATGGTGTCGGCCAATCAGAAGCCTCCATTGCCCACAATAAGTGGTCTGTTATCACGCCATAACACACCACTTATTGACGTCATGCCATAACAAAACCGTTGCATTTTGTAGATGGGGGTATCTTTTTGATTAATCTTTTTCTTAACCTTGTTTAAAATATCTTTATTGTCTTAGAATTCCCCCAAATGTCCTAAGAATACATGGAGAATTCATGAAAAAAGAAAAAAAATTCAATTCAAGTAAAATTCAAACGGCAGGACTAAAAACAATATTTTTCACACCCCCGCCGTCAAAGTGGAACCGGCCCAGACGATCGTTCGCAGAACGCGTTCGAACGTCCGCCATAAGAGTACCACAGTTTTTCGTCGAGGAACTGTCAGACGCCGACTTAGAGTCAGTTTTCGGGTCATGGAAAGTTGGGGAAGACGCCCAGGAACATACTTCAGCGGTTGACATGGTTGAGGGGCAAGGAAGCTGACGAGTGTGACCAACAAGAAGCAGCGGGCACACAGAGTCCCCTCCCCACTCATCACATTGTATTTCCCGAAGTAGCAAATCATGGCAGACAAAGAAATCGCCCATGAAACCTCCTACGTTTCTACCCAAGAGGACCCCAGACCGGTATGTTCACGTTTCTGAGGGGTTTTACCTGACGAAAATTAAAAATGTTACTGGCAAAGTGATGTCGTCTTGTTAAAAACAAACGCCCCCCTCCCCATGGCCCAAGTCACGAACACGTAACTTCCCGAAACCGATGTGTTGGCATCGAAAGAATTACGGTCAAAATCGCCCAAATTCTTACAGGTTTGTACCTTCAATGATCTTGGCTCGATATGTGTACGCTTCTGTGGGATTTTTTTCCCGGCTTGAGTAATAATTATCCGGGGAAACTACAACTTGCGGCAAAGGGGAGGTAAACATGTACGATTCTTACCACACCTAGCCGTCTAACAACCTGTCAATTTATAACCGTGTGGGCTCGAAGACAAGTCACCGCTTGTTTACATTGGATTATATGAAGATCATATGTACAATGGATTGATTTTACATGTATTATACAGAAATTTGTCTCTCTTATATGGGTCAGTTTGGATAGGCTATGTGATAATAACGTTAATGACCCGCCTGTTCCTCGGTGTATATGGTGTCATAACGCCTGGTCATGTGCTATAACCACCTCATAAAACCACCTCGTTCGCTTCGCTCACTTGGTGGTTTTATTCGGTGGTTATAGCACATGACCAGGCGTTATGACACCATATACACCTCGGGGCGGGTCATTAACCCTTAATTAACACCGGTCAAGGGACAGTGAACAAGTAGGGCAATGGTGCATACAGAATTTCAGAAACTAGACGGACAAAGGCTCAGCTGTTTATAATTAGTCGCCAAGCGACTGTGTGCCAATTCACAATTCACATCATTCCCACAATTTTCACATCATTATTCCTGTTATTGCTTAAGGGTCACATTTCTAAGCCGGGGCCCGGCCGGGCAGCTTGTGGGAACGAAAACTATGAAATAGAAGACAACAAAAGACACCAAACAGTTTAAAGATTATTCCTTACCATGCGTTATGTATATTCTTGATATTCAGCTTTTATTCTTTGTTTTCTCAAACAGCCCGGTCGGGCCCCGGCTTGGAAATGTGACCCTAGCATATGCGGGGCAAAGCGGGGCCCTCCCGGGCAGCTTGTGGGAGCAAAAAATATCATATAAAAGACAACAAAAGACACCAAACGTACAAATAATTACTCCTAACCATATGTTATGTATTTCCTTATATAAGGAGACAAAAGATTAAGGTGATAATGTTATCACTTTTATGGACATTAATTCAGGTAGTATAAATGTTTACTCCGTGGTTGTAAACGATGGGAATCAGTAGTGCAGTGTCATCATCATCGCTGGTCGAACTCATGATCCACAGTTGAGGTCCCATGCACTCTCCTTACAACTTAACCGCGGCCGGTTAAGTTCCCAGCTTCTGTGTCGTCAGACGTGTCTGCGCTCAGAAGCCTGTACTTGCTGCTGGCTCGTCATCCAGGAGTGCCTAACCCAGGCAGCTGCCGCCGCACCATCTTGGCGTAGAGCCCGTCCCGCTGCATCAGCTCCTTGTGCCGCCCCTGCTCCACCACGCGCCCCCTGTCGATGACAATGATGCGGTCAGCTTTCTCCACGGTGCTCAGGCGGTGGGCGATGACGATGACCGTGTGTCCGTGGAGGTTTTGGGTAAGCCGTTGAACCTGGAGCAGAAGGAAAGGGATGCCACGTTAAAGTTTATCTTTACAATCTTGTTATAGTTAGGGACTTTGTTACAAAAGACCAAATAAAAATTAAAAAGTGAGCGGATTTTAAGTGCATAAAGGCTTGAAGGCGAGTTTCATGTAAATATCCATGTACTTCCATTCTTCTAGATCGATGTCTTCATCAACTTACACGTCTAGATCGCTTATCTAACAAGAGTTTGGAGACCTCATATCTCCATAAAATATATATCATGTAAATTAGACCCTCATTTGCATACTTTAAATTCAACCATGTTCACCTTCACATAACTTCCAAAAGCCACAAGTATGAAATTCCAATCTTCCAATTTAGAATTACAGTATTTTCTCATTAATGGCGCAAATTAGGTCTTCATTTGCATAACTTTTATCTATCAATGTCCTTCTATTTTTCAGTTACATATGTTGCATGTATTAATAGTCTTACCATTGAATGGAGTGGGGTTATGAAATTTCCCAATTTATTATGCAAATTAGATTCTGATTTGCAGTATTACCATTTTACTTTCTCAAGCATCCCTTGAGCTATCCACATATCAAAAACAAATATACAGGTTTGGTTGTATATCAAGTTTTTTTTGTTTGACCGCTGACTATAGGGCCCCTGGGTGTTAGCTGCCCAAAATCGATGTTGACCTTTGTTTTCCAAACACCTACCCACTACAAAATATCATTACAATTCAACCAGACGTTCACATACACACAAACACACACAGAAACATACTCAAACCCATTTTTCATGGAGATAATTAGAAGTATACCATCCTCTTATCTATCGAATTTTCATTAAAGACTTCGTTTTACAGCTTATTTGCATATGTTTCTGTGTACGCTACAGTTATATAGTTAGACGCACCATTTGTTCGCTCTCGGCGTCTAAAGCGCTGGTGGCCTCGTCCAGTAGCAGCACCGCTGGTCTCCTGATCAGCGCCCGGGCGATCGCCACCCTCTGCTTCTACCCCCCAGACAGCTGCATCCCCTTCTCCCCAGCCTCCGTCTCGTACCCCTCAGGCTGCTCCGTGATGAACTGATGGGCGTTGGCCTGCCTAGCAACGCGCTGCACCTCCTCCAAGCTGCAGTTGTCCAGGCCATAGGAGATGTTGTCCTTGATGGAGCGGGCAAACAGAACCGGCTCTTGTCCAACCAAAACTACCTGAAAACGTTTAATCTAAGTTAAGTTAAGACTTATAGCTTAAATCCTAAATTCATAATTGTACAACGTGCACTTTCGCCCAAAATACTTAAAGTAGTAAACAGGTAGATGCCGGAACAAACTTAAGTCTTACCACTCTATGTAGAAACTTGTGATCATACGCCATAATGGGGTTACCATCTAGCAGCACCTGCCCTGACATGGTCTCATAGAGTTGTTCCAGCAGGTTGAAACAGGTGCTCTTCCCACTGCCACTTGGGCCGACCAGGGCAACAACTTCGCCTGGAGACACCTGGAAGGAGACATCCTGGAGCAGAAAATTGCGATTTCAATCGCGAAAGCATTGATCTACAATGTATATCGAGGTTATCGTTATTCTAGTGACAACACCCTCCCTTATTCTGTCATGGCAAGCTGTGCGAGAAAAATGTACCCTTTTCTTGGAAATGGTAGGCTGTTGTCTAAGTTCATATGTAATCTTATCGCCACACGTCGGAAAAATGTTGTTTTGAATGTTCTTCCCAAACTATAGCACTGTCGTTATCAAACACAACTTGCCCTTATTTAGTTGAGTTAAAGAAACATGTACAAAAATACAAAGAAATCGTTTTTTCAGTTGTAAAAGCTATAATGAAGTACACACGCATACCGGTCACACAAGGGCAAAGATTTGCCACAACATATCACCTTCAAAACTGGCACGCTCTTTCGGGACGGATAGGAAAAGGACACGTTTCTGAACTCAATGTGTCCATCCAGTGTCGAAGGTGCCAGCGTGTTGTCGTTTTTTATTCCCGGGTCGATGTCTATGTATTCAAGTAGTTTTTTGGACGCTCCCATCACCACCATCAGCTGTGCATATACGTCGACCACCAGTTTCTGTTAGATGGGAAAACAGTGTTCATGTGTGAAGTACTTGAGCTAATAAATGTTATAAAGTCCCATGATATATAAGAGTAGTGATATCTCTAATCATTCTGCGTAGTACCGGGGATATATGTGATACAAAGATTTTTAAAAATCCACCTTGACCTTCGTCTTCCCAACACCTACCCACATACCAAATATCATTGTAATCCAGGTTCTTGAATTATGCTAACTACAACAATCCAGAAACACAAACACACACAAACACACGTGAACACGCACACACAAAACACTATGTCCCTTTATCATGGAGATAAAAATAGATTCAAACTTACCTCCAATGACGTCCTGAGGCGGTTGACGTAAAGGAAAAAGGACACCAGGTGCCCTGCTGTCATCTTATGCGTCATCACAAGATGGCCGCCGTAGTACAAGGTCAAGACGAACAGTGCAAGGCCGAACAGCTATGATGCAGTAAAAGTATCATTTTATAAGCGGATGTAAACGAAATCAGAGCACAGCGCTACTAATTATAAGTATCATATGTACTCAGCGCCTATTACCACCGATCAAACTTAGCTATGATGCCCTTTCCTCCATTCCTGGTGTTACATATACATCATTTTACATTATATGGTATGTTTCAAACTCACATGTTCAATCGTACTGAGACTCCCTTCCAGCAAGGCCTTCTTGGTGTACAGCTTGTACGTATCCTCAAGGTGATCACTGTGGGCAATGAAGTCCACTTACTGTTTGTTTTGCCAATTTTGGGCAGCTCATATGCCTAAATATTGAGCATTCTGCCTTAAAAGGAAAGCACTCGGTTGGGCAAATATCATTATTACATTATGTCCATTTGTCACGATGTGTTCGTGTGTGTACATGTGTGAGTATGTACGTGTTTGTTTGTGTGTGTGTATGTCCGTCTGTGTGTGAGTGTTCGTATGTGTGTGTGTCTGTGTTTGTTTATTTGTCCCTTACCTGTATCTTCCGCACTCTCTGTCCTCGTTCGCAAAGCTGCGGACCGTCCTCATGTTGGTACACGTCTCGTCAGCAACCTCATTGGCCCTGGCAAAGGACGTCTGGATTTCCATGGCCACTTTCTTTTTGAGACGGTACATGAAAAACGTTTCAAATCTTTTCAAAGATGCGTATAAAAAAAAACAAATTGGTAATCGAAAAAAGACATTTTTCAAAGATAATTTGGAAGGGGTCATAGATCTGGATACTGAAATGACGTACTAAATTTAAATGCTAAAAATGCGTCAATCCCTAACAGTGAGGCAAGGAGTGGGTGGGAATATATGTCAGACATTCCAGGTCATAGGGCCAGTGGAAGAGGGCATTAGCCCACGAGCAGGTGTTTTTCGTCTGTCTTTGTTTTCGAAGTGTTTTCTAAAATCTTTTAAAAAAAGGCACATGAGAAACGTTTAGTATTTCAAGGGCGGGTGAGATCTTCTAACTCTTGTTTCACCTTTAAGTAGTCACCGTAGACCTTCATTATGGCGACAATGATGGGTAAGAGGATGGTGATGAGGATGGACAGACGCCAGGACAACTTGAACATGAAGATGACCGTGCCAACCACGCGGATCAGGCTGGCGCAGAACACCTTGAGACAGTCGATGAGAGTGTCGGTCATCGTGGTTGTGTCAGAAATGAGACGAGAAGTGATTTCCCCTGAAACGGAAAAAAGGCAATATGAGTGAGGCCAGACGTCACCCATTCGCGTATGCGTAGCTCAAGCACACACTAACACACGCGCGCGCGCACACACACGAACACACACACACACACACACAACACAGACATACATACACGCACACACACAGCACACACAGATACACACACAGCACACAGGAACAGACACAAACACAGCACACACACACACACAACACAAACATACATACACGCACACACACAGCACACACGATACACACACAGCGCACAGGAACAGACCCAAACACAGCACACACACAAAGAGAGAGAGAGAGAGAGAGAGAGAGAGAGAGAGAGAAAGAGAGACAGCACACTCACAAACACAGAGAGAGAGAGAGAGACAGAGAGAGAGAGAGACGAACACAAAGACAGAAACACTAGCCTCCACCAGGACTGTCCTAGGGGGGTATCGATCGTAGAACTCGACAAAATTGTTCAATAATTGGCCAGGAGAGTAAGTCCGCTGAAAGGTTAACACCCCCCCCCCCCCCTCCGAATGCAAGTGGAACCCTATTGTGGCCATGGTCAGACTCCCCTGGCAAATTATTCTCCATGAGTCATGACGGTTGTAGCCAGCGTAGTTGATCTGATAGAAACTACAGACAGACAGACACGACAAAGTATTGATAGGTATACACGGCATTGATTGAGGGATTATTTCACACACATTAAAGTAATCAGCGTGAAAACTCAACAATAATAGATGTCTATATATATTCCCAAACTGGAAAAGGCAAACTTTAAGTTGTACCAGTTTTGACGCTGTCGAAGAAGCCGATCTCCTGATGGGTGATGGAGCGGAACAGTAGGTTTCGGATCCGGATGTTGAACTTTATTTGGGTGATCTCGAACAACCCTTCGCGCATGCCAAAGCAGACCGCACTACAGATTTCACAACAATACAAAAACATTGTTGAGGACACATTGAAGTAAACATTTACTTTCATTGGTACGGTCACAAACGTCGTGGCCGTCGTACGATTTTGATGTCGTACAATATAAATTTTAAGCAGGCGGTGACAGAACCAACCGCCGACGAGGATATCTAAGACAGCCTTTTCCGTAACAAGACAGCCGACCTTTGTGCGACACATGTACGACTCTCCCAATAATGCTGTCGGTTTGCGATCGTGCGATGATCGCACGACAAATGTGACGAATTCTCCTTACGTCATTGCCGTCAAAAGGGACATAACGATGATTGCGTGATGAAACTTTTCACGGGACGTCTGCATTTTGGCTATCCCGTCGATAACCTGACCAGTGTAGTACGGGACAAAGATATCACCTGGAATGCGATAAAAGAGTTAAGGCAGTGGCAGATTGTAGGAATTTGTTCACATCTTAATGTAGTGGTGGACAAGGTACAGTAGAACGTTTGTGTTTATAAGTTAGGAGACTTCATTGTAATTGTACCATTGTGCAGATGTGTCTGAATCGTCTTCATCTATTGAATAAAAAATACAAAATTACACAACCAAACGCAAAGAATTTACATATACACAGTCATAGTGAATGACATCACAATGCGGTCCCAAACGTACAGAAGTATATCACATACACAACAATCGAGCAATAAACAATGCAACGATTATCATCTACTTCTTAAGAATGCGTTCCCAAACGTGACTGAGGCTACATCCCCCCCTCATTCCCTATGACTGTAGATATGTAAATATTTTTGCGTTTGGGAACGGCACATCTATAAGCAGCAACACCTGTGCTGCAGTGTAATGTGAACCAGTTAGAATTGCCTTGAAGAAGGTGACAGATGGTCTCCGAAACGTTGGTTGAATAAATCTCTTGGTTGTGTAAAAAGATTTATTTTTTTTTATTCAGTGACTTACCAACCTGATGAAACTATTCACGGATCTTCATCAATTGTCTGTATGATAGAAGCTGTTTAAAACCTCTTACCAAATCTACTTGCTTTGGCCATTCCTGGTGAAATTGACTATACTCACAGACAGCATCACCAATCAGGAAAGACGTCGCTGCAAGAAAGTACGGTATGACAGGCTTCGAGTAGGAGAACAGCTTCTTCACCAATGACAAGTTTGACTTGCTCTTCACTTCACTCTCCAGCAGCCGTTCTCTCTCCTCGTCCGTCCCCTCCTCCGAGTTTATACTTCTGTAAGACTGGGTACTGATTCTTGACAGTATGGTCCAGTTTAAGTAGAACACTGCACATCCGACAATACTGCTGACAAAGTTACCCCAAAACCAGGGCTTGTGAGGGAACTTGACTTCCTTCTCTGAAAACAGCAGCAGCTTGACGAAGGTGTACGCACACATGGCAGCTGGTAAGGCTCCGACCCACGAAGCTGACAGCTTGATCCTTGGAACAGCATCTCTGGTGTTGTACAGCACGGACAGGACAGCTCCAAACAGCACACATCCTCTCAGCAGTGCGAGTATCCAAATGTCTAACAATGACGTGAAGATGCTGAAGGAACTGATGTCGTGCGTGAACTTGTACAGATCCGCACCGTTCATGTAGAGGATGGTGTTGATGGCGGCATCCGCCAGGGACAGCAGTACGACAGCAGCCATCGTTCTCCGCTTTCCCGCCATTGTGAGCTGTGGATCACAAGAGGAGATATTCACTGGGACCATTCCGAGTACAAGAAACTGCACGTCTTTGGACAGTAATCATTGCATCGCAAAGACGAGCACCTAATTGCGCCAAAGTGCGAAAGACAGTCGCACGAAATTGCGATTTTTTTATATTTCAAATTTGCAAATTGGCTTATTTTTAGTGAATTTTGTAACTGTACATTGTTGTGTAAGTCAGTGTTAACAGTGCGAATTCCAATAAAGTTACCATGTAGCTGATCATGACTGGAGCCGCGACGGAACTGAGAATGCGTCATGACATTCCGATCGCGGCCATTTTGTTTGTAGAGGTCATACATTTTACCGGTATACGCCGCATGTCAAGGTGACTGCAAGGGAAATTTGACGAAGATTCGCAAAGTTGTCGCAACATTTTGTCGCAACTTAAGGCGCAGTTCAATTAGATACTAGTACCCACTTTACCCCCCCATCGTGTAATGCTCAATGACTCTAGTATCTGTGGCAGCAATCACGAAATATAATCTCGTAGTGCTCTGAGATCTTACCTGGACTCGCCTTGTAATGTTTCCCCTAACCATCAGATCTATAGACTGGTTCGACAAGTTACCTTTAATTAACACAGCTGATATTCATAGGTCACAGGTGACAAGGTGGTTTGCCGCCTGCGGTATGAGACTCCAAAAACCTCAGGGTCATGCTTAGGTCACAATTGCGCCGGTGCCCGTCTGGGATATAACCCCGGCCGGGCTCTGACGTCCGGGGGGCACCGACTGTCGTGGTCACAAATAAAAGTTTCCTTCACGCTGCCCTGCAGGGGTCCTGGGGTGCTCCGGCGGGCACTCGCGGCATTTTTGTAAAATGTTGTCACCTTCATTGGTCGGTCTCCGGTAGGAACCCGTCAGTTGCTCTGACGATGTCTTGTAGTGACCCCTGCGGGACGGTCCGACAAGATACCGCGTGCTTTTCACATCCAGGTGGGGCAGTTGTAGGGACCCTGTCGATTGCCCCGCGAACGACGGTCGGGCATCAGGCAGGCTTCTCGTGGGCACTCTCGGGGGTATATAAAACTGCACTGAAGCTCAAAAAGAAACACGATATACGAAGTTTACGCCTTAGGTCTGCTCACCTGATCTGTAACGTCACACACTTGGCCCGGTCTTAAGAAGTACACACACTTGCTCTGTGCACTTGGTTTGTTCCAAAACATAACAATAGTTAATCCTATACTCTTTGGCGATGACACCAACATATCCCTTTCTCACAAAAACTTTGATTCTCTGATATGACTGGCTAACCAAGATATGTGGAAAGTACATGGTTTGAAGCAAATAAGTTCCAAACAAAGTCTTAAAAGACAGATTGCCTTATTTTCTGAAGTAAAAAATCAAAGATATGATATCATCAAGGCCAAAATGTTCCTAATAGACAAGAGAAACAAACCAACGTTTTGGGGGTAATAATAGATGAAAAGTAAACTCTAAAGCCCAATCTCAGCTATAAGTTAAACAAAAAATGCTTAAAGAATTGATGTTATTGTGAAAATCGAATGCATCATCTTTCAAAAGATTCTCACAACTATATAATATGAATCAGTCTTATATACCAATATCTTACTTACTGTAACATTGTTTGGGGATGCGCCTGCCGTACAACTTTACATCCTCTTATAACTCTCCAAAAGAGATTCACAAGGATAGCAACCGCTTCTGGCTTTCGCTGAGACAAAGTACTAGATATCCACGATACCAATAAACATACAAACAATCACATTTTTCAGGCGTTTGAAAGTGCCATTAAAACCCATCATAGCCCACTGTTGTAGTAAGGAATGGAATATGTAGTAGCCATATGTTCAGTTATCATCTAACTTTAATCTATACTATTAATTATTTGATTTCCATTATCTATAATTATTGTATTCTATGTATAATTTTGCTATATTATTTATAATTCATAATCAAGTTTGAGAAGTATAGACCAGGAGGGCCTAGTATAAGCAAGGACATTATATAATGTCCTTGTCCTTGGTATAAGCTATATACGCTTTATCCTCCTCCTAAACCTGTTTCTATCTGTTGTTCATCGTATTATGTATTATAGATTTTCTTCTTGTGCAAATGAATAAAAAACAAGCAAACAAACAAGCAAACAGACAAATAATTACTTGTCCCGGTGGACTGCCGGCACCCGTAGGGGTACCTCGCGGTGTTCTCACGTTGAGGTCACGGCGACGTTTTGTCCGCGGGGCCCGGGCAGAATTTAAGTCAGAACTAAATTTTTCTCGGGTCCCCGCCGGGCCCCAAAATAACCCGGTAGCCGCAGGTTGCCCCACGGGGCCACGTAGGGGTCACGCCAGGAAGTGCCAAAAGAAGGCCCGAGAACTAACCGGCAGGACCCCTTTTTTCAATTGTGACCGAAGCATCAACAGTTGTCTGACAAGGGGACATTGTTACTTGTTACCGCCCGGGACACGGCGGGTCGACGCGACCAGGCCCGCAGGCCGACCAGCGCATGAGGAATTCAATGCTCATACATACCTGCCGAGCAAAGAAGATATTGAAGAGTTGCAGTCACGTTGTTTAGAAGGTGAGTGTTTTCTGTTTTATTTTGTGGAAATTTGGCAATGGGCCGACTTGACCACGGCGATGGGCTGAGTTGACCACCGCGACGGGCCGAGTTGGCCAATTTTGCGATGGGTCGAGTTGGAAATGGACCGAGTTGTCCTGATACCTTGATCCTGTGCTTAGTGTCATCATTGATCCTGAAGAAGGCCACAGTGGTCGTCGAAAGGTTGATCCTGTGTATACTTAGTGTTGGAAGAAAGTTTAGCAGTGTGTCACATGATGTGGTTAGTGTTGTTGGTATAGAATATAAAAGTTCCGGGTTCGAATCTCTGGCAGGCCCGAAGCTTTGCCCTTGGGAAGGGCACATTACACATAATGAATGAAGACCTTTATTGTACATTCGTACCCCGAGGGGCTAAAGTCGTTTATCATAAACTTAACTAACATTTTAGTGACATACACAGTGAAATAAATACAGTACATAGTTAAAAATAACGTAACATGGTAGACGAAAGTGATAAGCTAAGCTAATCCAGTAGAGTCAACTTCTTCTCGCTTCTTTGTACATGTGTAGATGTATGAACAGATCATGTTTCTTGTACAAGGGTTGTCTAGACGCAACAAAAATATGAATTTATCCGTTGCGTTTAAATATTCAAAGTTTGGGAACTTCTCATTTATACGTTTGATATATACTTCCTCACTCGACTCAGTCTGTGAAAAATAGTCCTTAGCTTGAAGAACGTCATCTCGGAGTGGACGTAAAGCCAGAGGTCCTGTTTTTAATCTTATGACATCCCGGCACACTTTAGTCTATCCTTAGGTATTCCTAGGGCCACATTTCCCAACCGGTGCCCGGCCGTGCTGTTTTCCGAAACGTGTTCGTTAACGTGTATATCAATAAATATATGACCAAGCTAGGCTCTAAAATAATTTTAGGAATTTTGTGCATTTGTTTTCTTTTATATCATATCTTTCGTTCCCAAAGACTGCCCGGCCAGGCCCCGAATTGGAAATGTGACCCAAGCACATGCAGCGGATCAAACCTTACAGTGCCGTCTTACTGACTGGGTGCTACGCGTTTACGTGTTATGCAAAACAAACAAACGAACGAACAAACAAACAAAAGGGTTATACAAAACAAACAAACAAACGAACAAACAAACAAAATGTAGCCTCTTCAGTTCCACAAACCAGTTGCACAACTGAAATAGCACAGACTATTATAACCCATAGTTAACCCAACCGGTTAGACTGCTAAATAGGTGGGTCAAAGGTTGGGCTAATTCAATCCAAGGCAGTAAACAACACCCCGAGCGGGCTAAGCTGTCTGGGCGGGCGGGGGTCACTCACAGTGCCGTAGAGATATCGGGGAGCCACCGAGGGTATGGTTTCCAGGCTAGTTTTTCAGAGTGGTAGATAGCTCTTGGGGCAGGCATTTAGTTGTGTAGGATTCGGCCTCTGGCATCTTTTTGGAACTGAAGTTTTCCTTTTTGTTGATAACTTTTGAAGGGGGTAACTCATGCAGGGGTTGAGTAGGAAGCTACGGTGATGCCAAATCAATGCCTAGTGAGGTCGTGGAATTCTAGTTTAATTCTATTCACATTCCATCTTCTTTTAGCCTGTAATATCTACTTTTTAGACTCGGAAGCTATGACAGGGTTGGATTCCGCGAGCAGGGCTTACCTTTTTTGATCCTCTTTTGATTCGCCCATAGTCTTTCTCGTCACAATGGATAGGTAGGTTTTCTTCGATTTTCTCGGCTGCTGCACAGGAATTGCAACCTGCGATTGACCCTCTGTATGTATCTAGAATGCATGCAGTGTTGTGTTTATTTGTGTCGTAAACAGATTGTGATTTGCAGCCCATAATGGCGGGGAAAGCGAACACCGTAATGGTGGCTGCTGTCGTCCTACTGTCCCTGGCGGATGTCGCCATCAACACCATCCTCTACATGAATGGTGCGGATCTCCACAAGTTCACGCACGACATCAGTTTCTTCAGCATCTTCACGTCATTGTTAGACATTTGGATACTCGCACTGCTGAGAGGATGTGTGATGTTTGGAGCTGTCCTGTCCGTGCTGTGCAATACAAGAACCAAGCCGTGTACTTCTCCGTGGATCTTAGTCTTACCAGCTGCCATCTGTGCGTACACCTTCGTCAAACTGCTGCTGTATTCAGAGAAGGAAGTCGAGTTCCCTCACACGCCCTGGTTTTGGGGTATACTTGTCGGCAGTATCGTTGGATCCGCCGTATTTTACATTAACTGGACCTTACTGTCTCATGCAAGTGTAAATCCGGGGAACGGAATTGAGGAAGAGACCGAAAGACTACTGGAGAGAGAAGCGACAAGCGAATCAAACTCATCCCCTCTTACAAAGCTGATAAGCTATGCAAAACCTGTTATACCGTACTTTCTTGCAGCGATGTCCTTCTTGATCGGAGGTGCCGTCAGTAAGTACCATACATTACTCCTTGGAACTAATTGTGGCTGAAAAATCGCCTCCCAACATCGCGCTCGCCTGGTTTGAGACATTCCGACAGAATGTCCTCTTTCGTGATTTAAGTTCACTGGGGTATTTTTGTAAAGATTATCGCTGGTTTGTGGTTTAATGTACTTATAGGTAGTGTACGTTGCTTGGTCAGAAGATAGAAGCATATGCTTTTCGCTATCATTTACTGTAAAAGCTTCATAAAAATTACAAGTCACCAAGAGTTAAATACCCAGAGAGACAATCGACTCGTAACTTGTACTGAAACAAACGTAACCCAGCACCAAGAGACCACGTCTAGCCATACAATAGACGTTAATTAAGGACAACAACAACAACAACATTTTATTAAAACACATTTCATTCACAAGGGTGAGCAGGAAGTGTAGCTAAAAGAAATCTTCTAAGAACTTGATACTGCAATCACGACAGTTTGGGTTATTTGCAGTATCAAATGTACCTGCTACTGACAGCTCTAATGTATTTTGGACGGTACCGAAGATCATTCAGCACGGTTTAGCTAGTTTGTAGTATCACATGTACCTGTCACTAACAATCTTAATGTATTTTGGACGGTACCGAAGGTCATTTACAAGGTTTAGCTAGTTTGTAGTAGCACATGTACCTGCTACTGACAGCTCTAATGTGTTTTGGACGGTACCGAAGATCATTTAGCACAGTTTAGCTAGATTGTAGTATCACATGTACCTGCCACTGACAGCTCTAATGTGTTTTGGACGGTACCAAAGATTATTTAGCACGGTTTAGCTAGATTGTAGTATCGCATGTACCTGCCACTGACAGCTCTAATGTGTTTTGGACGGTACCAAAGATTATTTAGCACGGTTTAGCTAGATTGTAGTATCACGTGTACCTGCCACTGACAGCTCTAATGTGTTTTGGACGGTACCGAAGACCATTTAGCACGGTTTAGCAAGCTTATGGTAGCATACCTGCCACTGAAAACCCCAATATATTTTGTACAGTACCGAGCATTATTTAGCACCGTTCATTTAGTTTGTTTGTTTGTTTATTTATTTATCCAGGAATACAGTATCGCCTGGCGGCGTTTTTCAACGAATCCTGGGGGGTTCAACCCCTTACATAATAGTACATAATAACAATAAAAGTTCAAATAATGACAAATAATACAGGAATTAACTTAAAAATATAACTAATTCAACCACTAATTCAACAAACAGAAATCCTGAGTTAGATAATAAATGAAATAACGATAACGTAATAGATTAGAAATATTTAGCCAAACCATAATGTTGAAGAATCAAAACAATGACCCAAACTCAAATATAAATAAACAAGAAGTGAATTTGCATATCAATGGTAAATCATAAGAAAACTCATGTCAAAAATTATGGGTCACTACAAACGTCAAACATAACATAGAGAAAAGAAATGTCGACTAGAAAGGAGTTTGTATACATATGTCAATGTTTAGCAGGGAGGCAGTGGACATCATATAGCTGTTTGAAAAGTGGAAGTGATCTGGCTGATTTAAGATGTTGTGGTAGTGTGTTCCAAAGTGCAGCCCCCGAGGACGAGAAGGCTCGTCTTTTGTATTCCAGATGTGTCTTTGGCAACTGAAGGCCGCCTTGTGCCCTTAGGCGGGTGTTATGGGTGTGTACATGGGATAATTGGGTGAACATTGCAGTGATGTAGGAAGGAGTCAGACCGTTAAGGGCCTTGTAGACAAGTGTAGCTTTACTTTTCTTATGAATTTCAGCTACTGGGAGCCATCCTAGTGTGTTGAGAAGGGTTGATGTGGGGGTGTACCGGTCACAGCCAAGAATTACCCGACCTGCTCTTTTCTGCAGCTTTTCAAGCTTATCAAGGTATCCCTTCCCTCCCTGGTCCCAAACCGTGCTACAATAGTTTATGTGGGGTATGAATAACGTTGTATACATTAACCGAAGAGCCTGACTGCTGACATATGGCTTAACGTACTTGATGATGCCAATTACCTGAGCGAGTTTCTTGAAAATGTGTTCGAAGTGATAGCTCCACTTAAGTACATTGTCAATGGTAACCCCCAGGTATTTAAAAGCGTTTACTTGTTCCAGTCTGGCCCCGTCTAGTGTAATATTAAGCTTTATATTGGCCACATTCATTCCATGTGTACCTATGAGCATTGTTTTGCACTTTGTAGGGTTCAAAGAAAGTTTGTTAGCAGCAAACCAATGGGAAAGCCGGGTTGAATCACTTTGGAGTGTTTTCTCCAGTGTGTGAAAGCTTCGCGCCGCAAAATATAAAATAGTATCATCGGCGTACATGGAAACTTTGCACGACTGGATGCAATTTGGTAGATCGTTTATATAAACGATAAACAGTAATGGACCCAAAATGGATCCCTGCGGTACACCACAGGTGACACAAGTTGAGGAGGATAAAGCTGAGCTTACACCCGTGCATTGCTGCCTACCAGTCAAGTAAGACTTAAACCAGCCACAAGCTGAGTCTTCCACGCCATAGCATTCCAGTTTTAGCAGTAGTATGTCGTGATCTAGCGTGTCAAACGCTCTTGACAGATCACAGAAAACTACACCAGTTAGCTCTTTCTTTTCTATGGATTGAGTCCAGTCTTCCACCACAGAGTGTAACGCTGTCTCACATGAGTGTAGTTTTCTAAAGCCAGACTGACAGGATGTTAGCAGTCCGTGATGGCTCAAGTATGTGTACAGTTGGTTGTGAACTACTCTCTCAAGAATCTTTGATACCCCCGACAGAAGGAACACAGGACGGTAGTTATTCGGATTTGTTTTGTCCCCCTTTTTGTGTATCGGCGTGATTTTGGATTGTTTCCACTTTTGTGGAAACTCCCCGGTACTCAGTGAAAAGTTGAACAGTTTGGTGAGAGGAGGACCGAGGATACGTGCACCAACTTTCAAGAGCCTATTGTCGATGGTATCTAGTCCAGTTGCTTTATTAGCTTTGAGGCTGGACAGTAGACTTATGACAGACTCCTCAGTGACGGGAGTAAAAGAGAAAATACTGTCAGCGTTGTTGACAAACTGAAAAGGGCTAAAGTGGGGAACAGTGTTTGAGATTGACTTATACAAGTCATCTATCACTTTGTGGAAAAACTTATTCAAGTATTCCGCTATTCCCAACTTCAGTAATGTTCTGATCTTCGTGCTGAATACAGTTGATGGTATTCGGTGTTTTACTTGGGAGCAAGTTGCGGATGGCTTTCCACATTCCAGACTGTCCCTCTTCAGACCCTTGTATAACTGACTGAGACGCATGCTCTTTTTTGGCTTTACGACACAGGTAGTTTACCTTGTTCTTTATGCACTTGTATTCTAACATTTCCCTTGGGTTACCTGATTTCTTAGCCTCTTTGTACAATTGATCCCTGAGCGAAATAAGCTGTCTCAAGTCGTCGGTAAGCCATGGGGCCGGCGTACCTCTGACCTTGAGCTTCTTGGTGGGAGCATGTATGTTGGCTACACCTACGAGCAGGTCTTCCCATGTCTCAAGCTGCTCATCAACGGTTGTAAAATTCTCTATCATGTCCCACGGTACTTGCGATAAGTCATACAGATACTTTTCTTCACTGAATTTTTTGTAGTTCCTTTTATAAGTAATATTTGGCTGTGTTCTGGGGCTTTTCACAGTGTGGAATGCGAAAGTCATTGTGTGGTCGCTGAAACCACCTTCATATGTGCCATGGTTATGCAGGCGTGACTTCTCATTTGTAAGGATTACGTCTATGGAGGTGCTAGTGTTTTGTGTGATTCTAGTCGGTGTGGTTATGATGTTTTCAAGTTGATACAGCATACAGGAAAATCTAAGTTTGCCGATGGGACCTGAGTTGTCAGTAGACAAAGAATCACAGTTTAGATCCCCCATAATTATGACTTCCTTGTGCTCGTCACATACCTTGTCCATGCATTCCTCAAATTTGTTGAAAAATGTGTGGTCATCGGATGGAGGGCGATACATGCTACAGACTAAGATACTTTTGCGGGAGGGTGGCATAATTTCTGCCCATATGGCCTCAAGGCCCGGGACTGAAAAATCCGGGCGGGATTTAAAAGGGATCTTACTTGAAATATACAACGCAACACCCCCTCCATGCCTTGAGCCACGGTCATGTCTGAGTACATTGTACGAGTTGATTGACAGGAGATTGTCAGTAACCGTCTCGTCTAACATTGTCTCAGTTACAGCAAGAATATCAGCATTGCTGTTTTCTAAGAACACTTCAACTTGTGGTTTCTTTTTCAACAGACTCCTAATGTTTTGATGAGCAAATAATAGTCCTTTACAGTGGGATTTAACAGGTGCATTAGAGATTATGTGAGACTTTTTATTAGAAGGTGCATTATCATCGACAGTGACGCTGCAGGTATTACATGATACACAACTAGTAGTAGTGCCTTTACCTACATCTTGGAGGCAGTGTCCACGAGGGAATCTCTGGGCCCTGGGTCCTGGGTTGGTTGAGATGTCACCCGATAGCAGTAGAGCCAGGCATGAGAGTGTGTTCAGAGTTCGTTGGGTCCTACCACTTCGGCAGGGTGATGGCGCAACAAGCTTCAGACCATTTAGTCCATAGTTCATCTTTCTAATGTTTGAATCCAATAACGTCCAGTCACCTGTTTCAGCACTTACTTTGCTATCGATCTTGTTCCATTTCGGTATAACAACAGGTCGGGGGAGTACAGCCAGGAGTAGTACAACAGCAAATACTGCCCTGGGGATGCCAAAAGTGGCAGCGCCCCTTACACTACCTATACAACACTGAAACAGCAGCATGGTTGATTACCAATATACTTACTTATGCTTCACATTTGAAGAATTCGAAGTCTCTCTAAGATAACAAAATTACTGGCGTACAAATTACACAGACCAAGATGGATACTTGCTAACCCCTCACAGAAAGTAAATGTTCGTTTTGGAGCGAATAGGTAGCAAATTTCACGAAAAGGTTTCACAGAAAGTATGGATATATACTTATCTGTACAATTTGGCTAATTTCGGGAGCGGATGGCAAAGGAATATAGGGATTTTCAGTAGATAAAAAACTGAAAATGCAGAGGAAAATCACATGGCATCCATCTTGGATCACATTGATATGCAAATTTTTGAACAAAAATTTAGCGTGTTTGGAGTATTACTGACAGTCCTATCCACACGTTTCCAGGCGATACATTCATCCCTTACTATACAGGCCAGGTGATTGATGGGATAGCCAAAATAAAAACGTCCCAAGACAAGTTTGTCCACGCCATCATCTTCATGACTATTTTGATTGCCTGCAGGTAAAAGCAAGTCCTATCTACGTCAAAGCACTTCTTTATCCAATAGATATAGCTGCACGAAATCAAATATATAAACATACCTTAAAGCATACGTTAGACACGTTTCTTCATTCTTTTATGAAGAAACGCACCTTTACGTTTGCTTTATGGTATGCTTAAATATTGGATTTCGTGCATATATAGTTAATGAGGAACTTCGTATGTCCATTGTCTTCTATGGTAGGAACTTGAAACATGTGCAAAGAGACAACTATTACTAGATGCCAAGTATGCAAATAAGGACCTCATTTGCATAACTCATGATTAAGTACTATCATGCCAGAGAATGATGAAACTTTTGCACTTATGATTGTGATCAGCAGGCAATGGATGGGGAAAATGTAATCAATAGATGAATTATGCAAATGAAGGTCTTATTTGCATCATTACTGAGAAAATACCATTCTGTATTTATGACGGATTATTTAAATTTGATAATCATGCCATATGCAAGTTAGATACAGATGGAGATTAGGTAGACGTCGATATTAAACAAAAATTCTGTTTAAGAAAAGACTTGCAACGAACACATGATATTTCACCTACATATATTTGGTTGTTGGATATGGTAATTTATTTTCAAAACGCTGTTAGACTTTTTTGAAGAAAGTACGAATGATCCTTGATTTGAAGATCCATGAGTGCGCTTCTTGTTGTTAAACCTGCAGTGCCGTCTGCTTTGGCATGCGCACTGGGTTGTTCGAGATCACCAAAATAAAGTTCAACATCCGGGTCCGAAACCTGCTGCTCCGCTCCATCACCCGTCAGGAGATCGGCTTCTTCGACAGCGTCAAAACTGGTAAATTTTTTGTTGTCCTTGTTGCCTTGTTTTTGGAATATAACTCTGTTCGTGACAATGTTTTATGATTGACACCAACACATGTATTTAGAGTGGACTAAGCGCTGTAACTCAAAATTAGTTTATATATTTCTTAAGTCGTCCTTTTTTTCTGCCTAGGTGAAATCATTTCTCGTCTGAGTGCTGACACGACCATTACGACCGAAATCTTCATCAACAATGTCAAAGTGCTGTGCGCTTGTACTGTGCGCGTTGTCGGCATTGTAGCCTTCATGCTGAAGTTGTCGTGGCGTCTGTCCATCCTCACTCTTATTATGCTGCCCATCATCGCTGTAGTGAGCAGGGTGTTTGGAGGATATCTAAAGGTAAGGACCTTTTACTGAATTCGAAGAGAGAGTTGTCGGTCTACCAAAACTAACAAAAACTAGTACCAATAACAAGAGTGGTGTTTAAAAACACACCGGCGACGTGAGAAAATGATAATCATCCAAATCAGGGGCTTATTTACATAATCTATGTGGGGATTCAACATATCCGATAGGACTCTCAAACTCGTGTCATATGTATATGGAAAAGTGTGGTATATCGATTATGCGAAATAAGTCCTAATTTGCATAAAAACGTTGAACGAAAGTAAAACTTCGACTCAACTACAAGCTAAGGCTGTAAAGATAGGAATTAAAAAAATTGTATCGAAAGCAATGATAATGTTAAAGCAATGTGCATTCGTAAATAATTCTAAAACGTATGTCATGTGCCGTCACAAATAGAAAGTGGCTATAGAAATCCAGACGTCCTTTGCCAGGGCCAATGAGGTTGCTGACGAGACGTGCGCCAACATGAGGACGGTCCGCAGCTTTGCGAACGAGGACACGGAGTGCGAGAGATACAGGTGAGTATTTGGTCAATCCGCGATGATAGAAGTGATGTTTTTCATGTAACTTGTGAAGAAGCGTTTATAACAAGGCCTTACCTTCAACTAACAGCGAGCTTCTGGAGAAAACTTACAAGCTGCACATCCGGAAGGCCTTGCTGTTGGGGAGCTTCACCCTGGTCGAACACGTAAGTGTCTAAGATCAACGAGTGTTGGTTGCGCCCAGGATGTTATATGATGTGCAAGCCTTCGTCGTCGTATCAAGATATTCAAATTCAATACATGATCGCAAAATGATTTTTTTTTAATGGAGTTACTAGAATATTCTTCAGTGACTTTAGAAAGGGAACAAAACATGTACCTCCAAATGTTCGACGTCCACTGTACGTCTTGATCACGGAGTGACATAGTCTCGCGAGAAATGGAGAAAAAACTCAAAGAAGTCTATTTTAATTGATTTCCAGTCAGTTGTTTTTGCTTCGACAGTTATAGACTATGGACAATATGAATCTTTGTGCCTTGTACTATTTTTATAAGGCTCCCAGGGCTGCGCACAAGCATTGGTAGAATCTTTGACATTGATATGAGAGTAGACATAAACGTATGTATGCTTGTTTATAGCGATTACTGTGATCGATGAAACAAACAAACAAACAATCAAACAAATAAAAAAGGAAATGAAATATTAACTAGAAAAGAACAACATGATAGTTACACATTCCCTTGTGCTCTAGGCGTTTGACCTTGCCCTATTCGTGTTGACCTTGTACTACGGCGGCCATCTTGTGATGACGCATAAGATGACAGCAGGGCACCTGGTGGCGTTTTACCTGTACCTCAACCGCCTTAGGGCATCATTGAAGGTGAGCTATGAACCATTCAATAGTTAATTAGTGGCCTGTTAAAATACAGACAATTGAATTGAAAAATAGTAGCGCAAGCAATGTAACGGTTGCACCAGAAGATCTTAGTAGCCGTGGCTCTTGCCGAAAACGCCACATTCCATTTAGACCTGTAGAAAATGCATCTCTTAAACGTTTGGTTCAACAGTGGAATTCACTATCATAATAATGAATTGGTATATTTGTGCAAACCTCACTTGTCTACATAGCAAAAAAATTACATAAAGTAAAGTAATTGTCAATATTTTTTCGAGTTGATTTGATGATGACCCGAAGCATATTTCCTCAGATGACCTGAGCGAAAGTGTGACGTCAGCTACGGGTCAAAGGTGCCCGGAAGTCGGTGTCAGCCCCCCGTCTCTGTCTTTTGTTCATACTATGTCGATTTCAGTCACAGATAAACCTTCATACTCGCTGTTTACAGTCATCTACTGTAGGAGGTAATGTGCTGTATAATCTGACTACGTCCCTGTCCAACAAATTGTTCTTTTTTACTCATCTGACAGAAACTGACGATCCAAGTGTATGCAAGGCTGATGGAAGCCGTGGGAGCATCCACTAAAGTCATCGAATTCATCGACCGAGTACCGAAAGTAAGAAATGGCGGCCAGCTGGCACCTTCGAAACTTCGAGGAAGCATAGAGTTCAAGAACGTGTGGATGTCCTACCCATCCCGGCGGCGTGCACATGTTCTAAAGGTGATACATGTACTTTCTTTTTTTTTTACTTTGTAATTGCCATGACTGAGTTTGACTGCAATTTCCAACACAAAAATTGTCGACTGCCATACTCTTGTCCTTGATTATAAGGAATTGTCAAGAACTCATTGACAAAGGCGGGAGTTGGACAGTCTAACATCTGGATCAGATTTATGTGTTAGGAGCTACAGTACAACTTTGCTTCCGAATGATTTCTACCAACACAGAAGAACTTCAAGCTATTGCTATGACTTCACTACCAAAAATCGTTTTTCTCATTTTTCTTGTTTTTCCTTCTACAAAGAATTTTTTCTGTCAGCAAGAATATTATTCTGTATACAAGAATCCCTGTTTTAAGCACAAACAAGAATCCCTGTTTTAAGCACAAACAAGAATTGCATCTAGTAGAATCAAATTTTCAATAACAAATAACTTATGGGAAGAATCTGTAAGAACACAAATTTGACGAAACAAAAACAAATCTTATATTAAGCCAGAGAAAGAACATTTTTCTTATTTTTCTTGAAAATTCTTATTCAAAAACAGTATGCTAGAACACTTTCTTAAAATAAGTTGAATTTAGAACAAAAAAATAATAAAATTCTTTGTGTAAGAATTGACACAGGCAATACTTCCCAGAAGGTTTCTTGAATTTTCTTGTTCTTGTATTTTCTTCTTTGTATAAGAAAATCTTTCTCAACTTAAGAAAACAAGATAAATAAGAAGGAATAAGAAAAAAGATTTTTGGTAGTGAAGGCATATGAGTTGTAAAGAACTTCTGTACTTCAACTCAGGACTCGACTTTGATGACCACGAAGAGCTTCGCTATGGGCATTTATTTCCTCGACTGGAATACGAGATCATATAATTTTATTTTGTCTTTTCTACACCAGGATGTTTCTTTCAAGGTGTCTCCAGGCGAAGTTGTTGCCCTGGTCGGCCCAAGTGGCAGTGGGAAGAGCACCTGCGTCAACCTGCTGGAACACTTCTATGAGACCATGTCAGGCCAGGTGCTGCTAGATGGTAACCCCATCAAGGCGTATGATCACAAGTTTCTACACCGAAGGGTAATTTTCCTTTCTATACTTGCCTGATTCAGTCTATTTTAGTACGAGGGGCTATAGTGCAAATTCAACAATACTTTTGAGCCGAAGCTCATTAATCCGGCATTAAAAAGCTCTCCGTCAACATTTGATGTTTTAGGTAGCTTTGGTTGGACAAGAGCCGGTTTTGTTCGCCCGCTCCATCAAGGACAACATCTCCTATGCCCTGGACAACTGCAGCTTGGAGGAGGTGCAGCGCGTTGCTAGGCAGGCCAACGCCCATCAGTTCATCACGGAGCTGCCTGAGGGGTACGAGACGGAGGCTGGGGAGAAGGGGATGCAGCTGTCTGGGGGACAGAAGCAGAGAGTGGCGATCGCCCGGGCGCTGATCAGGAGACCAGCGGTGCTGCTACTGGACGAGGCCACCAGCGCTTTAGATTCCGAGAGCGAACAAATGGTGCGCCTGGGGAGTTAAGATAATATAAACGTACAGATATGTACAAATGGCAATATGTAGACAGGATCTGGCCGATAACACATTTAGCGTCCCTCCACCTCAGTACCTAACCATAACCTAACCATACAAACTCTGATTCACGTAAACATAGACGAATGATATTTTATAGTGGCTACCATGTTCTCTCCCCTGCAGGTCGAACAGGCTACCCAAAATCTCCACGGACACACGGTCATCGTCATCGCCCACCGCCTGAGCACCGTGGAGAAGGCTGACCGCATCATCGTCATCGACAAGGGGCGCGTGGCGGAGCAGGGACGGCACAAGGAGCTGATGCAGCGGGACGGGCTCTACGCCAAGATGGTGAGGCGTCAGCTGCTAGGGCTGGACACGTCTGACGACACAGAAGCTGGGGACTCATTGACTGACGATGACTACTGTTGTAAAGAGAGTGGGTCCTCAACTGCGGATAGTTCGTCCAGTGATGATGACGACACAGATCCCCATCATTTACGACGGAGTAAACATTTAGACTAACTGAAAAAAATAGCAATGTCCATAAAAAGTGATAAGTAAACGTTGTCACCTAGATCTTTTCTCTTCTTTGTTTCTGATGGCGTAGGTTTTGCAACTGCCTTCATCCATGATAAAATACGAATATGAAATAATAGTTTACTATACAGTTACTTGTGCACCGTCTCTGTAGCTAAATATGATGCCAGGAAAATGCTGTACTTTTCATGAGTTATTTTCAAGAACTACATCCGACGCCTAAAGTATAAACTCACAGTAGATCGGAGTGCTGGTGACCAAGTATTGTTCAATGTTTGTCTTTTACCAAAGATGCAAATATTTGCAATTTCAAGAGAGCGATTCCAATAAAGTGATTGACTAGGGTGATGTATTTCTTATCACTTTTTTTTATCTCAAGAAGCTGACATGTTGACCAGATATTTACTAGTATCTGTTATGATATTACCCAAAGTCCCATATCTAATATCTAAGACCAATAATGACAAGGTCAATAACCGAACGTAATGTTAATGTAGAATTCGCAGGTACATGAATATCCAAAGACCGTGGATTGTTGACTTCCATGATGGTGGAAATGATCACTTCTCTGGTACAGTTCATCACCAGAGGTATTGTGAAGATTTTGGAAAATGGGGAATCTTAAAATTGACTCTAGTATGAAAAACTTCCTCATCTAATCATGAACACCTTTTCTTCTTCATCTTTCTGCCATGCAGTGTTCCGGGTCAAATTAAAAGCAGCCACCCAATTATTCTGTGACAATACCCTCTTTTCTATCAATCACCTTTCTGGGTTTTTTTTGCACCGACAGCAAAATGTTGTCACTCAGTCCCTTCACGGACGTGGAGTTTACCACTAAAAGTGGACAATTTCACGGCCGTGGCAGTTAAAGGCGTCCAGAGCATTTCATGAGGCTTAAAACTTGAGTAAAAAAATTCTAGTCAGTCCTACACAGAGTAAGTTTCAATAAAACTGTACCATTACACATCGACATTAAAGGAGCAAAGACACGATGTCGATGTGGTTAGAACTGATAGAACATCCAAGCCCTAATAGACTGATCCTGAGTGTCCATCACAATTAGCGGTTCGACCAATGAGAGAGTGACTGCATGTCCGTCAAATATTTGCATTTTTATGTTTTTTTATTTTTCATTTCTACGTTTTGACGGAGGTGGTATCGGTCTATTTACTAGGCGCGTGAAACTAGAAGATCACTATGTAGCTTATTTTGTGCCGCTTATAGAGCACTTTTGATAAGAAATCCGCACGCAAATGTAATAAACTGAGGCATTAGATCATAATGTCCTTGATTAGATGTAAATTTCATAAAGATTACAGCACCTAGAATATTTCCAGTTTTCAAGCCTCATAAAAGACGTTGCTTTGTAGCCCATACCACCTGTTAATAAGGCAGTCCGAGTAAAGTGGATGTTCCTGTTCTGACTGGACAGCTTGTCTTTAGTGCTCTATACATAGAGCGTAACCTTTGACCCTGCGTACGTTTGTAAGGTTTGTGGTGAATGAAACCGGCCCAACAAGATAAACACCTCCATGTTTTGGAAAACGGTGTCAGACTATTCGGTGGTCTACAAAGCAAGGAAAGGAAACACAGGTAAAATATGAAGAACATTACACATTTACTGCACGACAATCGTACATGTCACAATGTATGGATTATCATATAGTACAAACTAGAGGTATAGAGTGAGTACTGAAACAACTCGTTGGATCTTTTTTGTTGTTGTGCAGCTTTGACAGGCTGGGACTTCTAGATGACATAGTCAAACCTAGATTTTGTTATTTCTTAAGGGATTGAGGAAAAATGATTGCCCTGGCCAAAGGCAAGGTTACCTATGTAGAAATGGACGGGACTGTTTGAATGTGGTGGCTTGTGACTGGAGGTGTTAGCTGCGCCAGGTGGTTGACGGACCACGTTTGACTGAATTTGCTATGGGATATTTCTAGACACCACAAAGGACACAAGCCAGGCTAATGAGAGGTTGATTGCTATGCAAATTGAGCTTAAATACATGTAGGAACTACACTGATGTCGCGTTCAAACCACATGGCGGACTTAGGGAGGCAATATACGAACGGGTGTGTAACGTGAACCACTCGCCTTAAAACCCGGCGGAAGGAAGGATAACGATTTTGTTAATTCCATTAGTTTGGCCATCGCTCTCACATTCCTGCATTGAGAGCTACGTTATTACACCAATGAAATTTACATATCAGTGACATTTGTATATCAGAGACGCTGCGGAAGGGCAGGGGATCTGATGTTGTCCGAAAAGTTTGAAAATTAGCTCCAGTTTTATGTTGAAAAGGTGACAGATTTGTGACTAATAACATATACCTTCAGTTGACGTTTAAGTTATTAGCAATGTAGTGAGAGTATGTGCTGTAACATGTGATTACATGCCATGAAGAAAACTGGGACGATAGTGCGACAATAAGCTAGTTCACGAATGCTACTACGCATGTGCAGTGTCAAAGGTGAAGGCCCGGGGCCGGCTTGTAAACAGTGCTCGCCTCGACGTTGTCTCGATTTGCATAACAACGCCCCGACGGGTTTTGTTTACGTCTCGGGGGCCTTCACCTTTGACACTGCACATGCGTAGCAGCAACCGTGAACTAGCAACTTCAACTTATTTTACCCCCAGATAACCCCGCGAGGGGCAAAGTAGGGGGGAGTTGAGGTCCCAGGCAAAGGCGGGCAGGCCTCCAGCCTGGCGCGGTATGACTCAACGGTGGGAGCCGTAACAACCGCGCAAGGCAGGGCGTTCCACTCGGGGATGGTGCGGGGAAAGAATGAATGTTTGTAAGAGTCTTTCTGGGCGTTAAGTGGTTGAAATTTGAGCGTGTGGCTCCCCCGGGTGCGCCCCTGAGCTGGTTTCAGTAGACTATCTGTGTTGATATTAATGTAGTTATTGACTAGCTTATAGAAAAAGGTGAGGCGGGCGTTCCTCCTCCTTTCATTTTTTGGTGATTAGATAGGTAATGATTACTGTCCAAAGAGGTGCAGTCTCTTGCACTTGTAATCGTTCCATGAAATATCTCTTCTTGTGATCCACAGCAGCCGTCACAATGGCGGGAAAGCGGAGAACGGTGGCTGCTGTCGTACTGCTATCCCTGGCGGATGCCGCCATCAACACCACCCTCTACATGAATGGTGCGGATCTCCACAAGTTCACGCACGACATCAGTTTCTTCAGCATCTTCACGTCTTTGTTAGACATTTGGATACTCGCACTGCTGAGAGGATGTGTGCTGTTTGGAGCTGTCCTGTCCGTGCTGTGCAACACCAGAGATGCTGTTCCAAGGATCAAGCTGTCAGCTTCGTGGGTCGGAGCCTTACCAGCTGCCATGTGTGCGTACACCTTCGTCAAGCTGCTGCTGTTTTCAGAGAAGGAAGTCAAGTTTCCTCACAAGCCCTGGTTTTGGGGTAACTTTGTCAGCAGTATTGTCGGATGTGCAGTGTTCAACCTTAACTGGACCTTACTGTCAAGAATCAGTACCCAGTCTTACAGAAGTATAAACTCGGAGGAGGGGACGGACGAGGAGAGAGAACGACTGCTGGAGAGTGAAGTGAAGAGCAAATCGAACTTGTCATCCGTGAAGAAGCTGTTCTCCTACTCGAAGCCTGTCATACCGTACTTTCTGGCAGCGACATCTTTCCTGATTGGAGGTGCTGTCAGTAAGTATCCAAGCTTAAGAGGGTGGTTTGTTAAAGGAGTCCGAAAATCCAGAGGAGGGAGTTATTTTCCAATAGATGATAATTTTAGGAAGTCAAAATGAATACTTATTACAGTATATGATGCTATGTACCCACTAGTCCCGTGCACATCAAAAAGCATTCAGTATTCTACTAAATTCCCCAGGTAACCCTCTATTTTCTGATTAATTAAATTAAACAACCTCAGCCTATTGCTGATTACAATGTTCCTGAAAATGCCTGACGAAAGTAAGGTTACAAAAAGAATTTCAGGGACGCTAAGAAAATCTTGTCTTGTTATGTGTTCTTTTATCATAATATGTTATTAACAACTGGCCTTCTTATTGTGCATTTATGCCAAAAATATTCACGATGAAGGAAGTGTGTACACGTATAGGGAAGGGTCTGCCCGAGTTTAGTGGGTATCATACTGTTTTACAAAACACACCTTGTGTGATTCGCCACAAGCGGAATCCTGTAAAAAAAAGTCGGCTGACTATGTATTCATTGATACATAATCTAGTGGACAGTAACACCTTCTTTTGGAGTTTAGGACTCCTTTAAGTTATGTCGCATTTAGCTTGTCTATCCGTGTGTCTCTATGTACATGTCACAATATGCACCATCTCCATACATCCTCAGTGCTGTGCTTTCTTTGTTTGAGGGATTTTCTTAGTTATTTATTGGTTCAGCATGTACATGCCAAGGTTATTACTTAGGAGGCTATTACTTAGGGCGAACCCATGTGCGGTCATAGGACTGTAGGTTTTAGACCATCGCACACCGGGGCATGCCCCTACTCTTTGTCGAAAGGTGTGGTGGGTTCTTAAACGTGCGCGGGGTGTGGCTCTCCCCAAACACGGGACCTCCATTTAACGTCCGAGGGACGTCCCTAACCCTAGATGAGCTAGGTACTCATTTACACCTGAGTGAAGTGAGGAAAGTTGTGTTAAGTGCCTTTCCCAAGGGCACAACGTAGGGGCGCATGTCCATACATGTCTAGGGGCAGCCCGGGTTCGAACTCGGGCCCCCTTGTTTGACAGTCGAATGTCCTATCCATTACGCCACACGACGTCACAGAGCAGTATGGGTAAAGGGTGAAGTATGCCATCTCTGATTGCCGTGTTGTAGATAGTTCTTTTCAACTGACAACCATGCCCGTCTCTTCCAGGTGACACCTTCCTACCGTTCTACACAGGCCAGGTGATTGACGGGATAGCCAAAATAGAAACGTCCCAGAACAAGTTCACCCATGCCATTGTCGTGATGTGTCTTCTAACAGCCTTCACGTAAGAGCAAACACATTGAATTTCGACCCTCGATAGCGCTTGTCTAATACTTTTCAAGCTTATCAAATTGAATACTGGAGAGAGAGAGAGAGAGAGAGAGAGAGAGAGAGAGAGAGGGAGAGAGAGAGAGAATAGAACATGCTATTAGATGGCTTTGTTATGAAGAAGTTGAGTTTAAAAAACATGTCTACCTATTGCGCTGTTATTTGCAGCGCACTTTTTGATGGCATGCGCACTGGACTGTTTCAAATCACCATGATCAAGCTCAACATCCGGGTCCGAAACCTGCTGCTCCGCTCCATCACCCGTCAGGAGATTGGATTCTTCGACAGCGTCAAAACTGGTAAAACTTTGTTTGATTTTCTTCTATTCATTTTCTTGATAAAAATCGTGATTATGAAGATTCAAACTGTTCTCCAACTCAAACAATATACCGGAATGTTCAACTGAACCTCACAGTCTTCCTAAACTTTTTGGCCCAATCGCCCTGGACACGTGATTCTCAACCGGGACATGATATCGACTTCCAACGACTTTTGACCCTTTGGTGACGCAAAATGTGAGTGAATCTCGAGGTCAGGAAACTGACATGGCTGATGAAGTCTGAAAGAACCAGTCGAAAATGTTGGTATGTTATTTGAGTTGGGAAACAGTTCAATTATTTATAATTTTGATCCTTTATGATATATTTTTTAATTAACATCTTGTATAAACATTCCAGCTAACCAATCATGATTTTCAACATATGAGAGGTTTGAATACTGTCAACGTGAAAACGTTTAGCTATATCAATACTTGTTTTCACCGTACATCTGATGTGTACAGTAATGTCTATGAAATAGATGGTTCCTCAATTTCTCCTTTTGGAATTGGCGTCAGACGTTGCGGAGAACCCGTCTTACGACACGTAAATTTCACTTAACACGACAAAAATTATTTTCACTTTCGTCAAGCTAGTTGAACTAGTAGTTCTGTTAAATATAGCCTGTGTTTAAACAATCTCTCGTTGGCTGGGGTTTCAATCTAGGGGGCGGTAACTAAGTGTCGGGCCGGCCACTAGGAGCGCGATGTAGTCAGGCTCATATCGAATAGAACCGCCTTGGTTTGCTCGTGTAAAGTGGGCCTAACACTATGTTGACAGTGGGTGTGCACGACAACTGACAGTAGCCTCCGTTGCAGACTCCTTCCGGCTGCTTTTTTTTCAAGCTACAGTTTTACTATTAATTTTTTTTTGCTTATAGCTTCCCGGCCAGCTATAAGAAAAAAAATGTAATAGTAAAACTGTAACTTGAAAAAGAATACAGCCGGAAGGAGTCTGCAACGGAGGCTAAACTTACAGTACTAGTAAGCTGAGTTGCCTCGGCGAATTTCCAACATACATTATTTTCTATTCCTTTAGGAGAAATTACCTCTCGCCTGATTTCCGACACAACCACTAGTACCGAGACTCTCGTCCTCAACCTCAAAGTGTGTTGCTCTACCGTGGTGCGCGTTGTGCTTACCGTAGGGTTCATGTTCAAGCTGTCATGGCGGCTGTCCATCCTCACTCTCCTCCTGTTCCCTGTCATCGCCGTGGTCGCTAAGGTGTACGGCAGATGCTTGAAGGTGAGATTTCAACATTCTAGACAATTTCATGTTTACGAAGAGAGATTTGTGCGAAAAGAGCCGACTCAAGAACTACACAATAAATGGAAACTATTAGGTAGCATTACGTAAGGTAACAGTTATTTAAGCAACTGCATAGATTCTGGAAACGGCCAGGCGTTTGAGGTAAATTTTGGAAACGGCCAGGCGTTTGAGGTAGATTTTGGAAACGGCCAGGCGTTTGAGGTAGATTTTGGAAACGGCCAGGCGTTTGAGGTAGATTTTGGAAACGGCCAGGCGTTCCAGGTAGCATCGGTGTTACTGGCCGTTTCCAAAATGTATCCAGTGGCTTGAGTACCTACTGGTCACGTTACCTTGTATATCTTATTGACCTGGATGTATAACCTTCATTTGCGTATTGGGTGGCCTATATACTGGTGTTTGGGTATAAATTATCGGTTTGTCTATAATAAGAACTCTGTGATGAAACATCGGAAAGTGTGTTTGTTCTTGTATATGAGTGTGTGGAAACGGTAATTGTTTGGTAATTGCAGTTTTTATAGCAGCTTGTACCCTCTGACGCCTTACATCAATCCCATTGCGTTTCCATGCTTTTACGTACCACCCTGTACAGAAAGTGGCTAAGGAAATACAGACTTCCCTGGCCAAGGCCAACCATGTCGCCGAGGAGACATGTGCCAACATAAGGACGGTCCGCAGCTTTGCAAATGAAGACACTGAGTGTGAGAGATACAGGTTGGCGACGAAATATTCAAATCTATGCTTAGACACCCTCATTAAATCAGGACCCCTATCGCTTCACGTTAGCTCGCTCGCGTAGGGGCCCTGATCTTCAGCGCCGGTAGACATGGTTCTGGCGTCGTCACCACCAAAACAGCTTCCGCCAATCAGAGGACTTCCTATTATCTGAAGCAAAAGCGCAAAGGTCGCTGGGAAGCTATCAACCAATCAGGTTACGTCTCACATCGTTACTTTAGGTTCAGAACAAATTAACCGCCAAATAAGGATAGCTCATTAATTATACATGAGCAACCGTCAGTAACGGCACCAGAACCATGTCTACCGTCGCTGAAGATCAGGGCCCCTACACGAGAGAGCTAACGTGGAGCGATATTATAGGAGTCCTGATTTAATGAGGGTGTGCTTAGACCGTTGACGTATATCCAGAGTGTGCCATATTGTATTCATGTAGGGTACACATATCGGAAATGGAATATATTTTGAGGACGGCACAATCAGTGATCTTCATGCCCCTGTAATTGATGGACAAATGTGATTAACAAACATCGATTTCTCAATCCACAGCGATAGACTTCAGGACGCCTACAAGTTGTTCTTCAGAGAGGCTTTGCTGTTAGGCAGCTTCATCACGATCGAGCATGTGAGTTTGACAATTTGTGTGCTTCACATGCACTGACAGGTTATGTTTGGCCAAAGGTGCTGTTTGAATTTTGATATAATTGTAGCCACTACAGACTTATCATCGATATCATCGCCTTCCGTTTGTATAAATAGACTATGGTACATCGGTACGCACCTATACACAAATGAACCCAATAAACTATGATAATTGTACTTTAAGACCATGCAGGCATTGCAGCTGGAATCCACTGGCAGTTTGATTAAAGACAACGTTCCAGAATGTCGTACAGTACATGGAAGTGTCATACTTAAAATGCAACTAATTATGGGGAAAATACATCTAATAAGATAATGCTTCTTAGAAAACTAATAGCAAAATTGAAATGAGAACTTTAACCACGTTCAGCTGTTCGCCCTTGTCCAACTTGTGACGACCTTGTACTACGGCGGCCATCTTGTATTGATGAAGAATCTGACCGGAGGGAACCTGGTGTCCTTCATACTGTACCAGAACCACCTCAGGGACGCCTTGGAGGTAGGACAAACGTTGTTTGTTCATTGATATGTGACTGATCCCTAAGTATAAACTGCTAGTGGTACAGTAACTCAGTTGGTAGTAGTTCGGCTTATGAGTCACATGGTCTGGGATCCGTTGATGCTCTAACACGTTTTTGCACGCTACTGGTAGATGTTGCATCGGTGGGCCGCACGCGCCGTAGGTTCTGTGCTTGGAGAGATCCAGACCTCCAAGACTTGAAATAACCCGAAAGATAAAAGTTGGAGTCCACCCCAGTGTTAGTGAACTTCTATTCTTCGAAAGTCGAGGTAATACTGTGCCGTTGTTATATTTCTCACCTAGATTCCAGCACCCGAGGTAGTGGTTACAATGTGTTACTTGTTGACCACAATGCATGTCGTTTGCTTCTTTATACATCGCAGAAGTTGACAGACGTCTACGTACAGCTGATGGTAGCGGTTGGAGCGTCCAAGAAAGTGCTTGAGTACATAGACCGCGAGCCAGAAATCAAAAATGGCGGCCAGATGGCACCTTCAAAACCTGAAGGACAAGTCGAGTTCAGAAACGTGTCCTTCTCCTACCCGTCCCGACAGAGCGTTCAAGTTTTGAAGGTGGTATATGCGACTTGGTATTTTGATTGTTTACTTGCACAACTATAAAATATCGTAAAGTATATGTATATGTGTATGAACATGTTTCATTTTTCAGGTATCCCTGCATATGAAGACGAAATTGGACGTTTATATGACGTTTCATGGATCCGAAGTAATCAGAGTGCGAAAGCGACCAGGAGTTTAATTTCGTTTTTTTGTGTGTGTGTGCCAGGATGTCTCATTCCAGGTGTCTCCAGGCGAAGTTGTTGCCCTGGTCGGCCCAAGTGGCAGTGGGAAGAGTACCTGTGTCAACCTGCTGGAACACTTTTATGAGACCATGTCAGGCCAGGTGCTCCTAGACGGTAACCCCATCATGGCGTATGACCACAAATCTCTACACCGAATGGTGAGGTCTACATTTTCTTACTGCTGTCTGTTTTATCCTCCGTTCAGTATTAGCGGCCTGGCCTGTGAATGTTTTGTAATTATCATTTCAGAACTGAACTTCAACAATCTGAGATTAAATAGATGCCCGCCTAAACTTGAAATTGGTGTCGCTTTAGGTGGCTTTGGTTGGACAAGAGCCGGTTCTGTTTGACCGCTCCATCAAGGACAACATCTCCTATGCCCTGGACAACTGCAGCTTGGAGGAGGTGCAGCTCGTTGCTAGGCAGGCCAACGCCCATCAGTTCATCACGGAGCTGCCTGAGGGGTACGAGACGGAGGCTGGGGAGAAGGGGATGCAGCTGTCTGGGGGGCAGAAGCAGAGGGTGGCGATCGCCCGGGCGCTGATCAGGAGACCAGCGGTGCTGCTACTGGACGAGGCCACCAGCGCTTTAGATGCCGAGGGCGAACAAATTGTGAGTCTAACAATAAAACTAAAGCGTGTTTGTACACAGAAACATGTGCAAAGAACTCAGTAGAAAACAAGTGAAATACTTAAATGGATAATCGAGAAGCAGGACGGTGGCATATTTCTTATTCAACTTAGCGATCATGTTGGTGATGGCAATAACAAGAATGAAACTCATCTGTAAGAGCTTAGTACACTTCGCATTGAGGATTACGAACTGAAGGTATCAACTGGCATGATAGTATATTAATTAAACGAAGAAGTGCGCTGAAGAATAACCCAGCCTCCAGTCAGCCGTAGGATATCCAAACACCAGGTGAACCTCATGGAAAACCCTTTCAGAGCTGAACCAACCAGTGATAAAACTTGTCTCTTCAGAACCAGACCTAATCTGGTAACGCCATTAGGGACGTCCAATGAGAAGGACTAAGTTTTTAACACACTTTGATAAAGGGCTACATGTCAGCAGAGTCAACTGGGGATGCTGAGCCTAAAATAGAGAGAGATGTCCATAGCCACTATGCCTGAGGATGATTGCATGCACTTCACCTAAAGCTCTGATCACTTAGTAAGCTTGATTTGGTCTAAAGTTCCCAACCATTAAAAAAAATGTTTACAAGAATGCAAGTTAAAATTTTAATACGTCAACATTCTTCCTTCTGCCCCAGGTCCAACAGACTATCCAAAACCTCCACGGCCACACGGTCATCGTCATTGCCCACCGTCTGAGCACCGTGGAGAAGGCTGACCGCATCATCGTCATCGACAAGGGGCGCGTGGCGGAGCAGGGACGGCACAAGGAGCTGATGCAGCGGGACGGGCTCTACGCCAAGATGGTGCGGCGGCAGTTGCCAGGGATAGACACTCCTGGATAATGGAAAAGCTCGCCGAGCAGAAAATAATCTGTCTTTCTACGTAAGGATGGGACAAAGGATGAATATCTTTTTGTAGTGAGTGTCAACAACGTTACACTCAATCTCTTCAACTTAAGAAATATACTACTATATTTGCCATACCACCTCAAGAAAAATGGCAGAACTAAAATCTCTCAATGCGATGGGGATTGCTACAACTCAAAGTCATTGGTCAGGCATGATTTATTAATTGTAGAATATAACCTTCTTCGAACATTCGGCCAACAACCGATTGGTGTAGAAACAACAGTGTGATCGTGATCTTCTTTTTGTACCCCATAGTTTATATCACTACATTCATATAAAAAGCCAGTCTATTCACACAGTCATGCACTCAGATAAAATAGTTGTTAGTAGCACAATAGATATACAAGATATGCAAATTGAAAATTTCTTTAAACATTAAGTCTGTCAACAATCTCAATTCCTCCACTATTGATTTGGCTGATTAAATAAAAAATATCTTTACCGCACACAAAAAAAGAATAGATACAGTTGTGCTAAGGAATTAAGGTCTCTACAAAGTATCACAATATATTTTAAGAAAGCGCAGGTAACAGCCAGCAACAATGTATTACATTTCACAGCACAGAGGATAACACTGTCAGCCCTTTACAAATAGTCTGACTAGATGATAAGCCATTGATGTATGTCATACCACAGAGCAGACAATAAAATGAAACGTTTTTCTATAAAACAATGTCTGGGGCTTAGACGATACACTATATTGGCCCAAAAAATTAAGAAAAGAGACCAGCCTCTGATCATGAGCATAACCTGACTGAAATCACACTCCTAATTATACAATGTCAACATGGGAATCATAGGTCAATGTGATGAACCAGTCCCCTAGAGCAAGGCGGCCCTACAACGATAGACTGTATAACACAGGCTAGGCTCGGGAAAAGCAAAAACTATCATCCCTAGCAGGCCCCAATGTTGTGAAAGAAAAGCAATTTACACCTACACACGTAAGGGTCTCTGTCAGGAGTGACCCCTACGTGGGACACCCTGCGGTGGCCGGCCAGGACCCCGAATCATTTTAACTCAGAATTAAAATCAACGCGGGACCAATAACAATTAGAAGCCGTGAGCTAATCATGCGAACACTGGGAGGTACCCCCCCCCCCCCGTATCCAGCAATCCACTAGGACAAATTTGTGGCTTCGGGGCCCGGCTATTGTGACTTAAAGGCATAGACAACGCCAGAAGTGGGTGTAAAAGACCACATCTTTATGAATACAAAACTAACCAAATTTGTTAAAACTGTTCACAGATGAACAAATAAATGAACGACTTTGAGTCCAGGTATTGAGTTATGCCCCTTCATGCAGATTCATGTGGTGTACTGCATGATGGTTATTGCTGAAGTTCCAGGTCAATTGTTGGGCCAACACAATAGAATTAAGTTGGTGACAATATTGATGAACAATTAACTATTCGCACAAACGCTACAAACATTGTTTTCAACATCGGACCTAGATTTCCTAAGAGCCGCCAATTTTTGTAAGCGCCGTTTTTTTCAAGTCTTCAGTATGGGTTTCAATGGGATGATTGGCAAAAATCAAAGTCCATTTTTTACCGAAAGCAAGTAGAGAATACAGTTACTATAAGGCTATAAGTTGACAAACAAGTATCCAGAAACACATTGCAAGGGTAATTTTTAAGCTCAACCCAAGGTTTCCTAAGAGACGCCATGTTGAAGTCTGTCCAACGGTTGTTTGCCATATAGCATGTTACACCTGGCTGTAATTAATCTGAAGGGTACTCGGGGGTATATACTTATCAGAATATTGATTCTGTATAATGCAACTGCTGCCTAGTCCAAGTTCAAGGTCAAATTGTCTATACAATTTCTTTCTTGGATTCAGAAAAAGATCATTAGCCGAACTAGAACACTCTCCTTTGGGGCTGTCTGTGGCTTTAAGCATTAGGCAGGAAGATCCCGTGGAAGGTCATGCAGGCCTGAGCGGGGCTGGGCACCTCTGCGCGCGCCACCTCGGCGAACGTCTCCCCGTCCAGGACCAGCAGGAAGACAGAACGGTCCTCGCCCGACGACTTCACCACCAGGGACAGCACCACTCCTGGGGAGGAGAAGATGTAATGATCAGTATATCGTGTCCTTTCGAATTCCATGTCCAACTGGTAAATCACAGGTGCATGATGATTTATCAAGACTGAGCGTTTGATTTCTGAAAGGAGCTTCAAAAATGATGGACAAATCCTGAGGAAGATGTAGATACAGAACACAACACGGTGTATTCTGTATCACCCGAGGTTCAAGCCCGACCCACGGGAGGGCCGGGACCGAGCCAAGCAGCTGAACAAAACTCCATGCCGAGCGTATGAGCATGTATTTACCTTCATCTTCAGCAGTCGCTCCTGGTGCTGGCACAAAGATAGGCTCCGAGGGATAACACCCCGTCTCCTTCCATGACTTTGACGACTTGGTCTGGATATCCCCCTTTATGAGCTGTAGATAGGGAAAAAAACATGACACAGGCATCCACAGAACATTCGATCCAAAACTGATCCAAATTAGGAAATTTATTTGCATCATTTGAACCAATAGTGAAAATTTCTTCTGACATTCGTGTAATTAAGGACTACCACTGTGGCAGTTGTATTATATCATGATATGGCGACACCTAGCCAAAAAAAGACATGCCTTTCATATCTGTGCTCTTTTCTTACCCTCTGTCTTCATAATGATTGTGGGCTGCTTTAGAAAGGTATCATTTTGCTACAGTTGCTACAGATTTCATGCCCACTCCTCTTTTCCTAAAATCTTATTGCGTCGCGGTGGCGTAGTGGCAGGATGTTCGGCCCCAGAACCCAGAGATACTGAGTTCGAGTCTGGGGTTCCCTGATTTGTCCCGTTGACGTTGTGCCCCTGGGAAAGGCACTTGAAACGACTTTCCTCACTTCACTCAGGTGTAAATGAGTACCTAGCTTCGGTTAGGGACGTCCCTCGGATAGGATGTTAAATGGAGGTCCCGTGTTTGAGGAGAGCCACACCTTGAGCACGTTAAAGAACCCACCGCACTTATCGAAAAGAGTAGGGGTCCTTCCCGGTGTGAGTGGTTCAAAACCGACAGTCCTATGGCCGCACATGGGGCAATTGTCGTATCGAGGTCACCTGCGCGCCGAATGGCAGTCGCTACAGACCCTTGAGATCTAGCCCCGCCAAATATGCGCTCCTCACAATTCAGCCCCTGGCCTACCCAATAATAATAATGATAAAATCCAAACCTATAATAGCTGCCGAGTCTCCGTCCTCTAATAAAAAATTACACAAATATATTTGCGTATTAAGAGTAGAAAGAGACTTGGCAGCTATTTATAGGTTTGGATACCAGGATAAAAATTTCATTCATAAAAATTTCCTTAACTTGTTGGACCTACTTGGTGTCCAAAATAAGTAGTAAGCATTATGTCTGTCTTGGACACAGCCATTCAAATTCTTGGTTCTCTGACTTCAAAAATACTCATGGTCTGTGGAAAAGGTTGACGTACTTTGGTGCACAGTGTCAGTTTCAGAGAGTTAACGGACAGATGCAAATTTTCACTCGAGCTTTCTGTTTTTGTGATGTCCTCATGATGAAATTTTACATTAAAGGCATCCGGAGCATTTTATGAGGCTTGAAACTTGAATAAAAATAACTCAAATTTCTAGTCTTTCCTACACACAGTAAGCCTCAATAAGACTATACCATTACATATCGAAATCAAATGAGCAAAGATACGATGTCGTTGTGTGATGAGAACTGATTGAAAATCCAAGCCCTGATAGACTGGTTCTGACTGTCCATCACTATTAGCGGTTCGACAAATGAGAGGGTGACTGCATGTCCGTCAAATATTTGAATTTTTATGTTTTGATTTTGCATTTCTACGTTTTGACGGAGGTGGGCGGGGCTATGTCGTGTACAGTATTTACAGCAGGCGCGTGAAACTAAAAGATCACCATGTAGATTGCTTTTGTACCGTTTTTGCGCACTTTTGATAAGAAATCCGAACGCAAATGTGATAAACAATGGCATTAATTGTCAATTTCATAAAGATTACAGCAACTAAAATATTTACAGTTTTCAAGTCTCATAAAATGCTCTAGGTGCCTTTAAAATCTCCAAGAATCAACAAATCAAGATGATATGGTCTACATGATTCCTAAATACCCGACACTCACCATGTCTAGTTGCACTGTAAGCCCATAGAAGAACTGGTATTTCTTGCCATTTTAATCGTCGTAGTTGATTCGGGGGAGTTCCACAGTGTCTGGCATGAAACAACATAGAAGGAGGAATAAATGCATTGTTTTTAAATCAAAATATCAATTCTCATAAAACTCCTTTAGATGGGCTAAGGTCAAGTTGCGATGGCCAGAAGTACACAAAGGAGCAAGCAGGTTGGGCTGGTCATACATGTACCTGGACAAAGTCTTTCCGGGGTACAGAAGACGGTTCCATCCTCCCGAAGAACTGCGGAAGCCTCAGTGTCAGCCAGAGTGACAAGATTGTCCTGGTCAGAAGCCTGATAGAGAAGAAAAACAGTCATCGTGAATTGCTGTCACCTGTAAATTGATCAAAGCAGCAAGAAGCAGAGGTCTTTTAATCTTAAATTCAAAGTTATAAGATTCAAGGTTACCAGGCAAAGAGGTGTTTTCGCTATTTCAATGTCATGCTTTTCTTTTGATTCAAAAATAGTGTAAATCTCATCTGTTTTTTCACGTTTTTCACGGTGGCCTCTGTGTTCCCTGTAAATTCATGACAACGCGAATAATAATAATAACGCGTCACGAATGTATTACTACATTTAATGTACTACATTTACTCTACTACAGAATTGTCTTATCTTAAAACACCGCGAAGACCTCCTTTCCTCTTTTACAACAAAATTAAGTTGCTGCAAAAACAAATAAACTTAAAGACCCCAGCAAAACTATCAAAAGGCCGGATAATGTAAACTATAGACTTCAGTATGCTACTGGCACCAGTGCAATTCAGATCAGTGGAGGCCTGGCTGAGACAGTTTACCAAGTATAAGTTACTCTTCAAGTTATGTTTGAAATAACAACAAATATCAGAAATTAAAGTATGGCTACACATAAAGAAGATAGATTAAAGCACACTTAGCCCACAAATAAAGTAATGACAACACTGGCTTGTTATTTAGTTCGAGACATTAGCTGGCAGTTATTTGTACAGTTCTACAGGGCCCCAGTCTATACTCGTTTCTTGCACTACAAGAAGACACCAAAACTACAAGTCATATTTCTAGACACACGTCCTATGAAAACGAGTGCGGTACAAAATTTTGAATTCCCTAACCGTTATTATGGTAATCTGTCCCTGCCATTGTTTCTGGCTTGTAGACTAGTCTAATCCTTTTATGAATTCATGTGGTTATGGGGGTCAATCCACCCCTCAAGATGCTGGACAAGTCACGGTAGGAGCACTTCCTTTATGACTTCCCCAGGTGAAGAATTCTGGCTCTTTAAGGTAGTCTTGCTTAGCCTCCGTTGCAGGCTTTCACACGGCGAGGTTCTTTGGCTGGGGGCCGTATCTGCTTGAGGCCCCGTATCTGCTTGGGATCCTGTAACCGCTGCGATCCTGTAACCGCTGGATTTCAAGCAGATACGGGGCCTCAAGCAGGTACGCCATCCCCCCCCCCCCCCCACAGCTAAAGAAGCTGGCCCCGATAAGTTGAAAAATCGCCGTGGGAAAGCCTGCAACGGAGGCTAGTCTTGCTCAGCTCTCCCCTCAAACATACCTCGTCAGGCTGAAGAGGCAGAACGTATCGCTTTGCCGCAACGATAGCTAAGGGATACCCTGCGCTCCTCAGGTTCTCCAGGTACCCGGCGGTGACGACGTCTCCGTCCTCATTACAACAAAGATCGACCACCAGCTGTCCATCCTCCTCATACGTGTTGATGTGGTGGAATGCAAAGAAGGAGTCGGACAGGTACACGGTGGGTAACACCTTCCCGGTCTTCTTCTCAATAACGTGGAATCGTGTCTGTGGAGAGCATTAGAGATGCATAACACTATTGGTAAGTTCTTTTTACGGGGGTTGTTCTGTGACGTCACGGCCCATTGCTAATCTGTCCCACTAAGGAGCACTAATATATAGTTGACAATTGATTTAAAAATTACATAGACGTTTTCAAAAACGACCAACTTTTTACCAGCATTATTGAGGAAATTTCATTTCACTGGCACTTTCAGAGGAACAAACGATAACATGAAATATTTACATTGACTTCGATCAAAAGATGATTTGATTCTTTTATAATTAGCTTTGACATGTTTTTAATCCTTCAAATCGGTCTTTTAGGAAATGAAAATTACTTTACCGAAGCATTGTTGTCAAACTCAAAGGCAGCAGACACGTTCTTTCCTGATGTGAATTTGGCAAACATCATTTTCCAGACATTGATGTACATGGGCTGTTCCACGAAGACGACATAGTTCTCTGTCAGACCGAAGCTGTGGAAGTAACTCGGCTTTTTCGGCGACGCCTGTGGAACAGTGGCAACCATGTACGCCTTCTGGGTCGGGTTGTTCCTTTCCCCTGGACAAAGAAAATTGATTCAAAAATTGTCGGACATTTTTGTTTTGTTTTGCATAACCGGAAAATACACCAGTTTTGTTAAGTAAATACATGTACAAGCATATAAGACCGGGCTGTGTAAGGTTTGATCCAATCACCCTGGTACTACTCTCCAAGCAGAGCATGGGTTTCGGCTGGTTTTTGACGTGTTTTTAGGCGTTTTTGTCGGGCTTTCTACTTTGTCATCTTTTTTGGGGGGTTGGCTATACAATAAAAATATGACAAAGTAGAAAGCCCGACAAAAACGCATAAAAACACGTCAAAAACCAGCCGAAACCCATGCTCTGCTTGGAGAGTACATGGAAAGGACCCTATTCTTTTTTATACGTGTAGTAGGATAATCAACATGCTCGAGGTGTGGCTATCCTCAGACATGGGACATCCGGCTTCACGTCCTGTCTGAGGGACGTCCCTAAAGCCCCCGTCACAAATAAAAAATTCAGCTCGGCCGACTTGTTGGCGAGCTTCAAATGTGCATTTTCGGCCGAAGTACGGCCGACGTCCTGTCGATTGCGTGGGCTTCGGGCAATTTAAGAAATTAAAGTTGATCCAAATATTGGCCTTTTACCAGGTTAGTCCAAGTCCGTTCATGTCCAAGAGATGGTACCATCTCATGGGGGATTTTTAGTTTTTAGTGTTCGACGATTTTCATTGGAAAATACGGTCGACGCTCGGACGATGAATTGTGACGCCGGCTCGGACGATGAATTGTGACGCTGGCTTTACCGAAGCTACACATACCTTTTTCAGTCAAGCGAGGAAATAGGGTAATACTGTAAATGCAGAAATGTTCGCGGTGGTTTTATGTTCACGGTTTTCGCGGCGGTCGTTCCACCGCGAACTTAAAACCACCGAGAGCATAAAACCACCGAGAACATTTTTGTCCAACACTAGTACTGTAGGAGTATGTGACTATAGCGCTGCCGAGAACGTAAAACCACCGCGAACACTAGCTTTCGCCTCAGCGCGAAATAAAAACCACGCGAACCTAAATGCATTTACAGTAGTGCCTTTCCGAAGGGCACAACATTTGGCCTGCTACATGTGCAGGGATTCAAACCCAGAAGCTTTAGATTCTAAGTCATATCAAAACCCTAAACACATTGACATTCAAACCACCACAAAACAACCTTTTGCTTTCCAAGTACATATAACAAAGTACGAGCATGTATTATAACAAATGGCTGTGTTACAAAATATTGTCATTGTTGTAGTGCAATAATAGATGCAATTTGAACACCTGCACAAAACTGAATGTGTTAATTTGCCCTATAGGTGATCGAGGCGGTTTACCGGTAATATTGCATTACGCAAACAAAACAAACCTTGATGTTTATTATCAGCCAAATGATTTCATAGCAGATACATGCCTTCATCTGGAAGGGGGATCTTGACCAGGCCAAAGAGACCGTCTTTTCCGAATCGCGTCGCCATGTTGTAGATCGTTCCATCCTGGTCCGTGTGGGGGTGGGCTGTCATCAGGTTCAGGGCCACGTACTTAGAAGTGTCCACCTGATGATAGAACACAAATAACCAGGAAGGAAGTACAAGCATTTGCAGACAAACGCGTATATATTTCCCTCCCTCAGCAACTTTTCCTCAGTCTGACCTTTGGAAGATTTTAGTGTTTAGTAATTTTATATTATCGACAAACTGCTGCAGATAATGAGGTAATGAGGTGGTACCTGTCCATATAGAATACAACACGGGGTATTTCGTATTACCCGAGGTACCAGCCCGACCGCGGGTAGGATCGCCCGACGGCCGTAACCAACCCCCCAAAAAACACATTTCAATGCGAAATTCGCCTGAAGTTGAGAGAGTTTTGTGTCCTCGAACAAAGAACTCGTAACAACGTCGATTCCAACCTCCGAATCCGGCATTCAAATTTTCGACAGCGGCGCAACCGGCGCACTCGAAATGCATTCTGAATACTCTATGGAAGCCCGGCCCGTGTGATACAACCTCTTTGATACAACTAAGAACCCCGATCCGGCTACCCGCGGTCGGGCTTGTACCTCGGGTGATGCGGAATACACCGTGTTGTGTTTCATTTATGTCATACCCACCCGAGAAAACACACATTTCAATGCGGAATGCGCCAGAAGTTGAGGGAGTTTTGTGTCCTCGAACAAAAAAATGCAACAACATTGATTCCAACCTCCTCCGAATCCGGTATTCGAATTTTCGACGGCGGCGCCACCGGCGCGCTCGAAATGCATTCGATATATTTTATGGAAGCCCGTGTGATACAACTCTAGAACCTCATGCGATACGGATAGTTATCACACGGTCCGGAAGACCCGTGTCGAACGTTTTCGTGGCCCAGGTATGACATAAATGATGTTACCATTACGTTTATGTGGTATATAGAATATAAAATTGTGTCCTCCAACAATAACAACATTGATTCCAACGTCCGAATCCGGTATTCAAATTTTTGACAGCGGCGCCACAGGCGCACACGAAGCGAGTTCGAATGGTCCGAATCAAACCAGGGAAGCCCGGTCGTATCGTGAAGTACCGGACCGGTCCGAACACCCGTATCGAAGGTTTTGACATGCAATTAGGTACACTGCCCTACTGCACGTTGGCGGGTGCATTCACCTTTTCCGGGTCTGTTTCCAGAGTCTGAGGGTCGACTCTCCTCATAACCGGCCTCTCCGTCATAGCGTAGACTTCATCTCGCACCTGCATCAGGTTTATGTTGCAGTTATCGGAGGGTCCGGATGTATCCCAGAAGTAGGAGAAAAACCTGTCAGCCAAAAAAGAAGAATAAATAGAATTAAACACTGTGGAACAGGGCAGTGTCTCCGGCTTTAAATCTTTTTCCGTCCAACTCATTGTTTGCGATCCGATGTTGTTGATTTTCTTTGTTAAATCTGTCATTTTAACCTTACGAAATACATTTTAATCAATTTCATGTCATTAAGTTAGATTTTTGGATAAATGGGGTAACCTTTTTGTCTGTCCCATCAAGCAAATTTCTGGTTCACTGACATGACACTGTCAATAAAAGCCCCTATCAGTCACACATTCAGTTGGCGCTGGGTTGGAAGTAGCCTGGAATCCTAATAATTCAATTTCATGAAAAGATATTTCCTAACTATCACAGAGTGAAAAGAGAACATATCTTTGGTTTTTATCTCCATGAGAAATGGAGATATAGTTTTCGGTGTGTCTGTGTGTGTGTCTGTTTGTCTGTCTGTCTGTTTGTTTGTGTTTCCGCACTACTGTAGTCAGCATAACTCAAGAACCTCTTGATAGATTACGATAATATTTGGGCAGGTGTGTGGGCAGGTGTTGTGAAGCCTAAGTTCAAGGTCGATTTTGGGCCCCTGGTATGTGACCTTGGTACTGCAGCAGAACTTCCGTTTTTGTATCTTTTGACCTGGACGTGCTATGGTCTTGATTTTTGGATGGCTGATAGCTTGTTTAAAACCTGTGCATGTTGTTAGTATACAATTTTCACCATGGAAAATCAGCATAGAGGGTCCGAATCACGGCATAGGGGGTCCAAATCACAGCATAGGAGGGGCCCAAAACTGAAAAGGCCTGGCGAGAACACTGAAAGGGTGTGAAAAAAGAACATGACTTAGCCTTTACCAACATGTGCATGTTGTTATTAGTAATACATGTTTCACCTTGAAAATATGTTCTTGCAGGGGTCTGGATAGGAGTTTGTTCCAAACTCGGTGACGACAATCCTGTTCTGTTGTTGGGCCAGAACGTACGAGTCGCTCCGCAGAAAACGGCTTTGGTACGTCACCTTTGAACCCTGGTAAAAAGAACTAGTCAAAACTCACTCACTCACTCACTCCAGGGACCAATAAAATCTGGTCTATGTGGACAGGTGGTCCCTATATAGACAGAATTCGTCATGCTTGTATCAATGGAAAAAAAGTATCTAAGGGACCAGCAAAAAGTGTTACAGGTAGGCATTGGCAAGGTGGTCCTTATATTGAGGTGGTCACTTGTACAGGTTTGACTGTACCTTTCCACTGGAAGGAGGTGTAACTTGATATTTTGCCTCGTAGGCAATAACACATCACTGAAGCTAGGTGCTCATTTTTACGAGTTGAGTGAGGAAATATGTGTATTTGAAGTAATCTCCAAGCAGATCTACACGGTGCCAAAATCGTATATGCTAGCCAGAGAAGACCCAGTCAGCCAGATAAGCTCCAGTTGGGCACCATAGCTTATCTGGCTGACTGGACCTTCTCTAGCTAGCATATACGGTTTTGGCACCGTGTAGATCTGCTTGGAGATTGTATTTGAAGCAACTTTCCCAAGGACACAACACTGAGGCCTGCTAGGGATTTTAACCCAAAACCTTTAGATTCAGTCAACAACACTAGCGACAAGACCACCACACAATCTAAACGTGAACTGGTCTATTCATAATCTTCAGGCAAATGTCTCTACGGGGGCAAAATTGTATCAGCCGGCCAGAGTCTACAGCCGGATACAGTAGCTGTAGATTGAGGCTGGCCGGCTGAAACGATTTTGCCCCCGTAGAGATCTTCTTGGAGATCCTACTTCAATGTTGAATCGGTGAATGAGACACAAGCCATCAAACAGGTGGTTGTATGACTGGCCGCCGACTTCAAACTTTCCGGGACCGACCCGCAGCAAGCTGCCCTTCAGCCATTCTGGGATTTGACCTTGTGGATTTTAAGATGATATAAGAAAATCATTTGGTTAGATTGAAATATATCGTATTTGCAGGAAATAGATGTAGCCATTTACTGATACGTCCTATTTATACCACCTTATAGTCCATAGCCTTGGTAATGAGGTAATGTAACATACATTCCACTCTCTGGAAACTTTGAAATTCGGCAAACTCGTAGCCTGACAAATCGCGCTCCTTACGGACCCCCACGCCGGACCTGTAACCTTGGGGTGGGGGTCCGTAACCTCCGGCCGAGAGCTTGTGTAAACACAGGCTAGGCAAACTCGGGGCGATCAACAAACATGGCTGAAGGTTGTCAACAGTGTGACGCCAGTATTTATAGCTAATGAATGAAAGACTATCTTAGCAATGAACATGATTGCACTTTTACATTCAGGTAACCGTTTATCTTTCTTGTAGTTTTAGATAAACTGCTTTAAGATAACTACATTATGTAAAATATAATTTATGTAGTAGTGCTACCTTTGACATCAGCTTGTAAAGGCTGGGCTGTCTTCTCCACCGACTTAAAAAGAGCGTCCATCCCAGAGTGTTGACTTGAGGTCCTGTGTAAGGGGAACAATTGTCATTAGGCCAGTCAGCAAGTAATTTTTATGGATGACATCAGCGCGCTCATTAATTTTCGCCTGATTTTGAAATAAAAAACAAGAAATTTCATTGCCCTCCGACGGTGGTCAACATGCCAAAAATTGGCCAACATGCCGTAAACGTTGACAGTCTAAGGTGTTTCCTTGCATATAGGTACCCAGTGTAGTTCCTGCCCATGATGGTATAATAACAAGCTGTTTTCTGCATTTGTTCTAGCAAGGACATGATATAAATGATTAATTGAGCTGTATACACAAGGTGTTTCATCGCATATGAATGCCCAGTGTAGTTGCTTCAGATGATGGTACAACAAGCTCTTTTCTTCATTTGTTGTAGTTAGTCTATTGACATGTATACACATCTACAAGGACATGTTTACTGTTGAATCAAGGAGGTTTTATATCATATATGAATGAATACAGGACTAAAAGACCTGTTTAACAAGAATTATGATCTCAACATTTGAAAATATAGGAATCTTGTTTTTTTTGGCCCGGCTTGTTTTTTTTCGCCCTATCTCATTAATTTTGGAGTCTGCGGAGGATGTCATCGATCCTCTGCAGACTCGGAATGACACTGTTATGTCTGATTAAAGACTAGTTCTACCTGGCCTCCATTCCAGCCTCCTTCTGGCTGTTTTCTTTTAAGTTACCATTTTCTTCTTATTTTTTCTTATTGCTGGCCAGGAATAAGAAAAAATGTAATAAAAACGGTAACTTAAAAGAAAACAGCCGGATGGAGTCTGCGACTGAGGATGAGTTCTACCGCCTCTGAACTCTACTTCCTGTCACGGCTGCATGTGTAACTTTTTCAGTGACACTATCTTCCCACTCACTTCCTGCCACTCTACAGTAGTACTGTGTACCGGTACTGTACCGTAAAAATTGTTTAGGTACGGGTCCAAAATACCGGATCATGAAGTACCGGTACTGTACCGATATAAATTTACACCAAGTAATGTGCTTTTTGTGTGACTGATTTCCTGACCTCATGGCCTCATGCAACACCAAACATGACAGCGCGCGTAACTAATAGGCAACAGATCATTCCGGCAGGCCGTGAGTTTTTATTGCAAGGCCAAGGGAGTTTATCGGTAGGAAACCTAGTTATGTTCTTTGTATAAAGATACTGACAAGTTGAAAACAGTTTATTCATGTTTCTGTCATTATTGAAGAAGTTCAGGTACAGGTACAGGTCCGGACCTGTACCTAAACCTCTGTACCGATACCTTTACCTGTACCTGATGTTTCGTCTAGGTACGCAGCACTACTCTACAGTGTATTCCAATAACCACGAACACACAAGAACACAAACATCCATACACACCGAAAAAACGCTCTGTACATGGAAGCATCAACGCCATAGAGTTGGTTTTGTTAATGATGTAATCATACTATTATTAGATGACATCATAGTTAGGATCACGTGTTCTTCAGTCGTGTCCATCTTGACTCCACCATCGGTTGTGTGTATTAAAGCTCCGAGATGTAACTACGCGTCTGAGTAGATCTAACTACGCGTCTGAGTCGCTTACTAGCACCCTTGGCCACTTATTTATTTATTTATTTTGATTTACAACATTTGTGGAAGGTTTTACATAACAGGTGACTATCACCTTTTCAAGATGTCAACCCAGACCAGACTGTAGGGTTTGGACCATCGCACACCGGGGCATGCCCCTACTCTTTTTCGAAAGATGTGGTGGGTACTTTTACATGTACGTACACGGGGTGTGGCTCTCCCCAAACACGGGACCTCCATTTAACGTCCTATCCGAGGGACGTCCCTAACCCTGGATGAGTTAGGTACTCATTTACACCTGAGTGAAGTGAGGAAAGTCGTGTTAAGTAAATGCACTTAGTCGCGCAAGGTCACATAATAGCAGAACTTGACATACTTACCTGAGCTGTATAGCGCATACACCGGGAGTTAATCTGCCTCGAGAAAGGATCCCCCTTATAACAGACTCCAACAACAGTCTACCTGAGCTTTTGTGGATTAGAAGGCGATTGAACATACTGTTGACAATCGAGGATTCGAGTCCTGAGGCGCTCTTCAAATCTGCACACAAAAAAACATTGATTTTTCAAATGGTTGACCCATTTGAAAATGCAATGTTTTTGTGTGTGCAGTGTTCTGGGTCAAACAGGATTGCAAAATTCACCAAAAACGTATATGCCCTGTACCCCCTCTTAAAGGCGCCCAGAGCATTTTATGAGGCTTGAAAACTGGAAATATTCTAGTTGCTGTAATCTTTATGAAGTTGACATTTAATGCCACGGATTTCCTATCAAAAGTGCTCAAAAGCGGCACAAAAATAAGCTACATGGTGATCTTTTAGTTTCACGCTCCTAGTGCAAATTGACCGATACCACAGCCCCGCCCACCTCCGTCAAAAGGCAGAAATGCAAAATTAAAACATGAAAATGCAAATATTTGACGGACATGCAGTTTCAAGCCTCATAAAATGCTCTGGATGCCTTTAAAGGAGAAGAACATATCCAGAGACTGCATTTATACTACCATACTGGGACCAGTCCTGCTACATGGAAATGAAGTTTGGACCCCTACTACAAAACTGGAAAGTAGGGTACAAGCTACCGAGACGAGAGTACTGCGGCTCATCTTTGGAGTTACCAGAAAGGGTAGAATCAGAAACGAGGTTATTTGCCAAACTATGTCCGTTGAGCCCATACTGGCATTAGTTGAGGGGAATCAACTGAGATGGTTTAGACCCCTGCACAGGATGCCAGAGGACAGCTGGAATGTACAAAGAATCTTCAATTGGACACCTAAAAAGAAAGGACAAGCAGGCAGACCAAGAAAGAAGTGGCTAGACCAAATCATTGAGATTACCAGAAAGAAGAACCAAACTTCCAAGTAGTGAAGAAAATGACTGAGGATAGAGCAGTGTGGAGAGAGTTCATAGTAGTGCTGCGTACATGTACCGGTACTTTACCGTAAAAATTGATTAGGTACAGGTCCAAAATACCGGATCATGAAGTACCGGTACTGTACCAATATAAATTTACACCAAGTATGTGCTTATTTTGTGACTAATCTCCTGACCTCGTGGCCTCATGCTACACCAAACGTGACCAAAGTGACACCCTGGAACAGCGTAACTAATATGCAACAGATCATTCAGGCAGGCTGGGAGTTTTGATAGCAAGGCCAACGGAGTATGGCGGTAGGAAACCTAGTTATGTTCATTGAATAAAGATACTGACAAGTTGTAAACAGTTTATTTATGTTTCTGTCATTATTGAAGTTCAGAAAAACACATGTAAATTTTTCAAATTGTTCAGGTACAAGTACAGGTCCGGACCTGTACCTAAACCTCTGTACCGGTACCTGTACCTGTACCTGTTATGTTACGTTTAGGTACGCAGCACTTGTTCATAGCGAGGCTGACAACTTACAGGCCGTTGGCCTGAAGGCGTCAGGGTGAGAAGGTTAGTAGGTCAAGTTTCAAAGTACGACAACCGCTCCAGGTAAAGCTGACTTTGTAGTTTGGACCCTCTACTACTACTCAGCTGTTGCAATACTTTATTTGACCGCGTCCAACAATGAGGTTTTGTTTCCTATTGTTAAGGAAAGAACAAATCTTGTTTTTGCCACATTTCTTCTTCGTCCTCTTCTCAAAATAAGGTCAATGACCTGGACCAGAATATGCTGAGGTTCAAGATGTACCTATAGGTTTGTGTATATTGTAACGATAGGAAACTTCTCCCCGACCAAGGATATAATGTCCTTGCCCCGACCAATCGATCGCATTGAAACTCAGATTCGTATTAGCCATTTCCCGACAAATTCCTTTCTAACTTTCGTTAACGACTAAATCTGACAAAATAAACTCGCCAGTGAGATGCTGGGAAGGTGTCAGCTTTCCAGAGATGTTTTCAGATTGGCAATTTTGGCACTTTGGAAGTAATAGAAAGTGACCGCGATTTAACGTTTAAAGAAAAGTAGTAGAAACTATTTTCTTGCAAACGTTGAATCGCGGTCACTTTCTATTACTTCCAAAGTGCCAAAATTGCCAATCTGAAAACATCTCTGGAAAGCTGACACCTTCCATCATCTCACTGGCGAGTTAATTTTGTCAGATTTAGTCGTTAACGAAAGTTAGAAAGGAATTTGTCGGGAAATGGCTAATACGAATCTGAGTTTCAATGCGATTCACGTGATTCGATTGGTCGGGGTGAACTTGGGTGTTTGGGATCTTAGCTCCTATCTTAGCGATTAGTGTCTGTTAGCCGTATATTTATTAATCCATATACTGTACCATACTCAGATACTAGTATGACAGGTCTACAACAACACGGCTAGAGGTACAATTTCAACAATGTTAACGTTGATAGATAGATCAGGTCTTAACTTACGGTACAGAGATTATGTGGAACTACATGTATGTGTTACAACTACAATCTACAATACACGAGCTACTACTAACATGTACACATACCTTGGATCCAAGGTCAAGACTGATTTTCTTAGACAAATACAACATCCAAGCTCAGTTCTGCTGACAATGGGTTACTCTCTGATTGGCTACTGTCATTGGCCAATCACGGCTTACCTACTTATCCGGGTAATTTATGTAAGCCCCTCCTCCATATGGTCTAATTACTAAATATGCTAATTACCTATATATCATGGCCGTTACAATATTGCCAGATAAGAGACCGGCGAACTATGCCATCGAGCTACAGTGCAAATTTAGTGACACAAAGAACTTGAGGATTAAAGTCCTGAGGCACTCTTCAAATCTGACACCCCCGCCCAAAAAAAAATCAATTTCTTTGATGGTTCAAGTTTCAAAGTGCGGTAACTGCTCTATGTAAAGCTGGGTGACTTTGTAGTTTGGACCCTCTACTACTAGTTGTATTGAGTGTCAACAAAAAAATATATACTATTGCCATACTACCTCAGGAAAAATAGCAAAGCTGGGAAGAAAATTTCTCAATCTGATAGGAATTGCTACAACGGAAAGGCGATTGGTCAGGCATGATTTATTATAAAATATGACCTTCTTCAAACATTCAGCCAACATCCGATTGATGGAGCAACAACAAACAGCATGACATTCTTACAGTAAAAAATATGTTTTTGTACCCTATAGTTGATATCACTTCATTCATATAAAAATCCAGTCTATTCACCCCACACTAGAGCACACAGTCATGTACTCTGATAATATAGTCGCTTGTAGCTCAATAGATATACATGTACAGGATATGCGAATAGAAAATACAGTATAAAGTTAACCTACAGTAAGTTCTAACATGCCTATCATACAAAGAGTTTTGCTAGACATATCTGATCATCTAGCCTGTGTTTACACAAGCTCTCGGCCGGAGGTTACTGACCCCTACCCCTGTAGAGGATGGCGGTCACAGGACCGGCTGGCCACTAGGAGCGCGATTCGTCAGGCTATCTGATTATCTATTTGTACATTTAAAAATGATACCTTCGCTCTTTAAACGTTCTGTCAACAATATCAATCCCTCCACCGTCGATTTGTTATTTGACTGAATAAATAGATAAAAAGATCTTTACTGCAAAAATAAAGTTAGAGACAGTTGTACTAACAAAGGTCTCTACAAAGTATCACAATATGAGAAAGCAGATGTATTACATTTCATAGTACAGAGGGTTCACACTGCCAACCCTTTCAAATAGTCTGACTACGATGGGAAGCCATTGATGTTATACCACAGACAAGACAATAAGATATACTTCCCTCTTCTATAGCCTGTATACAAAATGTAGGAGAGAGGCAAACTAAGTAAAATAGTTTGACCAATTGCTGACGTCACATATCCCTATTTATAAAGTCTTTATGTGTAAATGAGGTCACGTGTCTGTAACTCTCGTGGGTTTACGTTAGGAAGTGATCAAACATTATTTACCCTGATGAAGGCGATAGTGGTCCTTGAAAATTTGATCCTTGTGTACCCTTTGTGTTGGATAAAAGTTTAGCATTGGGCAAGTAAAATAAGGCACTTGCAAGCCCCAACTCCTACACATTATAATGAAAGCTCATCTGTGTTGGTAGTAATCATAATACTACTTTATGAGAGGTATAAAGCAGGCCATATACATCAGGGCACTCCAGCCATCACTCAACAGAGACAGTGGGCGTTATAAACTTCCTGGCACGTTTGACCAATTGCTGACGTCACATATCCGTAATGACACGTCTAAATAAAGTCATGTGTCTGTAACTCTCGCGAGTTTACGTTCGGCAGTGATTGGCCATTATTGATCCTGAAGAAGGCGACAGTGGTCATCAAAAATTTGATCCGTGAATACCTTAGTGTTTCGCATTGTATTATTATTATCCTACACATTATGCTTAGGTCCCAATTGAAAAAAAAGGCCCCGCTGAGAAGTTGACAGGCTGTTTTTTTTTGCACGTTCGAGTGTGACGACTATGTGGCCCCATGGGACACCCTGCTGCTCCTGTGTTATTTTGGGGACTGGCCGGAACCCGAATCATTTTATCTCGGACTTAAAATCAACGCAGGACCCGATAACAAATACACGCTGTGAGCTAATCGTGCGAACACCGGGAAGTACCCCCCAGTAACCCGGCAGTCCACCGGGACAAATTTTTGGCTCAGGGACCAGCCATTGTGACCTAAGCATTAGGCAGGAAGATCCCGTGGAAGGTCATGCAGGCCTGAGCGGGGCTGGGCACCTCCGCAGGCGCCACCTCGGCAAACGTCTCCCCGTCCAGGACCAGCAGGAAGACAGAACGGTCCTCGCCTGACAACGACTTCACCACAAGGGACAGCACCACTCCTGGGGAAGGCAGGATGTAATGATCAGTAATGTGAACATTTAGGGATCATGATGAGTTGCATCATTGTCAACTCGGACCAATCAACTAGGATCAACACCTTTGACAGTTGTTAGGGTTGGGATTCGACCTCGGTGTTGGATTATGGTTAGGACTCGACCTAGGTGTTGGATTAGGGTTGAGATTCGACCTAGGTGTTGGATTAGGGTTAAGACTGGACCTAGGTGTTGGATTAGGGTTGGGTTAGGGTTAGGGTTTTTACTGCAACTCGACCTAGGACTCGACCTAGGTGTTGGATTAGGGTTAGGGCTTGAACTATGTGTTGGATTTGGGTTAAGACTCGACCTAAATGTTGGATTAAGATTAGGACTCGACCTGGGTGTTGGATTAGAGTTAGGACTCGACCTAGGCGTTGGATTAGGATAGGACTCGACCTAGGTGTTGGATTAGGCTTAGGACTCGACCTAGGTGTTGGATTAGGGTTAGGACTCGACCTAGGTGTTGGATTAAGGTTAGGACTCGACCTAGGTGTTGGATTAGGGTTAGGACTCGACCTAGATGTTGGATTAGGGTTAGGACTCGACCTACTTGTTGGATTAGGGTTAGGACTTGACCTAGGTGTTGGATTAGGGTTAGGACTAGGTGTTGGATTAGGGTTAGGACTATGTGTTGGATTAGGGTTAGGACTAGGTGTTGGATTATGGTTAGGATCAACCTGGTTGTTGGATTAGGGGTAGGACTCGACCTAGGTGTTGGATTAGGGTTAGGCGGGTATCTCACTGGACTGCAGCAACTTCCGCAAACATTGAAAATTTGCGTCAATTTTCCCTTTGGAGTCACATTGACATGCTACACACAGGTAGAATACATGACCTCTACAAACAAAATGGCTCCCATTGTGGTGTGCTTGAGTTGGTGAGACTGTGTATAAACTACCCAGGCTCTCTGGCTCTAAAGAATAACACAGCAGACAATTTTGATGCAGCTCAGCCAAAGCAGCTGTACAAAACTCCATGCCTAGTACATGGCAACCTCCTTAAAGCAGGACCCCTATTGCTTGATTTGTTGGCTCGCTCGCGTAGGGGCCCTGCTCTTCAGCGATGGTAGACACGGTTCTGGTGCCGTCGCCACCAAAACAGCTTCAGCCAATCAGAGGGTTTGCTTAACCTCATCTCAAGTAAAAGCGCAAAGGACGCTGGGAAGCTATCAACCAATCAGGTTACGTCTCACATCGTTACCTTAGGTTCAGAACAAATTAACCACCAAATAAGGATAGCTCATTGATTATTCATGAGCAACTGTCAATAACGGCGCCAGAACTGTGTCTACCATCGCTGAAGAGCAGGGCCCCTACGCGAGCGAGCCAACGACGAATCGAGCAATAGGGGTCATGCTTTAAGGAGGGTGGCACACGGACATCTATCTAGTACCTTCATCCTCAGCAGTAGCTCCTGGTGCTGGCACAAAGATAGGCTCCGAGGGATAACACCCTGTCTCCTTCCACGACTTTGACGACTTGGTCTGGATGTCCCCCTTTATCAGCTGTAAATAGGGAAAAAACATGACACAGGCATCCACAGAACATTCGATCCAATACTGATCCAAATTTGTTTACATAATTTGAACTGCTTGTAACAATCTATAACAGTCAGTGATGTGTAGTTTTTGCCTACTTTAATTTTTGAATCCAAAGTAGACTTGACCAATCAAGGACTACCATAGATGCATGATATTGCCATACATAATCATACAAAAAAACATGTGTTTCATATCTTTACCCTTTTCTTGCCCTCTGTCTTTATAAAAAAACAGGCCTACTTTAGAAGGCTATCATTTTGCTGCTCTAATTTCTCTATGTTAAGTCTTCCTACAGATTTCACGTTCACTCCCTTTTCACTTCCCTAAAATTTCATTCATGATAATTTCGCCACTAGCACTCAATTTGTAGGACCTAGTTTAGTGTTCAAAGTAAGAAGTAAGCATTGTCAGATTTTCTGCGTAAAAATTTAGGCCGCACCAATTTAAATTCTTTGTTCTCCAATTCTAAAAATAATATTAAGATGCAAACAAAGCCTGAGGGAATGTCTGTACTGAAATGATGCACACAGTTTCTAGAGTGAAGAGAGTCAGACGAAAGTTTTCACCCCAGCCTTCTGTTTTTGTGACATCCAATTGCTGAAATTTTACATAAAAATCTCTGAGGACCAACAAATTAAATGGTACGGCCTTAGCATGGCCTTCTTAATTCCTTAATACTCGTCTCTTACCATGTCTATTTGCCCTGAAACTCCATAGAAGAACTGGTATTTCTTCCCATTATAGTGGTCGTAGTTGATTCGGGGGAGCTCCACAATGCCTGGCATGAAACAACAACATTTTAATTGATTGATTGATTGATTCATTCATTGATTGATTGAGAATATAGATAGATATGTAAATATGTAAATATGTAACCCTAAAAAATACATTACAACTTGCGATAGCCAAAAGTACAATAAGGAACAAGCTGGTTGGGCTGGTCATACATGTACCTGGACAAAGTCTTTCCGGGGTACAGAAGACGGTTCCATCCTCCCGAAGAACTGCGGAAGCCTCGGTGTCAACCAGAGTCACAAGATTACCCTGGTCAGAAGCCTGATAGAGAAGACAAATGGTCATAAATTGATCAAAGCAGCAGAACACAGAGGTCTTAAGTTAAGACCCGATTCACACTCGGAAAATTTTCTGAAGTACGACAATGACTTACGACAAAGTTGTACGTCTTTGGTGTATGGCACCTTTTTTCCTGGGTGTGTCTTTGTCCTTTTGTCCTGTGCCTTGTTCACCTTGGAGGTAACGTACGCCGAATTCATAAGGGCCATAAAATGCATATCATACAACGCGCAAGGCCGGTTCACACCCAGGAGAAAGGCGCCATACACCGAAGACGTACAACTTTGTCATATGTTGTTGTCGTACGTTAAGAAAATGTTCCGAGTGTGAATCGAGTCTAAGATTCAAAGTTCCCAGGCAAAGAGGTGCTTTCGCTATTTACATTTCATGCCTTTCATTTCATTCAAAAATAGTGTAACGCTTGAAATGTTTGAAGTGGTTTTTCAAAGTTTCCACATTGACCTCTCCCCCGTGACATGGCAAATATATGTCTCCAACGTATTACTACTAAATGTATTACATTTCTCTTCTACCAGGAATTTAAGTCCCTGCAAAAATGAATAAATTCACAGTTGCTTAGCTCCCCCCTCAAAGTAACCTACCTCAGCAGCCTGAAGAGGCAGGACGTATCGTTTTGCCGCAACAATCTCGTCACCTAAGGGGTACTCTGAACTCCTTAGATTCTCCAGGTACAAGGCGGTGACACCGTCTCCATCCTCATTACAACAAAGATCGACCACCAGCTGTCCATCCTCCTCATACGTGTTGATGTGGTGGAATGCGAAGAAGGAGTCAGACAGGTACACGGTGGGCAACACCTTCCCGGTCTTCTTCTCAATAACGTGGAATCGTGTCTGTGGAGAGCATTAGAGATGCATAACAGTGTTGGTAAGTTCTTTTTACAGGGGTCTTGTTTTGTATGTGTGTGTGTGTGTGTGTGTGTGTGTGTGTGTGTGTGTGTGTGTGTGCCTGTACAGCCGGCACGCCATGTGCTTCACAGAACACGAATCGAACAGTTTTTCTATGCAGTTCGAATCGATCCGCGGTCCTTAGCAACGCGTTGCTAAGGAATCTCTCCCTGCAGAGCAGAGAGATGAAATTTCATCCGACTTTGACAGCCCCGCGGAGCCTGTTTGGCGGTCTTTTTATGAATGTTGCGTTATGTGTACCAGACGGGAATACCATGTAGTCTCGATTTCATTCATTTTCTAGGGGTTTTACAACGATTCTAGTTAGGTTCGTGCTCATATCCGTTATATAGTGAAATCATGAACATGTCAGTGCCGTACTGAGCTACATTTTTGACAAATTTGAATTTCGGGGGAATTGCATTACGCCCTCGATTTTATTTTCAGTGACCAGTACGTCAGAATCTTTCAATCTTCTAGTTTACCTCTTCTAAAAATCTTGTTGGTTTGAAATTTGGACGGGTTTGTAATTTCATTTCTACTGAGGTCACATTCTCAACTGTTTTACACCAAAAATGTTGCAAGGCGTCGGTGTAGTTGGTTTGAGTGCAGTCGACTTTTGGCAAAAGTTGCGGTACCGAAATGCCTGTCCAGTATTGTCAAAGGAAGCCTACAGCAACTTAATGCGTGAAGACGGGCTGATTTCGCAAAGGCTATCTTAGTTTTAAGGTTACTGGTACATAAACATAGCGGTGCGGGTCTGGCGCGCGCGCTCTGGAACGGGCATGGGCGCCGGGGCTGACGCGTTCTTTTTTAGAATCAAAACGACGCCTCTGATAAAGTGGCATTGCGCGATTTAGCAGGAAGCCCATTTCGCACTCGAAATTGATAAAAAATTATATACCACCTAAAAGTACAGATTTTGATTTATTCTACGCAGTACATTTCTTTTTGTTTTTAAATCGAAAATAGCGTAAAAACTCGAGGGGGATTTGCTCTAAAATCAACTGATTTCAGGTCATACCATCAGAAGGGTACAGGTAACAAATCGGTTCAAAAACTCTATATTAGTGAAATAGAAAACTTGAAAATTATAGATGCGATGAAATATTGAATATACATAGTTGTAAACTCAAGCAACAAGCTTTGTTGTAGGTAGTCCCGAAGCCCGGGGGTCATGGAACGTACAACTGGCTCAAAACGCCGCGCGGTTCGGTATGGTACTTAATCAGAAATTTTGAACTTAGATTTATATGACTTTGGGCTGGTGTATTTACTTAAAACTCGGAATTCATAAACGGGGGACCCCCTAAAACATAATTCTTGTCATAAATGTAAGCCTTGTGAAACGATGATCTGTCCACAGTAGATAATTACAAAAAAGGTCGAACCGGGCGCGTTCTATTCTGGAATCAAAATTATGACATGACCATGTGCGATTTCGGGGGAAATGCATTACGCCCTCGAAATCTATCACAAGTCATATACCACCAGAAACTAGAGAGTTTGCTCTTTTTCACGCACTACATTTCCTGTTGGTTTGAAGTCTACAACTGGATAAAAATAAGGGGAGAACATACACGAAAATAACCTGATTTGGGGGCGTACTGCTGACAAGAAAGTAATAAAATATCGGTTTAGAAATCTATAGGAGTTGAAAACAAAGCTAAAATAGTGTAATTAACTTCAAGTCAAAATGATTTACAGTGATATACTCCCGCAACAAGCTTTCTTGTAAGGGGTGTTGACGCCCGGAGTGATGGAACGGACTACTTTCTCTCGCGGAAGGAAAAGAAAACTGCATAGAACTCTCGGCATGGCGTGCCGGCTGTGTATGTGTGTGTGTGTGCATGCATGTGAGCGTGTGTGCGTGTGTGTGTGCGTGTATGCATGATTGTATGCGTGTGTGTGTGTGTGTGTGTGTGTATGTGTGTGTGTGTGCGTGTATGTGTGTGTGTGTGTGCATATGTGCATGTGTATGTGCATGTGTGTGTGTGCATGTGTGTGTGTGCATGTGTGTGTGTGTGTCTGTGTGTGTGTGTGTTTGTTTGTGTGTGTGCGTGTGTGTGTATGTGTGCGTCTGTTTGAGTGTGTGCCATTTTGTTTGACCACATATTTGTGGTCAGCAATTTTGAATTAAGGTCTGGATCAGCGCTATCTCCAGGTTTAATCATTCCATCCCATTCATTGTTTGGGAGCCCATATTGTTAATTTTTGTTGCTAAATCCCTCATTTCAAGTTTACGAAAATACATTTTCATTAATTTCCTGCCATGGTGTCCAGATTACTTTGTACGTACAGGGTGAATTGAGAAAATTTCGTTTCACCGGCACTTCAAGAAGAACAAAAGGTAAAAATGTGATCTTTACCTTAACTTCAAACAAAAGATGATTTCATTCTCTTCTGAAAGCTTTCGAATTTTCCATCAAAATCACTTATTTAGAAAATGAAAATTACTCTACCGGAGCATCGTTGTCAAACTCCATGGCAGCAGACACAGATTTTCCTGATGTGAACTTAGAAAACATCAGTTTCCAGACGTTAATGTACATGGGCTGTTCCACGAAGACGACATAGTTGTCCGTCAGACCGAAGCTGTGGAAGTAACTCGGCCTCGTCTTAGACTCCTGTGGAACAGTGGCAACCATGTACGCTTTCTGGGTCGGGTTGTTCCTTTCCCCTGAACAAAGGAAATTGATAAGATATTGTCAATACATTTTTTTCTCACACAATGGTAAACCTAGCCCAGATGCTATCCTCTGTAGTAACCGCTGGCTCGATCTTATCGCTTGCTAACCACAATTTGAACATCTGTACGAAACTAAGTGTGTTATGATTTGATTTGATTCATAATTCATTTGGCTGTAAAAAAGTACAGGCAGGGCTACCCAACTAGCCGAAGGCTATTACAGAGGGTGAGCCCTGGGAACAGTATTCAATATTCAATACAAACTTTCACAAAGCACGTCAAAACACACATGAAGGCGTACACAAAACGCAAGACTAAAATACAAATAAGATACAAAATAAACAAAAAGCAGCACAAAACTGAAGTCCATATGGAAAAAAAATGCACAAGACTGTGTTATGCCCCCATTAAGGCAGTTTAGCTGTATGCAAACAAACAAACCTTGATGTTCAATATTATTAGCCAAATCATTTCATAGCAGATACATGCCTTCATCAGGAATGGGCATCTTGACCAGGCCAAAGAGGCCGTCTTTTCCGAATCGTGACGCCATGTTGTAGATCGTTCCATCCCGGTCTGTGTGGGGGTGGGCTGTCATCAGGTTCAAGGCCACGTACTTGGAACGGTCCACCTGGTGATAGAACAAAGGAGGTATGATAGAATAAACAAATATCTTGTAGGGAAATACAAGCATTTGCAGGCAAACGTGTAGGATATTTCCCTCCCTTTGCAAATTTTCCTCAGCCTGTCCTTCAGAAGATTTTAAAGTTAGTACAGTACTTTTATATTAGTGACAAACTGCTGCAGTGGTACGATACCTGTACAAAAGTCATGTACCTGATGTTACGTTTATGTATACAACACGGTGTATTCCGAATTGCCTGAGGTACCAGCCCAACCGCAGGTAGGATCTGACCTGCGGGAGGGCTGGGACCTAGAGTGATGTGGAATACACCACCCCCCAAAAAAAACATTTCAATGAAAAATATGCCAGAAGTTAAGAGAATTTTGTGTCCGGAACACCCGTATCGAACGTTTTCGCGGCCCATGCAGGTATGATACAAAATTAGGTACGCTGGCCTACTGCATGTAGGCCTCAGCAAATAGTGCTTTCACCTTTTCCGGGTCTGTTTCCAGAGTCTGAGGGTCGACTCTCCTCATGAGCGGCGTCTCCGTCATAGCGTAGACTTCATCTCGGACCTGCATCAGGTTCACGTTGCAGTTATCGGAGGGTCCGGATCCGGTTGTATCCCAGAAGTAGGAGAAAAACCTGTCAGCCAAAAAAGGAAAAGAAAAACACATTGGTCGCCTCCAAAACATAAACATAAAACATGAACATAAAACCACCGCGAACATTTCTGCATTTACAGTATCATAGGGTGTGAAAAGAGAACATGACTTAATAGGTTTTACCAACATGTGCATGTTGTTTTTAGTATTACATTTTCACCTTGAAAAGATGTTCTTGCAGGGGTCTGGATAGGAGTTTGTTCCAAACTCGGTGACGACAATCCTGTTCTGTTGTTGGGCCAGAACGTACGAGTCGCTCCGCAGAAAACGGTTTTGATACGTCACTTTTGAACTCTGTAATGAGTGGTGAAAAGAACTACTGTAAACGGCCAAAACTGCGCAAGGAGAACGCTCAGGGTACTGAGTGATATGACCAGTGTGAGTGGATCAAAACTTACAGTCTGGGACGGGTTGACATCTTGAAAAGGTGATAGTTATGGCTGTCATAAATCAAGTATAGAAACGGGGAGATTTCAAAAACTTCCTATCGACCAGTGGGTTTGTCCATTTTGTCCAGAGGCAGTTGAAGACCAATATCACTTTTTGATTGTATGTCCCAAATATTCTGATGTACGTAATTCACTATACTGAATGCTATTGTCGGATCTACCAGGATTTATCTCAATGGACTTGAATAGCAAATTTAAGTACATAATGGAATGTGACAACCCATGCATGGTATATTGGGAAGTATATCAAAGAATGTCTAGATGTTAGAAACTCCTCCAACAATTGTAAAATCCCATTGTCATCCCATACTACTACACCATATTGTATAAGATAGACTAATTAGCCTAATAGAATATTATCTATGTACCAGTGAATGCCATACTTTGTACCTTGTACAATTGTTGTGCAATAAAGTTATTATTATCATGTCAATCATTCCACAAATGTGGCAAATCTGAATATATGAATAAATAGATATCTGGCCATGGTCTATGTGAACAGGTGGTCACTATTCTGGCTGGCTGATATGATTTGGCCCTCTTAGAGATCTTCTTGGAGATAAGTCTATTCCTACCTCTATGTTGAATCGGTGAATGAGGGACAAGCCATCAAACATGTGGTTGTAGGACTGGCCGCCGACTTCAAACTTTCCGGGACCGACCCGCAACAAACTGCCCTTCAGCCATTCCGGGATTTCACCTTGTGGAGTTTTAGGATGATATTAAAGAAGAGTCATTAGGTTTAATTGAAAGATACAGTGTAGCATATTTGTAGGAAATAGTTGTAATCATTTACAAATGTAGCAGGTTTATGAGCCCACTACATTCAAGTTTGTCCAAATTAGCCTTGGTAATGAGCGACGTTGATGGGCTTTATACAGACTTATAATAACTAATGAAAGAGAGTAACATTGATTCTAGTAATTGACATATACACTTACATCATTGCACTTGAATGTACAGTCAAGTGACCGTTTATCTTTGTTGTAGTTTTATGTACTAAACTGCATTAAAATAATTAATTACATTCAGCATGATTTACAACTCCACTATGGACAGAAAATGCGGCCCAAAACAGTGGACAAAACAGTTCTGATCAAACAGCATCATGTTTTCTGTGGCCCGGACTGGATCGCTCTTTCCACCAACCCAGGTATTTACAGTCACATATATATGTAGCCAAACCTTTGACATCAGCTTGTAAGGGCTCAGCTGACTCCTCCACTGTCTTGAAAAGAGCATCCATCTGAGAGTGTTGACTTAAGGTCCTGTGTAAGGGGAACATTTGTCATTAGGCCACAGCAAGTAAATTCTTTTGATGACATCTCCTGCAGACTCGGAATGTCTATTATTATTTCTGATAAAGGACTAGTTCTACCACCCCTAGATCTAATACAATTACATGTACTTCCTGTCACTGCTGCATGTCTGACCTTTGTAGCGACACCATCTCCCCATTCACCTCCTGCCACTTTCTAGATGTATTCAAATAACACACAAGAAACACAAAGATCCAGACATACCGAAAACAAAAGCTCCATACACACAGAGGCACAGAACTTATAATATTCTTACCTTAACAGCCTAGCACATGCACAGACACCAGGATTTGATCTGGCCAGAGAAAAGAGTCCACCTCCAACAGACTCCACCAACAGTCTGTAACCTGCTTTTTTTTGGCTCGCAAGGAGCTTGAACATTCGGTTGTCAACAGAACTCGAGGATTCAAGTCCTGACGCACAAATTTGAACAAACACAAAAACACCTTAAGGTAAAAATTGTGGGAGCACATATACTAGTATACCATTACGCCTAATATACATCTACCTGCAACGTTGCCGCTGCGACTGTTGAAGGGCTTCTTTTGCTTACAGTCTTATAGCCCTATCAACAGGGGTTGATAGGGCAAATGTATAAGACTGCAAGTAAAAGAAGCCAAACTCAAACCAATGATTTTGCATAAACCCAACAGTAGACCTTATACGAGACATACAACATTTGCAGACTGCAGAGGAAAGCAGAGACACGGATATCACCACTCCAGCCGGGATGAGAGAAGACCTTTCCGAGGCAATCAACAAGCAGATGTACATGTTCTTAGCCCTCCCCGGTACATCGAGAGTACGCACAGACTCGATGTGCTCTCCTAGAAACACCTCCAGTAAAACGCAAGCACATTAGTCACCAAGAGTTAAATACCTACTAGTAGAGAGACAATCGCCTCGTAACTGAACCAAGTGTAACCCAGCACCAAGAGACCACGTCTAGCGATATAATAGACGTTAAACAGGGACAACAATATAGCCGCTAGCCGTGGCGACTAACGAAGGGCGTTTATGTAATATCAAGAAAAATTACACCCTTCGTTAGTCGCCACGGCTAGGACAACAACAACAACAGTGGACGAAAAACAAAGTCGACAACTGTGACACAAACTTCTTGTTTAGGTTAACTATGTACTTCAACGTAATACAAACCTGGACACGGCGTCTCCCTTCTGGTCTACACGACGAGGAAGTTGTTTAGACTTCCTCCTCAGTTTTGACGTGACCTGTGACCCGATTGTTGGTTTGCTTCCCAAACAGGTCAAGGTTCAAGGGTTAAGTCTACACTTTCACTTGACACAACATGGCAACGGAAAGTGCTGAGATGGACTTCAACATGTTTAATGATAGGACGCGGTCATATATATTGCAAGACCAATATGCAAGCTACTGAGCGCAAGGAGAAGGCTTTATCTTCTGACAGGTTGCAGGTCAACGACCTCGTGAAGTGAGTTAGCCTGTCAATGACGACCTCTTGCGAATTTGTTCAAAATTGCAGGCACCTGAACCTTGATCTCAAATTCCTTCAACTCAAAATACAAAATCTCCGAGAAAATCTTGTAATGAGTACCGTAACACTTCCCGACTGCTTCGTTGTGTATACTGTAACTTCGGGAAGAAAAGGCGCGACTAGAAAGACGTAAAACGCGGCAAAAAGCGTAAAAAAAGGACTTAAAACGCGACAAAAGCCCTTGCCATACATCTGCTTGAAGCTGAGCTCCAGATGTTCTTACCATCCCGTGTTCAGGGAGCATCCATACAATGCTGCTGACAAGAATTGAAGAAAATGATGTCGACATTTTTGTACATCCCTTTGACGCAAAACATCACGCTTCAATTGTCACGATACCCAGAGAAAGGAACGTTTCATTCATACATAAATCATGATTTTTTGCATCACAAAAGAGCTTGTGTTATGCAGCCAGGCCCGTCATTTCTGTATCAATTGTGATTCATCCCTGACTAAGCCAAGTTAGAGGAGCTTGTCGCCAGAAGTTGCGAAGTACTGACAAGAAATCCCTGCAAACTAGGGCACTTTGAGAAGACAGTGGTGAGATGTTTTAACGTTCAAAGTCTTGATCTTATAGCTTACAAGACTTTAAGATCGCAATATATTCCGAAAAGGCGAGGTTTTTGTTTGTTTGGAGAGAGTTTGGAGAAGAAGAACTTGTGTGCCAGGAATTTCTGAGAAAAATGGCGGCGTGTTTGAGTTTTTGACTCAAGGGCAAAGTTAACTTCTTTGTTTGACAAAAGTACAGAACTATATGATCTTTTGAGAAATGAGGTGTAGAAGCCAATGTTCCGCAAATTACCATGTGCATACTGTTGTCCTTTGAGTTGTTGCTTTTCTGGGCTAAATATGGAAGAAAACTGATTTGATTCAGCCAATCTTGGGGGGGGGGTCATTTTTGTCAGTAAATTATTTTCCTTGGCGTGCTTGATTTTCAGTGGCCATTCAGGGACATCCTGTCAACAGTGCATAAAAAAAGCTGGATCTTATTGACAGGAAAAGGATGGGTAGTACGGGAATTTGTTTCAATAAGGCCAATTGTTGACAGATCACAAATCATTATATCAAAGGCTGTAACTAGTGTAAGATACATAATGTATGCTCTGGTTGGTTGCATTCCTTGTCTTCTAATAGGCTTTTAACAATTCCTGTCAAGAGTGCAAGGAAAATTCTCATTGACAGAAGCAAAAAAACAAGAGTGAAAAAACTGGAACATCCTGTCAATAGTGAAAAATTATATTATTGACAGGAAATATACTAGTAGTGAAAAAGGATCTTATTGACATGAACATTCTGCCAAAAGTTTAGAAAATTCAATAGTGAAAAAAATGTTGTCAACAGGGACATCCAGTTGTACTTATCAATGACATCCTATATAATGCCTTGATATGTAATGCTTACATGCATAATATTCCAGTTTAGTTACCTTCGTCAAGAAGGTTATTCGTTGATGCTTGTCTGTGTGTCTGTTAGTGAACAGAATAAGCCGAGAACGCCTGGATGGTTTGTTGTCGTAGTTGGTGTGTCAGTGTGTATGTGGGAAATCTCAAGATGATTAGATTTTGGGCGAAGTGCTTTGCATAATTAACGAGAAAAGTGTAAAAATGTGTTATATTGTATGCTATAGCATTGTGTTCTGCCTGGGACGTGTTGCCGGTGTTGTTTCGAGGGGTCAAGGATAAGTGGTAGGGTTGCGTATTTGTCATGTGGGATGCAGGAAACTTAATAGTTGGGACAAATTGGCTTGTCACTCAAGCTGTCGGCAGTGGTATGAGAAAGCTAGCAGCAGAAAGTGGTGTGGAATTTGGTGGAAGCAGACCGAAATTGGATATACACTGCCTTACATCAGGAATTCGAAGAACAATCAGTAGTGGTGTGTCACAGCATGGGGATAGGACGGTGTTCAGGGTAGGTGGGTTAACCATGTTATATCTAGGAAGGAAGAGGTGATTTATTAGTATACGTCATACTGTATGGTGTACATGGAGGTTGTACATGGAGTATGGATATGTATTGCTGAAGAAGTATTTGATGAAGGATGGATGTAGTATATATAGATATCAACTATGCAAATGAAGACCTCATTTGCATAATTAATGAGAATATACTATAACTCAAGGTGGGCTTGATGGATGGTCATGATTTTTGGTATGTAGATAGCTTATGTGATGCTTTGTATGATTGAATGATAATTATGCGAATCAGATTCTTATTTGCATAATTAATGAGGTAATTTTAAAAACCCGCTGTGTTCCATGATATGACTATCCAAATATGTGACATTTGTAACCGAGGAAGATAGGAATGTTGATATGCAAATGTAGGCCTAATTTGCATAATTAATGAGAAACTACTTTAATTCCATACTAGTAAATAACGGACGGCAATTTCATACTTGTGGCATGTGGAAGTTGTGTGAATGTGAACACCATTGAATCAATCATGCTAAAAAGGACCTCATATGCATAATTGATAAATGTTAGCATAACATTCTTTGTTAAGCTCATACTTTGGACAACTTATGTTTTATTATGTTTCATTGTTTCACAGAGGAATATTTGAGCTAACGTTGTTAACGCTGATCCCAGCCATGGACAAGGACTTCTTTTACCAGATCAGCCAGCAGCAACAAAACCTGCAGGTAAATTTTTGTACGAATGATTAGGCCCCGCTGTTAAAGCCCTCCTCTCACTCGACCCGCGGCACGCTGGCGGCGTTGCTGCGGCCGATCAAATTGACTTTCAACGAATTCCATCTACAAAAAACAAATCATTTAAGCTTTGTGTGTTTTGTTGTCTTTTTGGTCATACTTGTACGTTTTGAATGATATTCCCATTATAAAGTCAATGGTGACACAAATCCAGTTTAGGACGCATCGAAGCCGCCAGCCTGCCGCGGGTCCAGTGAGAGGGGGGCTTAAGACAGTGCAAACTGAAAACTACATCATTGTTTTTATCTATATCTATAAGTTTGTAGCCCTTTCATTCCCTTTCCTTTAGGCATTTGAATTTTGATAGAAATTTAATGTACAGAAAGTGAAAAGTGTGAATAATGACTAAATGAGCATAACTTTATTTCTCTTTTTTTTTCTCTTCTATAGACGTCTGGAAGTTCTTCCGGACCATCCCTAAGACTGCCCAAGTCCTTCCCTAGGGTGGTTGGAACTTCAGGCAGTGGAGAAAGGGGTCCGCAGACAACATCTCCAACCGCGGTGGTGTCCCCCTCCCCGCAGGCACCGTCTGCATGGGGCACACCTGCTGGAGGGGCCTGGGGGGGGGCCCAGAGCTTTGCTTCTGTCGTGGGACGGAAAAGTCCCAATCAGACTCAGGTAACAAGAAAAAAAGAAATAAAGAAAATTACTTAATGTAAAAATGCAATGATGATGGTTAGACATCCAGGTAATAAGACATGCCAAAAATTTTCGAACAGTCATCCGCTATCTTTCATGAACTTGCATGCGGAATTTGAAACATATTTACGGAATAATTGTGCAATTTAAGCTTTGTTCCAACACAAAAGAAAACACATGAATTTTAAGTCGATCTTGTCAACTTTCATTGGATGTCTGATTCACTGAGCTGTCGGGGAAACCCAAAACTCTGTCTTTGAAATGTGTCGGTGGTAGATTCTATCTTCCCGCCACCTTTGATTCACTCCTGACATCATCACGTTTCCAGTCTCCTGACAGTCGGCGCAATCTGTCAGACATCTGATGAAAGTCCACAAGACCAACTGAAAATACATGCATATTTTCTTTGTGTTGTAACAATTATGTATTCTACCAATATAGATAAGCTTTCATTTGAATATTTGCAGTAAATCACTTTTTCATCCCTTCAAGACCCAGACAGCGGCGCGCTCTCGTGTGGGTCCCCAGGTCCTGAATGGCGGCACGCCTTCCACCAACCAACCACCTGTAGCAGGAGGTCCTCCAACCCAACACCAACCATCAACAGCTGCTGGGGACTCCCACCAGCCCCAGCCTGCGCTGTACGACACGCAGTTCGTCAGCGAAAACCCCAACGTGTACACCAGCTACCCGGAGGCCGGGAAGATCGCCCCACCCAAGGACATCCCGGCCGAGCTGATCGACGGTTTCCTGAACGGTCGCCGCCAGCCTGTCAGCGCGCTCAACGAGTACTGCCAGTTAAAGCGGCACAAGCTGGAGTTCAACGAGGTGGCGGGGACGGGGCCCTTACACTGTCCGCAGTTCGCCTACCAGGCAAAGATCGACGGAAGGCCGTTCAAAGCGGGACAGGGGAGGACGAAGAAAGACGCGAAGGCCGCCGCGGCGAAGCTAACCCTCTCGATCCTCCTGGGCTTGGAGGATGAGAACGTTGAAGACTTTAGGAAACCGAAGGGCGTGAAGCTCCATGACCAGTACGGGCGGGAGACGGTCATTCCGCACCAGAACAAGGCCAGCGTGTACCTCCCCGAGCAGATCCAACCGTTGCCACAGCAACAGAACAGGGAGAGGGCGGAGCCAGAGAGGCCGCGCCCGTCGGTCATCCCTCCCGTGGTGCCGGGGCTGCCCACGCACGCCGACATGGTGGCGGCGATGGCACGCTCGTTCTTCCAGAGGACCGTCGCAGGGCCCTTCCCGCACATGAAGTCAGCTGAGAGGAACTTGGCCGTCATCGTTGTGAAGAAAGGTAAGTTCAGATTCAAAAGGCTTTATTTAGTTGAGCATGTACATGTACTTATGTACATTCAAATCGTTTTGATTTTCATAATCATATCATTATCAATCAAACAATAAATGTAATCTTCTCTAAAATTAGATTCATCTTAGTTTAAGCTTACATTTCAACAATGTTTCTTCATTGACTCCGTACATCTGTTTGTCAATGTTGAGTCATGACCAGTGTGTGTCTGTAGTTATTTGAGTACACTTTCAGTTAGAGCTGTGTACCAGTACACTACCGATACAGTACTGGGTACAATCGATTAGGTACAGCTCCAAAATACTTGAACCCTGGTGGACCGGTACTAATCAGGTCAAGCCTGACTCCGGGAATGGCCACTTTGACAGATGAAATTACTATGAAATGACCATGGCAGTGCACTAAAGCTACATCTATACTATACTCCAGCACATAAAACACATTTGCAAGTTTGGAGTCAAATTTTCATCTGAGTTTTTCATAAAAATAATACCAGTTCAAACATGCTTTTGTCCTTATTGAAAAACTACCATTTTCTGAACAAGTATTTAAGGTACAGATTCTGATCCGGACCTGTACCTAATCCTGTGTACCTGTTACGTTGATGAAAGTTAGACATCCAGGTAGTAAGATACGCCAAAAATAATTACTCAAGCAACTGGATAAAGTTTTGAAACAGTCAGACGTTTCAGACAGCATCCACTGTCTTTCGTCAGTGACTAACGATAGGACTGAGAACACCAGTTTTTATACCAAAACTCTGAATAGGTATGTTAATGAGGCATCATTAACGAACACAGGCATCTCCGTGCGGCCTTAGCCAAGTGTGGCTACCAAAATTGGACCTTCAACAAAGCCCTCAAACCTTCTGACCAGTCTAAGAAAACACTCAAGTGCAAACCATTGACCAACAGAAACAAGGCCAACATTACCATTCCCTACGTCCAAGGAGTATCGGAAAAACTCAGAAGAATCTTCCAAAACTTCAACATTGCCACTAACTTCAAACCTCACTCAACTCTCAGGCAGAAATTGGTCCATCCAAAAGACAGGCCTGAAAAAGGCATCAAAGCCAATGTCATCTACAAACTGAAATGTAAAGAACCGAACTGCAATAACATGTACATTGGGGAGACAAGTCGACCACTAAAGGAAAGGTACAAGGAACATTGCAGAAAGAGCGCTAACCGCTACCACCATCTAAAACACAACCAGGGACACTCATTCAATCTTGAATCCACGGACATCCTAGATCGTGAAGAACGCTGGTTCGAACGGGGAATTAGAGAAGCAATATATGAGAGGATGTACAACCCCGCCCTCAACAGGAAAGGGGGTCTACGAGTTGAACTTTCAGGCACTTGGGATAATGTGCTGACCACCACCCCCCACCCCCGGACGAACAACATTTAGTTACTGCACTAAAATCAACAGTAGCTAATTGAACTATTAGCACAAAACTTTGTCTTGAATTAATCTTCTTTTAAAGACTACTTCAAGACATCCTGAATTGTCTTAACCTCATTAACATACGTATTCAGAGTTTTGGTATAAAAACTGGTGTTCTCAGTCCTATCGTTAGTCACTGACGAAAGACAGTGGAGGCGGTCTGAAACGTCTGACTGTTTCAAAACTTTATCCAGTTGCTTGAGTAATTATTTCTGTGTACCTGTTGTTTAGGTACACAGCTCTATATCAGATTTTCCAAATTTCAATTTTTTTTCAAATCACGAGTGACATGAGTGTTTGTCTCCTCTACAGGAAGAGTGGATGCAGGAGAGGTTGTTGCCATGGGAACAGGGAACTCCTGTGTAATGGGGAAGAATATTGGTACCGACGGGCGCACTCTGAACGACTGCCACGCAGAGGTGGTGGTGCGACGGTCCCTCCTCAGGTTAGTTACTTACACTGACAGGTACAATCAATTAGGTACAGGTCCAAAATACCTGAACCCTGGTGGACCGGTACTGGACCGGTACTAATCAGGTCAAGTCTGACTCGGGGGATTGCCACTTTGACAGACAAAATTACTATGACATTACGGTGGCAGTGCACTAAAGCCACATCTATACTATACTCCAGCACATAAAACACATTTGCAAGGCTGGAGTCAGATTTTCATCTGTGTTTTCATAAATATGATGATAACACAATTAAATATTGTGTTGTTAGTATGTTACCAGTTAAAACATGCTTTTGTTCTACCATTTTCTGAACAGGTAATTAAGGTACAGGTTCAGGTCCGGACCTGAACCTAAACCCGTGTACATGTACCTAAAATTTGTTAAGGTACACAGCTCTACTGACTGCTGAAAATACTGCTGGTTGCGTATGCTCCTTTGTAGTATCCAGAAGTGGTATCCATGCCAGTATTTGATTTTGTGCACCCAAACTTGAAGCTGTGCACCTAATTTTTTTGGGTGCGCTGTTGTGAGTTCGATGCTTATGTAGGCTTTCTTATGTAAAGTATCTTGAGTGGATTCATTCCTCAAGCTAGCCGCAACGTCTTTCACACCGCAGTCGTCCCTCAGTAAGACTCCTAGAGCCGCATAGTTCCTGTTTAGAACTTTTATTCAGTCTAGTACCACGACCGGTTTCGCCGTGACAGCTTCTTCAAATGTACAGACTAAATGACACAAGTACATGAGGTTCTCACTTATATTAAAGTTAAGTTCTAAACGAGAACATGCGGCTGCAGCGTCTTTTCTGAAGATACCGCGTGAGTGTCTACAGTTTGCTTGAGGTTGCCCACTACTACTGCCTATTGATCTTAGTACATGTAGTAGTTATCAGATATTCTTATAATGTAAAAAAGCTCTGGAGAGAGGGAGTAAGGTTTGTATTTAGGTTTTCCTGACATTCTACTCAATTCTATGTTATTCACTCAATTTTGAGCCCTGTATATGTTTTATAAGTATTTTTTCTTAATTAGTTTCATTTTTTATTTCATGCAACTTGATATGATATGTTGCTCAACCCGCACGTTTTCTTCAGGTACTTGTACCGAGAGCTGAAGAACGTCTTGGAGGGGAGCGGCAGCATCTTTGAGAAGCACCCGGAGTCCCTGCTGCTTGTGCTGAAGTCGGGAGTGTCCTTCCACCTGTACCTGACCACCGCTCCTTGTGGGGACGCTGCTACACACATCACCAGGTCAGCCTTAGTCTGCACTGTATTTATGTTTAGCCATACCTAGTATGCCTGTCAAATCTTCAAATCGATTCATCTCTGTCATTTTTTGACCAAATGACCTGAAAACGGCACAAAGGTAGTGTGGGCAAATACCCGTAGGCGTTGTTTTTTTTCCATTTTTTCGTGATTTTATTGAGTTTTTTTTGTGACAGCCAATGGGAGCACGACATTTCAAAATGCGACCGCCTGATTGGGCAATTGAGTTAATCAAGTTATCTTGCATTTCTGGGTCAGCTGCCCTAATGTTTATACCAAATGTGGCATTGTGACTGCCTAGGACATGTGCATACATGGCTTTGTTCACACTTTTGTCATATTGCTAGTACTTCAGAATTATTTTTCTAAATTCTTTGTCATTTTCAAAACAAAGATGCACATCTCCATTTTTTGCATAGGGAGGAGTATGGCTAATCATGCTGTATTTGCTCAGGGGCAAATGATGGCCTTTCTAGCTTTCTGTATTACCTTATACAGAATGAAGCACTTACAAACAAGCTTTCCACCAGTGCTCTGATCCTTCACAAATTGAAATGACCTGAAGTCTAGAGGTCAAAACAAGAACAAGAAATTTACGTATACTGTAAATGTAGAAATGTTCAGGGTGGTTTTATGTTTGCCGTTTTCGAGGTAAGCTCTTCGCCGCAAACTTAGAACCACCCTGACATTTTTTGCCCTCCTACCCCCTTGTCTACTATTGTCTCATATGCGAACTTAAAACTACCGTGAACACACGATTTTCTTGTCTGTTGTTGACGTCACTAGATAAGAACGAGGTGAGATCAAAGATAGGTCTGTTTGTGTGTGGATAGTATTTAGCACAGAAAACAGGTATGTTTGTGAGTGGATAGTGTTCAGCACCAAGGACAGGTCTATTTGTGTGTGGATGGTGTTCAGCACCAAGGACAGGTCTGTTTTCGATATTCTCCCTACCGCGAAATTAGAACCACTGAAATTTAAATGCATTTACAGTATGTACCAACCTGCTTAAACGGTTCAAACTTGTTTTGTTGTTTCCTGCGTAGGGACGACCCCACAAGACTGCGAGTGACCCAGGAGGACCTGGCACTCATGACCAGTGGTGAACACAATCCCACATTTGACGACATTCAGCACGGGGCGCTGTCAATCAAGGGACAGGCAGGTAAGGGTCATGAGTAGGGGCAGCAACAAAAATCTGTGCTTTGCCTTAAGTATCAGCTTCAATTCAAAATCAGGGCTCAAAATCAAATACTGAGTGTATATGCACCTTAAATTGGAGCTGTGGGTGCACAGGTGCACATAGATATTCGTGTGGGGTTACGCACATAAATTTACTATTGTTGTTGAGTCGTTAAAGATTATCTCGTTTCCTATTTTCAATGTCTTGCTATATGCATGTCTGTTGCCTTATGGGAGCCAGTTGGAAAACAAGTTGACAGAATCAGGAGGAAATTCACAAGGAATAAATATTTCAAGATCTTAACCTTTAGCACACTGAAGTAGCCGTCTGGCCCTAACCCCCACCCCCCCTCACCCCCATTCTCTATTGCTTACAGAGTTAGGTAGTAGGGAGATGGTTGAATTTCTTCTCCTTGCTGAAATTGTGTACTTTCCAGGTTTCAGTGCCAGACCGTTAAACGAGGGTCACACGAATCCAGTTTTGGCTCAACGGTAGCTCACGGATAACTGTCTAGTACTAGTAGATAGGGGGATTAAATGCTGTATTGGACACATCTGTATCTGTATTGTGCAACCAGTACAGTCTCCATTTTGCAAAATATACCAGCTTTGGTACACCTAATAACCTTTCTAAATCAACCACTGGATTTCATTCGAGCTCTGATCCTTGAGAAAGCCACACACAAGGTGAAACTAGTGGTGTGTGCTCGAATAAAGTCTTAAACAGGAACATGCGGCTACAGCGTCTTTTCTGAAGATGTGGCGTGAGTGTGTACATGATGTATGGTTGGCTTGAGGTTGTCCTTACTATTTGCCAACCACTGGATTGCATGTTTTCCAGGTTTCAGTGCGAGACCGTTGAACAGGGGTGCCAAACTGAGCTACAGCTGGGATCAGCTGAGGACCGCGGATCAGATCGGAACCATGTCGTGCAGCGACAAGCTGGCCAAATGGAACGTGCTGGGTCTACAGGGGGCGCTACTGAGCCACTTCATCGAGCCAGTCTACCTGTCTTCCGTCACGTTTGGTATTGTTTATTTTCATGTATTGTGCATTTTATGTAGTCTGTATAACGCAAACTCCAGCTGTCCGGGGGTTTCTCTCCCCTCCCCGCGGAGTTGCGAGGTGGTCACAGGAGGCTTGATTGAATTCAGGCTACATTTTATGCATGTGTGTGTGTGTGTGTTTATCTGTCTGTCTCTTTGTTTGTTTGTTTGTTTGTTTGTTTGTTTGTTTGTTTGTGAACAGCATTATACCAGAAGATGTGGATGAATCTTTATGATATTGGTACATTGGTAAGTGTGGGAAAGATTTCCCAGGGCACATACTTTGCACATTAGGGTTTGAATACATGTACTTTTTGATTTGAATACTTTTTGATTTGAATATAATTTCCCACTAGCTTTACATGTCAATAACTTTTCATACTGTCTCAGGTCTGAGAAAAAAGGAACAGTCGCAGTATGTAGGGGGAACACAATGTACCGGTACATGTGTATGTAACTACCAGGGAAACTGTGTGTCACTGTAAAAGAAGAAGTCTAATTTCTTTGTTTTCTAATTTAAGTGTAGGGCATCCAGAAGACTCCCTGACGCCCTGCTAGCTAATAGTTTGAACTATTTGAACGAGTCAGTACTGCTGTGTTTCTTCAGGTACAAACTACGACCACGGCCAGCTCTCCCGCGCCCTGTGCTGTCGAATCGACAACCAAATCTCTGCAGACCTGCCTGATGAATACATCAGCACCCACCCCCGGCTGGGACGCGTGACGGAGAACGTGAGTCTGCCGGACGCCGCCGACTTCGGGCGGATCAGCCTGAACTGGTGCAAGGGGGACGAGTCCCTGGAGATCGTCAACACGGACACCGGACGCAGCACCGAGACGTGAGTCTACTGGAGATATAAACGAGAGAGTTTCAAAAGAGAGTTTTTGAGTTGTGGGTTTCAGCTTCCTGGCATTGGCCGATTGCTGACATTGCATGACCTTTGTGAATCTTGACTGCAATATAAAAAAAAAAAAATTAATTTTACGGTTCTCAGTGGCAAATGTGCTAGATGTTGGCACATCGGCAACCAAATCCACACTGTGTTTTTTGGCACACAGTTTGACAGATTAGCCGAATAGGCTCAGTGGGCATCACTCTACCGTCCGGGAAGGTAGTGTAAAGTGCCTTTCCCAAGGGCACAACGTCGGGGTATGGTGAGTATCGAACTTGGGACCTACTGATTCCGAGTTCAACGCTCTAACCATTACGCCACGCCGACGTCACTGCAGTATAACAGTCAGATTTTAATGAACTTTTTGCTGAAACAAAGTTTTAGCTCTGTACTAAGCACTTAAACTTTGTTGTTGTTTTTTTGCTCATTCCTGTGATTTTGTCCATCCATGGTCATTGTGATGATCTTTTTGTGCCACTTCTCCTCATCCATTCTCCAAAGGTAGCCTTATCTCTTCAAACGTCTTTTATAGAAATATTCAGTCATTGAAAAACTTTTCTTTCACTCTACCATCCTTTCAGTGTTGTCTGATCTTGTACATGTGTTCTCAGGTCTCCCTTCCGTACTGGTGCCCTGGGTGCCAGTCGGCTCAGCAAGGCAGGCTATCTCATGCGCTTCAGGGCTATGTGTGCACTAGCCAGGAGGCAGGACCTAGCCACAGCTAGCAACTACATCCAAGCAAAGGTAAAGACGATCGTCCGTTCGATCCTTCCTTCGTTTGTTTGTTTGTTTGTTTGTCTGTTCATTCGCTTGTTTATTCAGACCCTCCAGTGGCACGTAAGTCAGTAAATTTCCTTGCTGTTTCAGTTTATTTTTACAGGGAGGGGTCCTTCCCTTTAGAGTAGGATTTCCAGCCAAATGAAAATAAAAAATGTTTCACCCCTGAAACAGCCGGCAGCCCTAACTTCCGGGCTTCGAGCGCTAAATGCACGCAAAGCTGTTTTCTTCTGAGGAATACTCTATCCCGGTTATAACCGGGTGCAGCACACAAGGCATGTTTCTGTATCCCTGATAAGACCGGGACTGGCAGCTTAAGGGTTAAACTTTAAAGGGAAGAACTAGCAACCCCTCCCTGTGCTTGAGGTAACTCGAACACAGGACTTCTATTTTATGTCCCTTCCGAAAGACGGCTGCATTCCCAACCAGGATCAAATCGGGTTCTACCAGTTACCAACTGATTAAAGCCAGGAGCTGAGCTGTGAGGCTGCTACTAGTTGAACTACCTGGACATCCCAAAGACATAGTATCTCTTCTCAAATGATGCTTGAAAATTCCAGGCACACAACAGAAAATTCTAGCTTTCAATCTGTTAGCTTACAGCTGGACTCCCAACTAACTTGGCTCTAAATTCTAGAATACTTGACGATTTTGGAACATCTCGCTTGGGGGTGTTAGAAGGTTTTGATGTTAACTCTGTTGTTGCATAATGTTTCCAGATGATGTGTCAAAACTACCAGGAAGCCAAGCGGCAACTTTACGACCACCTGGCCAGAAGGGGCTTTGGCACTTGGATGAGGAAACCAGAGGAAGAGGAACACTTCCAGAAATAAAAAGGAAAACGTCCATGGTTCGGACAAGGAGAGATCCAGGGCATGGTTTTCTGACATGTACGTGCAAAACTACATGCAGAAATTGTGATTTCGCACCAAAGGAAAGTGAGATTATCGTTCCAAAAACAAGAAAGCATGCAATAAAGATTAAATGTTCGTGCAAAACTACATTCAGAAAAACTACATGCAGAAATTGTGATTTCGCACAAAAGAAAACTGAGATTATCGTTCCAAAAACAAGAAACCATGCAATAAAGATAGAAGATGATGTTATATGCAGAGAAAGAGTTTGTTCATATGTTGTGAAGCATGCTGTTGTTACCATGACTAGTGATTGTGCTACACACTTTGTTCGTGTGCGATATTTTCGAGTTTGAGAAGGTGAAAAGGCCTACAAGCCACAGAGACTTTGATTTAGTGACTTCAGTTGATCATTACTGTTGTCATATGCAGACGTTCATGTAGCTAGGATCAGACATGTTTCATATTTGTTATTTCTGGCTTCTGTTTCCATGTAGATATCATTACCAGAGTTGACGTTTGGGTTAGGCTGACTGAATGCCGCTTTTATTAACCCTTCCGCAGGTCGGGTTGTAACTTGTACGGAGGGCCTTCATAAACTAGTTCATGGTTAAAACTGTGTGGCGAGATGCACTGTCGGTCATATGTCAAAGATGAAGGCCCCTGATAGCTTGTAAACAGCTCTTGTCTAGACCATGCTTGAGGTAGCAGAACACAGTTTTAATCCGCGACCCCCGGGGTCTATGACGTGGGTACAGAAAGTAGTGCGGCCCAAACTCTTAAAGACTGGGTAGAAAGCTGCATGTGAGAGGGATCCATGTGTAAACTGTGCTGTGTGGTGTAGAAATATGTCGGCTTTTAGACCGTGGGATTTGGATAGTGGGCCTTTTCCGCTTTGTGTATAAATACGCCATCTTGTGCAACCGCCTCACGGGGTCAGGCGACTGCAATTCAGTGACCTCTCGCAGAGCGCTGTTTCAAAGTGGGTGTGAGGAGCCGATACGCCGACAGGATTTTTGTTTTTTTTAGTTATTTATAGGTTGTACCCTAAACTCAAACATATTCGTTTTTCGTATTTCTCAAGTGCACCGCGCTATGATTTTTACCGCGTCGAAGCTAGTCACCTTGGGGCCCTTAACTATAGAAATCCCCATAGGCCAGAAACTGTGTTCTGCTACCTTCAATACATGTCCAGATATGTTTCGTTTATGTCTCAGCCAGTGGCTTTCAACTTTGAGACATTACCCACAATGCACATCGCTGCACATGCATAGACTTTGACCTGGCGTATAGAGTCCTGGACAGTGAAAATTTGTGTTACAGAGACTGCAGTTTTGGTAAGATTTATGAAAAGGCATTTGTGTAATAGTCAAGTTTTCTTTAGGATTCTGTGTAGTTTAATACCAAAGTGACACCAAACTGTATTTCTTGTTTATTTGCAATGTTGATATTAAAGTCATATGTGTTCCCAAATCAGTCCATCTGCTGTGCAGTTGATACATAGTGTCAAGAAGAGCTGTGAGGAAATTGTGTTAGAAGCTCAAGAAAGTTTGATGTTTCTTTGTCATGTTAAAAGAAAAATCAGGTAAATTAATGAATTAGGGAGATTGTATAAAATTTCCTATATAATGTCCTTGAATGGATGAATTATTTAATTTTGTTGTACATTTTTGCCCAACTAAGTACAATGTCACAAATAAGACATGTTTACAAACATACACATGTTGGTACAAGAATCTTAGTCTAGCATATAAGTTCAGCTTTTTCTCGCATCTTGGTAATGATGAATCTTGTTTGGGTCTTGCTACAGTCAGTTTATCAGAAAACATGAATAGGAATTTTTCAGTGCTGTATCTAAAGTAAGGGAAGGCAATTTCTATGTACTAGTATTACAAGGATATCTCCATAAGGCCACAGCAAGTAAATTTTATGGATGACATCCTCCGCAGACTCCAAAATTAATGAGATGGGGCAACAAAAAAACAAGGCGAGCCCCCCAAAAAAAGATTCCTATATTCTCAAATTTTGAGATCATAATTCTTGTTAAACAAGAATTGAGGCGACAAAATATGATATGACCAACAGGTCTTTTAATCCTGTATTCAACCAATGTATCGGTCCTGTATTCATTCATATATAATATAAAACCTCCTTGATTCAACAGTAAACATGTCCTTGTAGATGTGTATACATCTCAATAGACTAACTACAACAAATGCAGAAAAGAGCTTGTTGTACCATCATCTGAAGCAAGTACACTGGGTATTCATATGAGATGAAACGCCTAGTGTATACAGCACAATTAACTAGTACCCCCCCATTATTTATATAATGTCCTTGCTAGAACAAATGCAGAAAACCGCTTGTTATTATATCATCATGGGCAGGAACTACACTGGGTATTCATATGCAATGAAAAACCTTAAACTGTCAGCGTTTACGACATATTTGCCCGCATGACCCCATATCAATGTGGCCGTGAAATTATGAAACCATAACTTTTTTTGTTTTCAGTTATTTTATAGATCGTACCTTTGACTTCAACATACTCATTTGTCCGCATGAAAGCTCATCTGTGTTGGTAGAGTACATATTGGAAATTTTAAACTATAATCCAACACAAGGAAGTTGAACTAACCATAAATTTTCGGCTGGTAACTCCAACCTTCGTCAGATGTTCGAATCACTGCGTTGAACGCCGGGAATACTCATTTGTCGTGATTTTGTAGGGTACCCTACTATATCATTTTATCCACGTCGATGTTGGTCACTTTGTGGTCCCGGCTTAAGTATAGAAACCCCCAAAGGCTGAAAACTGTGTTCTGCTACCTTAATCTTAATGCCTTCAGTTACTCTTAGTCCCAGAGTGAGTTAACCGGACTCTTCTACTTCTGAAATAGAGGGGGGTTGAGTAGTAGTGCTCATGTGGTGTACAGTGGGTGAATACAGTACACCGACAACAATGCCAATCACGCCGAGTATCAGAACCACAATGAAAATGACACATATCGTCCACTTCTTAGACCTGAGCCACGCCTTGAGTTTAACACATCGGGACACCTTCGCAAAGTCGTTTGCGGCGGCAAGCAGCTCCTCCGACTTTACCAGGACGTCTTGCAGTTGTTGGTCTTGCCTGTTGACGAGTTTCTGGACGTTGTTCCGCGCGATGTCCTGAGCTTTCTCCACCTCGTGCTGGAGGTCTTCAATCGTTGGTCTGGCCTGGAAAAAAAAAATAGTATTAGATGCTTTTTTATTGATTGATGTACATATACACATTGGGAGGGAATATGGTGGCTTTTTTAATGACCCGTGAGTTTCTTTACTCTTGTTACCTCCGGGAAGATGGAGGTATTGTTTTTGGTCTGTTTATCCGTTTTAAAATCGAATTTTGCCAATGATAGGACTTTCACACATAATATATGTAATTTGGGAAGAGAAGACAATCAATTGAGAACGGATTGCTGATGCAAATTAGAGCCCCCCTATTTCCATAATCAATGAGACAAAACAAATTTACAAAAGCTCTTAATCTCTAACGGAGGTATGAGGTCTCCGAACTCTAGTTTCAAAAGTGATTTGGAGGAAAGGGATCAGGACATAGTACCAATCAGAAAACAGCTGACTTCCATTTTGAAACGCCGGTCGAGGAGCTACTACTGTAAATACAGAAATGTTCGCGGTGGTTTTATGTTCGCGGTTTTCGCGGCGACCGTTTCGCGGTGAACTTAAAACTACCGCTAACATTTTTGTCCAATACTGTAGCAGTATGTAACTATAGCGCTGCCGTAAACTTAAAACCACCGCGAACACTCCATTTTCGCCTTAGTGCGGAATAAAAACCACGCGAACTTAAGTGCATTTACAGTATCTGGAATCGACATTTCCGGTGAGATCCCTATCGTGTTGTGAAAAGAGGAAGAAAGTACTACGTATACGAAACCATTACTAGTGTTACGTAATCATCAGGGGGCTCCCCTTTGTGAAAGTGAAAGTGAAACACCCCCCCCCCCCCAAATAAGAAACACACAAGGTATCAATGATCACAGGAAAGAGAGATCGAGACATATCACAAGTTGGATAGGATGTCATAAGTTGTTTTCGGACATCCTTTTGACAAGACTTGGTACAAGGGCGAGGGAGCCAGCTTATGTGTACACTGCTATATCCCCCATTCAAATCATATCGTGCATACGTAGAGACACGGGTGTTCTTGGTGATGTATTCTTTCTATAAATTTTGTGTGCTATTTCATTCTAATTACAGATTGTGATTATCCAAGGCCCCTGTTACATACAGTAATTCCCCAGTGCCTACATCAACTTGATTAAGATCGCAGTTAATTAATCCCCCATTGAGTCAATGTCCTGGATATCAATGAAGCATTTCCTACCTTTGGATTTGAGATTATGACTTCCGGAACCGCCTGTATTTCCTTCCTCTTGTTCTTCCCGCGTAGTTTCTGCCACGGCTTCCTTTTCTTCCCACCTATACCGTCGTCAAATCCTTCCGCTCCTTCCCATTCAAGCGAGTTCTTCGTCTCGCCTTCTTCGTCTTCTTCAGACTTCGCCGTCGCCCCTTCTTCTCTCCTCCTTACGCCGCCACTTTCAGGGTACCGTGGGTCCGCAAGAAGTGGCGTTTTCTTGTCTTCGCTCTCCGCATGCATCGTTGTCGTTCCTTTCGGGCTTTTACTTTCAGTCTGCACGTATCTCAATATCCCTGAATTCTATGCATATGCGACACCTTTACTTCCTGAATGGTGTACACGTAGATTGATTCATCGGACATGTTTACTGAACGTGCCAGTCTTTCAGCAGACCGTAAGACGCCCTTTTTGTCAGCTTGATTGAGGCTCGGCTAAATGCTGGTCGCCTGGAGTCCGCAAGACGCCATATCACTGTATTTATACTTCCGCTTTATCACCATGACCTGTACCTACCTTGTAAGAGCAAACATAAGCGTCAAATATTCAATAAAGGTCTTGCGTTCATTATACACCACGGAGCCACCGTACCTGTGAACCGGATTCACTAGTTTCAGGTAGACAAAGGGTCACTAAGTCCAAGTTCACGTTACCTTTATAGAATATACCAAGTTGTTGATCTACAGGGGGCGGCCAAACAGTTGAACTGTTAGCATGCGAGGTTGCAGTCATATGAACTTCCATGCTGGTAAATATGTTCTAACGGCCCGACGTCTTGGTGAACTTTTTGTTTATTGTCATTTTGAAGTACATGGCAATGGGAAACTCCCCTAGCCTCCGTAGCAGGCTCTCTGGGCCTTTTTCGGGGCTTATAATACACTTTTTGCTGATGACTTCTTTTTGTACTGACTGCCGCAAGAAACAGACGAGCCTGGAGGAGACAGATCTCCATCTTTACTGCTACATTGTCCCCGCGTAGCCTGCAAATGAAACCCTGGCAAATATTTTCCCTGTAGCCGGCGTAGTTAGTGTGGTAGAGACTATCATGGCTCCACCCCATTCTTATACCATCCTCGATAATACTCGTAGAATGGGGACCACCATCCATCGATACATATCGAGGTAGCATACTAATCCGCTATGCTGGCATACACCATCCTCGAGAGTATAGCGAGTCGGGGTGATGGTGACCTACTCTGGCGGGGTCACCGTCCTCAAAGTGTATGCTGGGAGTGACTAAAGGTCGTCCGATTTTCCAATATGGCGGCTTAGTGTACCGTGTTCAGTATTCCGCCTTTTGGACCAGAACAAACATCAAGAAGTGTACTGCTTCGAGATGTTTACAGTATCAACCTTTCAGAAATTCGCGTTTTGTTTCTGAGACTCTGCTTGTCTTTCATCAACATCGATCGTGCCGATGACATGATCGGATGATCCCAGATCCAACCACCAGACGCAGCCTTTATGCATTAGGTTTGTTTGTTTGTTTGTTTTATTTACCTTCGCCAAGGTTAGGTTTCTGGTAGCGTTTTGGTATGTATGTTTGTATATATGTATGTATGTATGTATGTATGTATGTATGAATGAATGAATGTGGCAAAACGTGCCGCAAAAGTATCAAAGTAACGGGTTCCGCACTGGACATCCAGAATGGAAGAAAGTTCGTAATTAGCTATAGAAATCCAGGGACGAACGGCTTCATTTCCTAGTACTGAAGCCCCCTCATAAAATATATGAACTCCGCTCATCACTCGGTTGATGAACAGCATAATTGAGAAGGCCTGGAAGTATTGCATTGTCTCAATGACCTGCAGTGGCCCCTTCTCTCCGAAAGGAAGAGGAACGCCCGCCTGCAGAACGACGTCCAGACAGTCCTCTTTCTTCCCACGGACAGCTGCAGAGTGGAACTCCTTGCCTGCAGAGATGGTGGCTGCCCCCTCCCTCGCGTCTTTCAGGGACAGGGTGACCCACCTCCACTAGACCCAGCTAGACATTTACACTAGACACCTTCCCCCGTCACAACTGGTACAGACAACAGAAACCATCCCAGTACCAGCACTACCTGTCAAGCGCAGCAGATTCATCAACATGTTGATGTTGGCTGCCGAACCACAAAGAAGAGAAGAAGTAGAGAAGTCGGCCTCACCTTTTTCTACGAATCATATCAATATAAACACAGACAGTCTTCTCAAACCAGCCCAGGGGCGCACCCGGGGTAGTCACCATCTTAAATTCCAAACTCTCAACGCCCAGACAGACACATACAAACATTCGTTCTTCCCCCGTACCATTCCACAATGGAACGCCCTGCCTTGCACGGTTGTATCGGCTCCCACCGTTGAGTCATACCGTGCCAGGCTGGAGGCCTGCCTGCCTTAGCCTGGGACCTCCTCAACCCACCCCTACTTTGCCCCTTGCGGGGTTATCTGGGGGGGTAACCCCAAGGAGGTTTTATATAAAACCTCCTTGGTAACCCCAATGATGATGATGATGATATTTGGTATGTGAGTGGTGAGGCCTGGAAATTGTATAATGATGCCGCCCACCATCCTGGATCGTTATATAACTTATGTATAGTAATAGTATACTTCCATGTATAATACAAGCAAAATTTGCCCTTTATCTGGAGTCATATATGAACATTTAAAGGTAAACTGTACTGTCTGCTTTGCCCTGAATTAGAGCTCTGTCTAGAAACATGATGATAACATTAATTTGTTAAAACACTTGCATTTATAAGCTTGTTGAAAAATGAAAGTTGATAGAGACCCCACTGGAGGCGTTGTCTGACTAATCAACCATTGTGACACGTTGATGAAGGTTAGACATCCAGGTAATAAGATACGCCAAAAATAATTACTCAAGCAACTGGATAAGATTGTGACTCCAACCATTGTGACTCCAACCATTGTGACATTCATGTCAATCCCCATGTCCATTTGTCTTGCTATACCCGTTTAATTTCTTGCTGTACCTTTTGACTCTTGCCATACCGTACCCTTTTTTTTCATACCTAGACATACCTGACGTCCGGGTAGTGTAATGCCCAGAACCCAGAGGTAGTGGTTTCGAACCCGGGTACGTCCCCCAGGAAATTCAATGGAGTTCCAATGTTTGAGGAAAGCCACATCTCAAGCAAGTAAAAGAACCCACCCCTAGCTTATATCGAAGACTTAGAGGACCTTCCTACTATTAGTGTGAGTGGATCAGATAAATCTGTCCAGATATTCAGTACAAATCTGGTGTGTTACGTATATGCCCTGAGATGGTTTACCGGGTATGCAATACAAACCCTGTACGGTAACATTACACAGCCCATATAGCTGAGACCAAAACAAACCTTCCTGACCACTCTCTCAGCCATGTGCCATTGTATGAATCATGCCTAATCTTGAGAACAATTATTCAAACATGAACACTCCAGACCGCATCTCACTTAACAGTAATTTTTTGTTGCAAGAATTGATCTCAATATTGCTTTGGGCGTGATTTTTAAAAGTTACAATGGCACTCGGCAGAGAGGTGGTTTGATAAACAGTAGGAATGTTAGCTTGACCGTGCATAGGCCATATGAGACTACATGTATCATTTGTCATACAGGGTATCTAGATATAGACACGAGTTTTGAGTAACAACTCACTATGACTATAGACTATAGCTATGACTATGTCCTTCATTTGGTACATCTACATCTACATCTAGGGAACCCCCCAAATAGCCCCTTCAGGGGCAAAGTAGGGGGGGAGTTGAGGTCCCGGGCTAAGGCGGGCAGGCCTCCAGCCTGGCAGGGAATGACTCAACGTTGGGAGCCGTCGCAACCTTGCCAGGCAGGGTATTCCACTGTGGGATGGTGCGGGGGGAAAAATGAGTGTTTATAATTATATGTGTCGGTTCTTGCGTGAATGGTGTGAAACTTGAGGTCGTGGCTTCCCTGGGTGCTCCCCTGGGCTGGTTTCAGCAAACTGTAAGTGTCTGATTGTTAACAAGTTTGTAAAAGAAGGTGGTACGACATAAAATGACCGAATTATCAGGTACAGCAAGAAAGGAGTTTCAGGGTGGTGCACATGCATGCCCTCCTCTAACTGACTATACTAATTACTATAGACAAGCCCAGCATAATATCACTGTCAAGGAAATTGATCATTGTATATGACAATATATTTTGTCATATTTTGGAATCACCCCTTTTACTTTTTAAAGTTTATTTGCCATCATCACCCCCCAATATGTTTACTACCCTGTACGACATATGTTTACGACCCTGTACGACATCTAATATCTATTCCCACAGTAGTCCATCATGAACTTGGTATTGTGACCGTCACTGCACACCACTGGTTCACCCTAATGGCCAAGAATAACATGAATTTGTTTGCTGATAGTCAGATTCAGATAATCAGATATTGTGCTCCAAATTTTCACTGAAAGGAGTTCTAAACTCCAGGAAGGGGGTGTTATTTGTCAATGAATGATAATATTAGGAAGTAAAAAATGCTACTTTTTCAAATTCTACTGAACTTCCCAAGTAATCTCTGATTAAACAGAGGCATCTCAGCCTATGACTAAGATTGAGTACCTAGCTTCGGTTAGGGACGTCCCTCGGATAGAACGTTAAATGGAGGTCCGGTGTTTGAGGAGAGCCACACCTCAAGCACATTAAAGAACCCAATACACTTATTGAAAAGAGTAGGGTCCTTCCTGGTGTGTGTGGATCATACTAAATCTGTCCAGATATGCTGAGCTTGTACAAACCTGGTGTGTTACGCCTTGATGCGGTTTACCCGGTATGCAATACAAACAAACAAAAAACAATAACAGACCTGAATTGAAGATCCTAAAGCTGTTGTTTTTATTCTAGTCACCTTCCACATACATGTATGTCTACCTGTTACTCATCCAGAGTATAAATTATAATTGCCCTTCAGTGTAGTGCATTACAAGCATGCAGTGGCACAGGTGTACATGCAGAAAGTATAGTTAAATCATATGAGAACTCTAACAGTGATAGGCTAAAAACCATCTCTTTTATGGAAACAATTCCAGGAAAGAGCAAATTTTCAAACATTCAGCTTAATATTTTTTGTTACCTTGGCCTAAAACTAGTAAAAGGTTATGTTTTTGTCAGCATTCCTGTGTGTGTCTGTCTGTCTGTGTGTCTCACGGTAACTTGAGAATGCCTTGTTTAGTGATAGTTTTTATTGATCTTGAGTTATGATATGCCACTTGTAGGGAACTTCGTCAAGTAACATTTTCATTTCTAGAATGGAGAGGGGGGAGTGTTATATTAATTCCAGTCATTTTTGACTATGATAAAGTAACGACTTTACCATTGTCTACTTTACAAAGCAGAAATACGTCCCAAACTCTATTCGTTGTCAATGACTTTGTAATACATGTACATTACCATGAATAGAATGCAGATGCCATTTTGTGTTGCAAAACAAATCATGTATGATGTAACATATGTGTGTGAGTGTGTATGTGTCTGTAATTGTGGGTGTATGTGTGTGTAATTGTGTGTGTGTGTGTGTGTGTGTGTGTGTGTGTGTGTGTAATTCTGTGTGTGTGTGTATGTGTGTGAATGTGTGTATATACTTGTGCATGTGTGTCTGTATTATATGTGTTTTAGTGTTTGCTTGTCATCTGCCAACCAGATGGCAAGACTGGCAGAGGATAGCCAGCAGGCATGGCAGGGGAAAACCTTTGCTGAACACTATGTTCCCCCTACGGATTACTTAGCTATGGCAGAAAATGAGTGTTTGTGTGAATATGAATGTGTGTGTGCACTGTATGGGTATGTTGAGGTGAATTTGAGTGACTTATGTTTGAGTGTGTGTGTGTGTGTGTATGTGTGTGTAGGTGTGTGTGTGTGTAGGTGTGTGTGTGTGTTCGTGTGTGGGGGGGAGGTGTGTGGGTGTGTCTGGTTGTGAGTGGACAAATTCAGCTTATCTAGAATTAGAGCTTCTGAAGAGTGATGAGTCACAGGGAAATGTGTGAAAGGCTAAACTTATGGCTATCTGCAAGGGAAAATTGCTATACAATGCTCTCTGTTATGTATGAGGTTTTTATTGTTGTCATACAATCACAAGACACAGATGCATTTCTGTGCCTATGATAAGCACTCAGCACTAGGCAATGCAGTGTAATCTAATTTGCTAACCTTCACCAGAATTATGTTCATCACAATTGTAATATTTTTGTGTTGTTGTTGCTATAGGTGCTGACAATATTCAACCCAGGCAGACCATCAATGTCATGAGATGACAGTGAACAAGAAGCTGATAATGTAGCAGTGGATTAACTGCTTCTCCATGAAGGCGCTATTCATTAACAACATGCAGTGAGGCAATGCAACGAGTCTGTACAAAATGTCAAATAGCTATTGGAAGTATACACATTTAGAAAGCTTTTCTGTAGTGCACTGTGTGTGTAATTGATTTGGCAATGGCTCTGATTCAGATGCTTTTGAAACTATTTGTATTGAAGATAAAGTAGAAACTGTCATGTTGTGATACAGTATCATTATTAGGACAAAATTTGTAATCTATTGCAAGAGAGCAAATTGCAACATGAAACAATGTATAGAAAAGTATACATACAGTATAAGTTAACAATGGTGACAGGTGGAACAAGTGACTTTTCTTTAAACTGCTACGTAATACAATCCATGGTTTTTTGGTATGACTTCAGGGTTGTGAGCAAGCATCCTACTTATTATATATCCCAAAACTATGTATGCTGTTAGTAACTGTAATTGTTCAAGTTTTTGACAGTTGTTTGTACCCACATATATATTTCTATATGCAATAACACAGTACATAGCAAAGATTATGAAGGGAGTGACATTGAACTGTATTGAAGTCATTTAACCTGCTAATGAATTTATTTTATTTTATTTTGTGCTTTAACTATAGAGCTTTTCACCATAAACTGTATGTGGTCACTGTCAGCAAAGTCTGATGTATGAGATGACACCTGATATGTGTGTTGCATTAGAATACTGACTCAATGTACATGTATTTCTTTTTCTTTCTTGATTAAAGTGTATGAATTTAAATAATTTGTGTTTGGGAATGCCTCTATAAGTAGCAACACCTGTACTGCGGTGCAATGTGAACCAGTCAGAATTCCCTTCAGCAAAATCACTTGTTGTGTAAAAAAGTTTTCTATTCAGTGACTAACTAACCCGATGAAACTATTCACGGATGAGATACTGATATTGTAGAATGCCAAAGTCAAAGAAAAAGCTTGAAAGAACAAACATGAAGTATTTTGATACACCATACTCTAAATTTTGTTCATTCTTCTTGAGCACATTATGAAGACATGCCAAACCTCTTTTCTTTATTTGCACGATCAGTTTCGAGGTTCCTAGAGGATGTCATCCATATACATGTACTTGTAATAGAATCAACATGGCCTTCATTTAAGCTGGATTTCTTAATGATCTACCCATATCAGTTTACATAGCTGTAATCAACAAGTAAAAGTTACCCTCATTTGCACATAAATCATTAAATACAAACACAGGATCCAAAAGAAGGTGTTGACCAAGTAGACAGTTCTTGATGTGGGATTCATCTTGCCAAGCTTTTTTCCTCTGCACCATCAAATAAACTGGTCTTTGAATATAAATCTGCTTTTGAAGTTTAAGTCCATGGACAGTTTTTGGATATGTGATACTGAATCTCCTGACAATACACAGGACTTCAAATTGATGTTTGTTGTATCACACCTATATATAAATAGAATACTGTATATAGAAAGATGATGATGATGATAGAGAGAATAAAAATGATTTCTTCGAAATTCGCTGGCATAGTTGTGTATGCTTATTTCATTGCTGAGGAAATTTTTGTTTATAGACATATTGACTGCAAGCGCCCAGAAAGCGAGACAACTGAAAACCTGTTTGTCAGACTCCAATGGAAAATTATGCCTATGCATTAAAATCGCGGTAGTTCATATCTATCTCGCTAGGAAAAAAGACGGCAACAATACATGCTAACAGCGCCAATTTGCACTTCATTCAATTGTCGCTAGAGGGAGCTAGTACCATAATTCATAGTTTTTTGTAAATATACTTAATGTAACGCATTGAAAAGGCTTTTGCACTATTGAAATATCAAAATATGATTTTTTACTAATTTTCTAGATCAACATTGATGAATAGAAGGTTTAAATTCGGCCAACAGCGCAAATAATACACTGCGTTTCTGTACACGACTGTATGGTTGAAAATAAAGACAGATAAAATGCGTATATTTTCGAGACGAGTGACGGGAAAGCAAAACTATTAACAGGAATGATAGATCAACATATCAGCTTACTGTTGTGAAAGTTTCAGCGAAAAATATCATTTCCTTCTCGTTTTACAAAGAAAAATGGACTTCTGTCAGATGCGGTTCAAATCGACCTAGAATCGTCTATGCGAAAGATAGCCGTTGAAAGGCGACTTCGCTTTTGCAAGACATGGCCGTCTTGGATTTTCAGATCTCCCCTAGAAAACGACGGATTTCTCTCAAATCTTGCCCAAATGTCTATGGAAGCTTACTTAGTCCTTGTATGAATTCCCATGCGATCACCGCCATTGGTTTTTGAGTTATTAATAGTTGATTTTCGTTCATTAAATTATTGTTTTCTGGCAACATTTATGAATAAAAGTTTACATTTGTCCTAAAAGATTGAGTGCAAAAACACAGGAAGGAATAGGTGATACCACCGAAATATTTCTAGCTGATTTATATGAAAAATTCTGTCAATTTCACGATGTAAATCACTTAGTTGCGTCATTTTTATGATGTCGGACGGGGACTCGGACCTTTCGGTTTGGCACTTTTGACCGTACGTGCTCCATATTATTAATAACCAGTATCCTCGAGCAGAAACGTGGAATAGCAAAACTTCTAAAAGTACAGATAGATGGGCATATTGACCTACTTTTGTGGAAGTTTGATCTACAAATATCACTTCCTTCTAGTTTTATGAAGGAGAACTCTATTCCGTAAGTTAGACAAGTCGGAGAGCGCGCGGTTGGAGAGCTTTGCCCGGGACTACGTTGAGGGTTTCATAGCTCGCCTAGAATGCAAGGGGTCTAGCGCTATAACGTTTATTAGCATATTAATCTACTTTTATGAAAGTTTAATCGAAAAGTATCCCTTCCTTCTTGTTTTATGAATGGAAACACCCTTCACCATAATTCCGCAGGTTTTCGAAACACCGTGCCTATCACATGTACCTATCGGATATACATAATTTCGAAGTTCGTAGAGCAATCACCAAGATAAGAATATGTAGTCATAGATTAAATGTGGAAATCGGAAGATACCATAAAAGTCCCCGTGACCAGAGGTTTTGTCCATTCTGTCCAAATGAGATTGAAGATGAACAACACTTTATCCTAGATTGTCCACGATATCATGATAAGCGCTCAAAGCTGTTCAACCTTCTTTCCGCCTGCTCAACAGAATTTGATGCATTCCATTCTATAGATAAATTCAAATACATTCTAGAAGGAGACAACCCTTACTGTGTACAAATAGGTAAATATATCAAAGAATGTTTAGATCTTAGAACTAGTAGTGTAAGTGATAGGTGAATTTCGACATGTTGAAGTATTCATATACTTGTTATATTTGTACTAAGGTGAATTAATTTGTATCCCATTGTTATTGTTTGCATGTTTAGTTGTAGAAGACCTTACGGAAGTCGCTGTACTTCTGTTGTGTCAATAAAGATTTCACATGATACTCGACAGGTGTCAGATAGCTTTTCTGATCACCAAATTTATTACTAACTTCGCCAAAAAGCCATTTTCCTAGCGTTTGTACGTATGTTTGTATGTGGTTTAGCAGCATAAATCAAAAAAGCTATGCAACGTTGTCGAAAAAAAACCCTAATGTACAATGCACACAAAAGACATTGCAAACAATAGAGTGAATAAATCTTCAAATCTTTATTTGTTTAAACCAACATCGCAGAAGTACATAATTCATACAGATACATAAGGGTAATTCAGTTTTAATAGCTGTTCTGAAATAAATGTTACTAGTTCTCCTGTAATTCACTTTATCTTCACGGTAGCACAATTTCACGGTGTAAGCAAAATGCACATTTTCACTGAACTTTAACTTCACGGTGATGGCATGTGATTTACAGAATGGATGTGTGAAGGAATGATAAGTAATCACAATAGTTTTTTTTACCGAGATGATAAGTTCACGGTACAGAGGTGACCACGAAAACAGTCAACACAAAGTTACAGTGAAAGAAACAAGAATAGTCTTATTGGAAAAGAAAACTTACAGTATTACACTTCGTACCAGCAAAATACAAAATATTGAGCTGAATACAGAATTTACTACATTGTATATGCTAATTGCTTCATACAGTTTTAGCAACCTATTCCTAAACATGTGCCACTCAGAGGACTAGGCATGAAAAGGGATCACATCAAACCAACACAGACAAACGGCCTTAAATTCACTATCATTTCTAACCATTCTATGTGTCGATTTCATCCTTAATATATTCTCATCAGTCAGACCAAGGAGGTTAAATGTGTATTTAACCTCCTTGGTCAGACCAATGATATTCTTAAAAGGCTCAATCATTTATAGAACATAACAGAGAGTTTGCTAATTGGCTACCTCGTTGAATCAGTCATGACTGAGGTGCCACATGACTTTGGAACATATGATCTGTTATGATAACATTCCATAGGATTAGCTTAAACGACAATTCAATGCAATTGAATGAAATGTACTGTGTTATACATGCATTGGTACAATTGCACTTATAATACAGACAGGTTACTGTAGTCCTGGAATACATAATCAATTGCTACTTATAAGAGACTATAAGAGACATTACACTGGGTGCCCATAACTGTGGATTAATGATACTACATGCGATATGTATTATCTTTAGCATGACAATTTTCTACTACATCTTCAATCTAGTAAAGAGCTATGCTTTTCATAGAATCTAAATCAGAGTCATTGCCATTGTAATAAACATATTTATGTCATGCCTGGGCCTGATACGGGTGTTCCGGACCGTGTGATAACTATCCGGATCACATAGGGTTCGGGAGGGTTATCACACAGGCTTCCATAGAATATTTCGAACGCATTTCGAACGCGCCGGTTGCGCGGCCGTCGGAAATTCGAATACCGGATTCGGAGATTGGAATCAATGTTGCTACAGTTTCTTGTTCGAGGACACAAAACTCCCTCAACTTCTGGCGCATTCCGCATTGAAATGTGTGTTTTCTCGGGTGGGTATGGCCAAGGTATGACATAAATAAAATACAACACGTTGTATTCCGCATCACCCTCGGTCCCAGCCCTCCCGCGGGTCGGATCGCCCTCCGGCCTACGGCCGTCGGGCGATCCGACCCGCGGTCGGGCTGGTACCTCGGGTGATACGGAATACCCCGTGTTGTATTCTATATTTATGTCATGCCTGGGCCTGATACGGGTGTTCCGGACCGTGTGATTACTATCCGTATCGCATAGGGTTCAGGAGTGTTATCACTCGGACTTCCATAGAATATTAAGAATGCAATTCGAGCGAGTTGATTGCACCGCCGCCGAAAATTTGAATACTGGATTCGGAAGTTGGAGGACACAAAACTCCCTCAACTTCTGGCACATTCCGCATTGAAATGTGTTTTCTCAAGTGGGTATATATAACATAAATGAAATACAACACAGTGTATTCTGCATTACCCTCGGTCCCAGCCCTACCACGGGTCGAATCCCCCTCCGGCGGTCAAGCTGATACCTCGGGTGTTACGGGATACCCCGTGTTGTATTCTATATATACATGTTCAGTGCACTAGAATTGAAATTGCAGTTTGGATTTCTAGGGTAAACTTGTACTAGCTGTTTGACAGACTTATTGTATTGGTTAACCCTCCATGCATTATAAAAAAGTAGGACTTGGTTGGTGTTGATATATAACTCCTCCATGCAGAAGCAGGTAATCCATTGCTGCATTATCAGCTTCTCTCTCACCCACTGTCATCTCATGTGTAGATATAGGCCATTGATGGTCTGCCTGGGTTGAATATCATCAGCACCTATAACAATGACAACAAAAAAGGTGAAGGATGGGTTGATAAAGACAATTGCCTTTTTCCTAGTGCTTATTGTTGCCACAAAAATGTATCTGTTTAGTATAACGTCTTATGACAACTATAAGGACCTAATAATATACTACAGACAGAAGTCTTGGCAACTTCAGCCTTTGACACATGTCCCTGTGACTGCTCACTCATCAAAATCACATTTCTGCTTTGTAAAGTAGACTGGTAAAGTTGTAAGTTTATCATTGTCAAAATATATGGGGTTGGTATATGTACTACCATGCCAATTTCAGGACAAACTAAAGTTAATTTACATGAAGCTAGGTCCCATTCCATACAAGAGACACGATAATTAAAGATTAATGAATAATAATTATAAAGAAAAATATTGTGACTTTGTTGAATGTTTGAAAATGTGCTCTTTCCTATGTGAAAAATCGCTCTTTCCCACAAATTTTACTTAAAATGGAATAAGATATTAGAGTTGTCGTGTACTGGTATGTGTGATAAATGAATACAGGAGAAAATATTTCATCTATACTGCCCATGGCTATAACACAAAACCAGCTGCCTTTGCATGCTTGTAAAGTTTGAAGTTAATTTACACTGAAGGGCAATTATACACTGAATGAATAAACAGAAACCGGTATGTGTTGATGGGTTTAGCATAATAAAAACAAGTCTTTAGAATTTTCAATGCAGATCAATTATGGGACATCCTACTAGTAACCACACCTGAACTTACATTTTTGTGACAATCATAGACTCTGTTCATAATCATAGCAGTATTTACCCGGACACAGAGGTTGATTCCTTTCAGGATTCCTGGTACTGGCTGGTAGGAATGGTAAAATCCAGAATAATCCTGACTTAAGTTCCCTGATCATAATGAATATCTGAATATCTTTCATCACATAGATAGTGATGGGATTCTTGTCCAAGGGTGAACCAGTACTGTGCTTTGTGCCAATTGCATCATGGACTATGTGTGGGAAATTTGTGGGAATGGATCATGTTTAGCTTTCCGAAAATACAACTGACTTTTAAAGGAAACTGTATGGATGGGAATAATCCAATAAATACCAGCTGAGGTTTAACAGGCGACCTCATCAGACTTAGGACGAGGCATGACATTTTTTTGTAGCAGGTAACAGTTCCAATGATTATTAAAAAAAAAAAAACTGAGTTTAACACTAAGAAAACATCTAACTGCAAGCCAATGGATACTGCACACCACATTCCTTTCTCGTTATTTTACCACAACCACGATTTTCTCACGAAGTGGAAAACTTGTCCTGTCATTTTCATTTTCTATCAATGTCCCTCTCTTTCTTCAATAGTTAGATATGTTGGGTTCTTGGAAAATGGCCCCAAGGATATTCATGGGGGTTTGGCCCCTAATGGAATTTCCCTGAGGAAAAGATGGGTCAATCTATGGGGTGGCTGGAGGGAAGGCAACTCATGATATTGCTTGGCCCGGGATTGGGGGGTGGGGGTGTGGATTGTGGTGGTGAGCAGACACATCATACTGCCAGTCAGGCCTACAGATTATAGTGGCTTTGTACCCGCACAAAAAATATTACCAACACAAGCATATGCATAAGTATACATTGCACAAGAACGCACAGACACACACAACACATTATAAACCAAATAAATGCATGTACTATCACACATACACACAAACACTATATATACAGTCTGTATTCCTGTATACAAGATGTGAGACATCTGTTTAAAATTTGTGGCATACAAAGGCTCATTTATTGCCTGGCCCATCAAACTTCCAGTTTTCTTTATTTTCCATTGTACACCCCCCCCCCCATTATATTCCATTGTGTACTTTGAATTTTGTTTATACAGTAATTGGTGGCTTTTTACTAGTATTGGTAGAGTTCTTACTGCAGCAACCAACCACCATCCTCTACCCCCATCCCTCCAAGCATTCCCCCAAGGCTTGAGCCAGTTTTTCTTCAAGGGAAATTTCATAAGATTAGCCAAACCCTGAAACCCCCATGCATAGCCTTGAGGCCTAGAAAAGGGACGCCCACCCCACTAGCCCAGCCCTAGGGTAACCACTTTTTTTCCGGAAAGCCATCATGTGTTTGAATAGTCCTATAACAGAATGCAACATGTTTCTAAAATTTCCTCATTACTCAGTAGCTAGTGGCATGAGTGGTATGCAATGTGGCTTTGCTATGGCTCACATTTTTGGACAAGCAAACCGGGTCACTCCCATTCTTCTCAATAAGTGCGTTAGGCTCTTTTACGTGCAGACACTTATGCCTGAAGCTCCCTCATATACACAGGGCCACTGGCTTTGCATCACCATCTAAAATGACAAATGCAATAGTGTGCCATAGTGACATTGTAACAGTGGGGTTCAAGTGCCTCCAACTGACCAGTCTAACTGGTCACAACCTTTTAGCCTAGTGGTTAAGGTGTGCGTGCCTGTGATCTGGGCTGCCGGTTTCGGCGTGGGTTCGAATCTCGGTTGGGATCACTTGTTGTTACTCGCTCCTTTGATTTGTTTCAACATTAAGACCACAGCAAGTCCAGAAAACGTTATATCAAAACCTGACAGTTCCACTGTACTGCAGCACCATAACAAGCTGCTAGGGGGCCCAAAATCTATTAATTGTCTAATTCAGAACAAGGAGATCTAAACCTCCTTGTTTAGACCTATTTAATTATATATTATGTAAAGATGAAGAAGGGAAAACAAGAAGCCCTGGATGTAACACACGGTTGATCGTTTCAAAGCTTCTTTTGTTTGTTCCTAACAATGAAAAAGAAGTCTCCGAACAGTAGGGCAGGGTGGGTTAAGACAAGATATTGACTGTAAGTTCGAGTTGGTAAGTTCTGGATGAGAAAAAGTGATGTCATGTGACCTGTCAGCAACCTGATATTGGAGTCGGGAGGGGGGTCTTCAAGTAAGAATTATCCAGGATGGTGGGCCATCCTTATACAATTTCCAGGGCTCATCACCCACACACCAAATATCAATACAATCCTTCCAGACCTTCTTAAGTTATGCTGTTCATCAACGGAGTTCATTTATGGAATTCCTGGGCTGAGCATTGGGGGGGTGGAATTATGAAGCCGTTCGTCCCTGGATTTCTAGTCACGAACTTTCTTCCGTGCTGGATGTCCAGTGACGAGTCGCCATATTTTTGTTTCCGGATTCGTTACTAGGTGTCCATTATCTAAAACCTCTATACTTTTGCCATTGTTTGGACCGACTGGACATGTACAGTTTTGGATTTAGTTGTCTGAACATACTAACGTTTAGGTAGTACTGTTTTGTTCCTTGCTTAATTGGTTATGGACATAGATTTTGGTAGGTAATATCAAGGTAATATAAAGTACATTATTATTTCAGTGTACGTTTTCTCCCGATAAAGCCACAAGCCACAAGGATATGTTGTCGTCGTTGAAACGTAACAGAATGTGATACTCATACTGTATTTTATTTTTTTCTTCATTCGAACGTTTTCCAAACAATAGCTTTGATTAGTGTTTGAAGTAGGAAAAAAAAGCATTGAAGAGATGCAGCCCTGAAAATAACGTTAGACGCTCGTTAGAGTCTCAGCACTCTGTTAGCAGTCCTGACAGGAGGGTTCCCAGTACTGAAGCTGCCCTGAGTACAGGAAGTCCAGTACGTATACTGAGAAAGTCTCAGTACTGGAGCTCCTGTTCTGACGACCACTTCCGTACTGGTTGTCCAGTACTGACAAAGGAGGCAGTTACATTTGCATATTTGGCTTTTGCCACATACATACAAACATACGCTACCAGAAACATAAGAATGACGAAGGTAAATATGCACCTACCTACTGGTTGATAAGGCTGCGCCGGTGGTCAGTGGATCTGGGATGTGTCATCGACACAATCGATGTTGGTGAAAGACACTTAGCAGAGTCTCAGAAACAAAACACAAATTTGTGAAAGGTTGATACTGTAAATATTTCGAAGCAGTACACTTCTTGATTCTTGTTCTGGTGTAGAAATTGGCAGAATACGGCGGAATACGTTGTTGTTGTTGTTGTCCTTGTTTAACGTCTATTATATCGCTAGACGTGGTCTCTTGGTGCTGTGTTACGCTTAGTTCAGATACGGCCATGTTATCTGCACTAAGCCGCCATATTGGAAAATCGGACGACCTTTAGTCACTCCCAGCATACACTTTGAGGACGGTGACCCCGCCAGAGTAGGTCACCATCACCCCGACTCGCTATACTCTCGAGGATGGTGTATGCCAGCATAGCGGATTAGTATGCTACCTCGATATGTATCGATGGATGGTGGTCCCCATTCTACGAGTATTATCGAGGATGGTATAAGAATGGGGTGATGGCTCAGTGCGTTTGAAGAAGTATAAACAGCGCCGTCTCTTGTTTGTAGTTTGTTTAGACTTCCCCGTTTAAACCTTGACGACTGTATTATTATATCGAAACTTCCAGTCACGTTTTAGCTTCAGCACGCGATATCCTAGCCTGGGTGCCATCCTATTTCAACCGGGGGCTCCTACACTCGCTTCCCTAAAAACATATATGTATATATTTAGGATAGCGAGTGTAGGAGCCCATGGTAAAAATAGGATGGCACGCAGGCTAGCAATATCCATGGAGAAGTTCACTTTTCTCAACAACTTCTGCATTGCTGATTGTCTGCTCCATCGGGGAGGTCAAGGCTCTACTCAAGGACATAGATCCCAAGAAAGCTAGCGGTCCTGACGACCTTCCTACCTGGACTCTTAAGGAATATGCAGAGGACTTTGCTCCCGTCATCACTCACCTCTTTAATGTCTCATATGAAGAGGGTACGGTACCAAGTGTTTGGAAGGCAGCGAACGTAGTTCCCATCCCTAAGTCTAAGGGAGCAACCAAACCCAGCGACATGAGACCTGTGTCCCTCCTCCCCGTTTTAGCTAAGCTGCTGGAAAGGTGTATCCTTATAAGACTGCTACCCTCTATCACCCCGGTCATAACCAACCAGTACGCTTACCTTAAGGGCTCTTCCACCGTCTTCGCCGCCATCAGGATGGTCCATACGTGGTTGACAGCCCTTGACTCAAGAGATAACATTGCAGTCCAGGCTCTGTTTGCTGACATGAGCAAGGCCTTCGACAGAGTGAACCATGCAATACTACTACAACGTGTGAACAACGTGGTCGCAAATCCACGCATGGTAGCGTGGTTACACAACTACCTGCAGGGTCGCACCCAGAGGGTTTCTGTAAATGGCAAGTTCAGCGGTTGGAGACTACTCACATCCGGGGTACCCCAAGGAGGGGTGCTATCACCCTATCTATTCCTGTTATTCATGAGTTCTCGTACCACGGTCTACAGGGATACCTTAGATGTGGGGTACGCCGACGACGTGAGTCTGTCTAGGTCAATCCCCTCGGAGAATGGTACTACAGTGAACCCTATGCCAGCAGAAGCGACTCAGCTTGATACCTGGGCACATGACAATGACATGTTGTTGAATGGCAAGAAGAGTCAGGCGCTGCTGATTTGTTTCAAAAGAAACATTCCTGCGTTACCATATCGTTGTCTCTGGGAGGCGAACCTGTTACAGTCACAAGAACAGCGAAGGGCCTCGGCTTTACCTTTGACAGTAAACTGTCCTTCCAGGATCACGTGAAGTCTACTGTTTCAAAAGCCTCGAGCAGGCTGCACTATTTGAGATTACTGTGTAAGCAAGGCATGTGTGTAGCCGATCTGGTTCAGGTGTATCTGTCCCTTATCCGCCCCGTCCTTGAGTACGGGCACGTCCTGCTAGTAGGCTGCAACGAAGAACTGTCGGCCAGTATGGAACGTGTCCAGAAACGCGCATTACGTATTATCTCCTGTGGGGGCAGGCGAGCTGTTCCAAGCTTACCAACCTTGAAGGAAAGGAGAGAGTCAGCAGCACTAAAACTCTTCAAGGCTATGCTGTCGCCTGAGCACCCTCTCCATGACCTTGTTCCCCTCCAACGTTCGACTGCTACAGGCAGACAGCTGAGAAACAGAAACACTTACACGCTGCCATCAGCCAGGACTCAGCGACTAAACAAGTCATTCCTGTACTGTGCCATAAGACTCTATAATGAAAATGCCTGATCCACGGCTGGCCCGTTTTGGTTTTGATATGAATGTGTAATTGTTAATGGTATATTTTATATGAAACTGTACTGATTTTAAAATGAACACTTGTAAAAATCGGAACACAATTCAGGGAGGCGTTAGCTAGTCCCTGCTCTTGTACGATTTGTTTTGAATTGAATTGAATAAACTTGATATTATTTAAAAAAAGTATGGAAAACTACGCCCCGAAGAATTGAAGGGTGCCGAAAGTACTTGCTCAAAGGGAAGGCGGTTCTGCTGCAGTACCAAACAAACTCGCCAGGGGGCCACCAATCGACCTTGCCCTTCGTCGTCTCGAGACCAACCTACATACCAAATATCATTACAATGCTGAGCACACATATCCGGAAACACAAACGGACACACAGACAGGCACACAAACACAGCCAGGTTTCTTAAGACTATTTGTGTGTTAGTTTATCTGTTGACTGTTGTGTGCTGAAAGTGCGCAGAGTTTCCGTGTTGTTCGTGTATTCGCAGTCACCCGTCTCGTCACAGAACTTAATTGTCAGCTGTGAATCACTGAGTGTCCATTGAACTAGCCATGGATCGCTATATTGAATTTCTATCTTAGCATCCATAGGATAGTGACTATTGTTCACAGCAGCATGTTATAGTAAACAAAAGAAGAGGAACCAAAATTTCAAGAGGAAAGACTTGAAAGAGGAAATGACTAAAATTTGTTGATACAGGTGCTTCTGAGACTATATGTTCAACATGAAGACATACACTGTGCTCTTCTTCGTCATCGTGTGCCTTCTAGTTCTTTCAAATTGGACGGACATAGAGGTGCACTTGTCAGCCAAGATCGCAGAGAATGCCAACATTGGACGGCAAATTATCCGCGTTCTACCGGCCAAACCAGGAGCCAAGGAGGAAGCTCCATGTGATATCATAGACGGAAACGTTCACGGGCGCTTCGATGTGACTGACTGCGTGATTATAGTAGCCCGTCCTTTAGACTATGGTATAAGCAGACGATACAACCTGTCAGTAAACGTCCCTGAAATATCTGGGACACGTTATGTTGACGTACAAGTCGAGGACCGTGGAGGGATATCCTCCTATCTACAACAACACTTGTGAGCTGCCATTCCGAGGAAACGACGGCTCACCTGGGCAGCCTGCTTTCAACATGGCAGTGATTGGGGAGTTGTACATGGGGAAGGGTGGTGGACTTTTCACGGTAGGTAAGGAGCTATCGTTGAATTCGAATAAAAGGGTCCAGAGTTACACCAACAGTGACTGTCTCGTTGGGATTGTGTTCGGTATGCATGCTCTGCATGACGCGAGAATAGCGGCCGTTTTGTGGGTTTCAGGGAATAGTCAGTGCTTCCGCTGTTTTACCCCACTCGACTCTGAGCATGTCTTTGAAATTCAAGTCGTTAACGAGGACGATATTCCATGTAACTTTTCAAGTGGCCTGACTTTGGCGGACATTGACACTAAGTCTTCCACTTGGACTAAAAATAGGTTAAAGCTTTTAAGTTCTTCCATACTTCAGTCTACCGAAACGCGGCGTTTCGTCTGCGAACTGCCGCAAGGAAGACCAATTTCTTTGCCGTTCAGTCAAGATGGAAATGTTAATGAAGCCTTTGTGACTGGACTGGAATTTGAGATCGAACCTATCGGGTGTCCACTGAACAAGTTCGGTTTGACCTGTGACCAGAACTGCACTTGTGAGAACGGCGCCCGCTGCCATGGGTTGAACGGGGCCTGTCAGTGCCAGCCTGGGTGGCAAGGTGTCGTCTGCGACATTCCTCACAGTACCGTGGTCATAACTGCGACCCCTAGCGACTCGCGACAGATTCACATCTATGGTTCTGTGACGTTACGCTGCAAGTCTTTCCGTTTACCTGTTGAGAAGATGGTTTGGAAATTTCCAAATGGAACAAGAAAGACACTACAGAAGACCAAAGAAGATCAAATAAGGATCGAAAGCATCCAGTCAGAAAGCAAAGGTACCTACACCTGTACTGTTGTTACGGAAGACCAAACGGTCGTTCACGCACGTTATGAGCTGCGGGCAGTCGCTTGTCCTCCCGGGAAAACAGGAAAATTGTGCGAAGACGACTGCAACTGTCAACACGGTGCCAGCTGTGACCGATTGGCCGGCTGTGTCTGTCCGCCGGGATGGACAGGAAGTAGTTGTGAGACTAAATGCTCGGAAGGTATGTACGGACAGAACTGTAGCGGTGAGTGCTCCTGTGATAAGAATGGTGTCTGCAATCCTAGCGACGGTCGGTGTAACTGCACCGACGGGTGGTACGGTGTGCATTGTACAAGCACGTGTCCAAGTGGTCAGTACGGGTGGAGATGTCGGCAGGCCTGTAAGAACAACGCCACATGTCACCACGTAGATGGGAGCTGCGCATGCGCGTCGCCCTGGACCGGAGAGCGGTGTGACGTCATCCAACCCGAAACATCCCCGTTGCCATTGGCACTGCAAATCTTCATGCCCCTTTCACTGACGCTGCTTTTGTTGGCAGCATTAGCGGCGCTTTACAAATGGAGGAGGGCCGCTCGGGTGAGACAAGGTGAGGCCCTGGAGGAGACTCAAGTTCTACTCGAACTTAGAAGTGTGGAAGAAGACCTGGCACAGAGTCTGCAGCCCGGTTGGCTAAGCAGATGGGAAAGAAAGGCGAGGTATCTGACTCCGGGCAATCTGATTGGCCTGGGCACATTCGCGCACATCAGAGAAGGACGTTTACGCACCGGTAACGCTGACGTCACAACTGTGGCGATCAAGTCCGTCCGTTCGGAGGACAGACTGTGCTATCAAGCCTTCTGTCGTGGGGTGGCAATGCTGGTAGTTTTGAGCGAAAACTATCAAGAAGAAAACCGTGATGGGCATTCCAACATTATCAAGTTGTTCGGAGTCATCACGAAGTCCACGCCAAAGTGTATTCTATTGGAATATGCTGCCAAGGGTGATCTCCTGCAACTTTTAAAACAACAGGCTAGAGATGCTGCAGCTCGTCCACTGGGCAGCTTTCTCCGCTACGCTGTCCAGATGTCACGTGCCCTGAAGGAGCTCCGACGTCTGCGTATCGCTCACGGTGACGTGGCCGCTCGAAACGTCCTCGTCAGTGAAGACGACGTCGCTAAGCTGTCCGACTTCGGTCTGGCCCATGACGTGTACACCACAACCACGTACGTCTCAGCTTCAGTTATAAACAACGACGCGAATGAACTCCTGCCCCTGAAGTGGATGGCTCTGGAGTCGCTGGAGTCTCGTAAGTTCACGTGCGAGAGCGACACGTGGTCGTTCGGCGTGCTGCTGTGGGAGATTGCCGCCTTCGGAGAGGAACCCAACTATCAGCACGAGATTCAACTGAGTTGTCCCTGAGACAGGGGTATCGTCTGCAGAAGCCGCCCGGATGTCCGGACAGTCTGTATGACGTCATGAAGTCATGTTGGCAGGATGGACCGTCCGCCAGACCAGAGCCGGCAGAATTTGAGCAGAGACTGACAGACTGTTGCCAAGAGATAGATCCACTGTTCGTCATCCAGAAGGAGTACGAGTCCACAGTTTAGAAAACAAACCAGACTCATGGCAGATATAAACTCTGACTGTCTGAGGTTCTAAATTTCATACGTGTTTTCGCTCGTTTTGAATTGAATCGCCATGTCCAATCAAATCCCGACATTTCTCTTGAAAGCGTACACTCCTCTAGAAAAGCGCACATTCCTCGACTTTAAAGCATACATGTCTCCAAACAAGCAGACATTCCTTGATTTTAATGCGTACGTCCCTCCACTGAAAAGCGAACATTCCTCTGCTCTTAGCTAAGCGTACATCTCGGCTTCACAGTCGAGGAATGTCCTCATTTCTGGAGGAATGTACGCTTTCAATCCGCATGTCCAGATTGGAACGGGTGTAAATGTCCGCCACATTTAGACAGCAGCTGAACCGGTAATAGCTAATGACAAGTTTGCCGTACACATTGTCAAAAGTTCAGTTTGTGTATGATATATATATGTTTGTTAAATGAAAAAGACAGCTAGGTTCAACACTGTTAGATATTCTTGTACTCGTCACTGAGTTGTCAGCGATATGGTCAAGAGGGAAAGTTATCCCGTTCATCATATCTACGTTTTTATATCTATTACCATGCATTACGTGTATAATGGTGTAGGCGCACCCGGCCCGTGCGTTTGTGTAAGGAACGTTAACTGACTAACCACTAACATGACAGAGCCTATATTCAGGCTACTACACTTGTATTGTATTTTGCATATTACATTTTTGCGACTAGTTACCTTCGTCGACGAAGTTTCGTCGAGAAGGTTATTCGATGATGCTTGTCTGTGTGTCTGTTAGTGAACAGAATAAGTCGAGAACGCCTGGATGGTTTGTTGTCGTAGTTGGTGTGTCGGTGTGTATGTGGGAAATCTCAAGATGATTAGATTTTGGGCGAAGTGTTTTGCATAATTAACGAGAAAAGTGTAAAAATGTGTTATATTGTATGCTGAAGTATGTGTACGTGTTGGCTGTGTTGTTCCAAGGCGTCATGGATAGGGGTAGGGGTCATGAGGGGTCATGTTGAAGGCAGGAAACGTCAGTTACACAAATTGGCTGTCAGCCAGCTGTAGGCATTGGTAAGGTAGTCTCCAAGCAGACCTATGGGTTGGCTATAGCAGGGGCAGGTTTTGCTTCAGACTTTGAAAGGGAATTACTCAAGAAGGGCTTGGTGGATGGTCATAAATTTTTGTAAGTACATAGCTTGAGTGCTGATGTACATGATTAGATACTTATTATGCAAATCAGTATCTAATTTGCATAATTAATGAGGAAAGTTTATGCATCCACCAATTTCCATGATAGGACTCTCAAACATGTGACATATGTAACTGAGGAAGCTTTAAGAGAGAAATATTAATAAATATCAGCTTTGCAAAAGAGAACCTCATTGACATAATTAATGAGAAAAACTATAACTCGAGATGGCCTTGATGGATGGTCATGATTTTTGGTATGTAGATAGCTTACATGATGCTTTGTATGATTGGATGATAATTATGCAAATCAAATTCTAACTCGCATGATTAATGAGGCAATTTTAAAAATCTGCTGTGTTCCATGATATGACTATTCAAATATGTGACATTTGTAACTAAGGAAGAGAGGAATGTTGATAGATAGGAAATATGCAAATGTGGGCCTAATTAGCATAATTAATGAGAAACTACTATAATTCCATACTGGTAAATGACGGCAATTTCATACTTGTGGCATTAGGAAGTTGTGTGAATGTGAACACCACTGAATCAAATTATGCTAATAAGGATGGAGCTTATTTGCATAATTGATGATAAATGTTAGCATAACCTTCTTTGTTAAGCTCATAGTCATAACAAGGAGGTTTGGACAACTTATGTTATTTGGGTGAAGAGGATCAACTGGTATGATTGATGATTGATGAAAAACCCTCCTAATACGTCAGTCATAAAGGTCAAAATCATTTGACGAAGGTATGAGGTCGTAGAACCCTTGTTCATTCTTTTTCATTATGTAATATACCAACTATGAACTCTAATACTAGTCTCTGTCTCTCTCTCTCTCTCTCTCTTTCTCTCTCGCTCTCGCCATTGTGTGGGCTGTTGGCCCATGCATAGCTCCGACGACAGTATCAGGTTGAACGAACATTTCTTGGTATTTCGAAAACCGTCTGGCTTGCGTCACTTCTCTTGCGTCACTTTTTTTGTCTCTCTCTCTCTCTAAATTTTCATATGTATAAGTACTTTAGTCTACTTGTATATATGTATATCTGTACTATAGTATAGTAGCATCAGGCACACTGTATGATTATTACCGGCACGCGAGCTACCGCAATGCTCTGTATCAATTCGGTAAGCAAAGGCTGAATAAAAAACACTATAGCTATTTCATGCCGTTTTTTTATTTCATATCACTATATCTGTGTGGGTCAATCTGGTAGTTTAGAGTGCGCACGCCGCTCAGTGCCCCATCCCCGCAGCCTGGAGAAAAACTTCCCAATTCCCCGCTTTGTGGACTTCAGCCACCTCCGAACTTTGCCACGTTTGGACTTCTTTGGTGGCATTTTCTCGAAGGCGTCGGTTGCAGCCTCCAGTTTCTTCGACCTTTCTTGGCCATCTTGCAGCACTTGCTCTTGCTCGTCCTCGATTATCTCGATGCCCCGCATGATATCTCGAGCTTGCTTCTTAGAAGCCCTGGAGACACGGGGCAAAATCTCCTTAAGAGTTCTAGATCTGTTCCCCGGATCTGCCATCCTGAAAGGAACATGTACAATTTAAGTAGGATGCTATCGGCTCCAACCCTGCGGCACCGCCAAAAAGTATCAAGTTTTCAGACCATGCTGCCACTCGCACATAAACAGCACCTCATACAAACATTATCTCATACTTTCCATGAGCCATCGGTTTAGTCAAGGTAGCCTGGTATAAACCATACCATTGTGACTTAGTGCCGCCGGGATCTTTAATAGCTTGTGGTGCTGAGAGTGTTGCCCTGCTCCAAGCAGAAGTCCGTCTCCGGCTTGTTTTCGACGTTTTTCAGGTCCTATTTTGTCGCCAAGTCAGACATGGATTCAAGAAATAAAACACGTTATGTTATGTATTTACCACTCACTTCTGTATTTAAAATGCTTCCTGTTCCAGTCTACTCCTTATATTTCACTATCTACTGGTATTTCATTTCATAATGTTACCGGTGTTGTTTTAGTTCGTTCCATTTCGTTCCATTTCGTTCCATGTCGCACTTTCTGGGGATCGCTCACCCTGAGTACAATAACGCACGCCGGCGTATTTTTAGAGGCTTGAGAATGGTTTATAGGCTATGCCAGATTCATGTAAGTTGAATCGGATTTCGCCCCTATCAACGGCGCAATGGCGGAGTTCACCCAAGGGTTAGCTTTTCAAAGTCCGAAATTGTTTGTCAAACAAATAGCACAGAAGAAGCCATCTCATGGTCATTTTCATTCAAGTTAGAAATGAAAAAAAATTGTCTCTTGCTAAGAATTATTGTGAATGAGAAGCGCCTAGCTGATATGAATTTCCAATAACAATGGATTTGTTATATCCCGTTTCCCGACCGAAAAAAAACATAATGGTAAAAGTGAAAGTGATTTCGAATAAGTTTACCTCAAACTCAATAAACAGCTCGTGACAGAGAATACAGACGCTACCTAAAGTTAATAAAGTTTCATTGTATCGGGGAAATCCCCCTTCCTCTTTTCAACAAGTATAATGAACAGTCCTGTACAAGGTATAGTCTCGTGCATGATCGATTGCCTAAAATGGCGGCCAAAATAGTAAACAAGTCACCTGTCGCGTCACTTAGCCGCCTAGTAAAGCATGTCCAGAGTACTCACCTTCACGAAAGAGTTGGAAGACACACAACTCAACCAGTTGACAACCTGGTTTTTGAAGGTAGACTCTCTTTGTCCGGTGTTCGAACTGGTAATATGGGAAACGATTAAAAGTCCACTACTTTGTCGGGTATTTACTTAATACCCGTTGGCGACCGCCAATGCGGTCCTTTGGACTGCATAACTCCGGGGTATACATCCGCCAGCGTTGCAAAAGGTTCAGTACAACAAAGCCCAAGCTGGACACTTTGGTTATTTTACGTTGCGGAATGCAGACATTTTTAGTAAACGATGCACACTTTGGTTATTTTACGTTATGGAATGCAGACATTTGTAGTAAACGATCAGTTATTTATGCGTCAATAAACGATATGAAAGGCCAGGTGAATGTTTTGATAAAAACGAAATTTTACTTTCATTTTGCATCATTTGTCTGTGCTCTCTCGATCTGGCTGTCGCAAACTGTAAACACCGTCCCGTATCAGGTGTATGGGCACGCGCACACTTAAAGGAGTCCTAAACTCCAGAAAGCGGTGTTATTGTTATATCTTATCAATGAATACATAATCAGCCGACTTTTTACAGAATTCTGCTTATGGTGAATTACACAAGGTGCGTTTTTAAAACAATATGATACTCACTAAACCCTTGCAGACCCTACCCATGTATTTCCTATGTGTAAACATACATCTTCAATGGTGAATATTTTTGGCATAGATGAGGGTGGTTAAGCACAATAAGAAGGCCAATTGCTAATAAGATATAAAATAACACAAAGCAAGACGAGTTCTTCTTAACCCCCCTGACATTCTTTTTGTAATCTAACTTTTGTCAGGCCTTGTCAGGCACATTGTAATAAGCCATAGGCTGAGGTTGTTTAATTTGATTAATCAGAAAATAGAGGGTCACCTGGGGAATTCGAAAGAATACTGAATGCTTTTTGATACGCACGGGACTGGTGGGTACTTTATAGTATACAGTAAAAAGTATTCATTTTCACTTCCTAAAATTATCATCTATTGGAAAATAACTCCCCCTTCTGGACTTTAGGACTCCTTCAACTCTGTCAAGCCGCGAGCAATGGGGACGTTTTGGTATTGATCTGTAGGTCATTTAGCTATTTATTGGCAAATGTAATTAACAACTCACAATACATTACACTGACTCTCAGGCAGCGTAGCTGATATTGGAGAGGCAACAGATAGGACAGACAAATACATAGGCAATGGCAATTTACGCATCACTAGTTTAAGTACAATGTTTCTATCAATCAGTAAAAATCAGTCTTGCAATCCAATCTAACATCGTTAAATCATTTGATTACATGCGCTATATGCATAGGTACATTACTATATACACAAGATAAAATAGGTCGACCTGTAGGTCGTTGACCTTGAACTGAGCATTACTTACGTTACGCTCACATTTCAAAACCGGGGCCCGGCCGGGCTGTTTGCGAAAATGAACAATGAAAGTGTATTTTACCCTTGATTTTACTAAAGATACAACATTTTTTCTCGTGTTTTGTGTGTTTTGTTGTTTTTTTACATCATACTTATCGTTTCCACAAACTGCCCGGCCGGGCCCCCGTTTGGACATTCAACTGTACCATAGCATAAGAAAGACCTTGGATCTGCCAGAAGTTGGGAGGAAAAATCAGTGAATTCGTTTATTTTCGCGTGGATCTGATACTTCACTTTATTTCATGTTGTGCACCCAAATTCTTTCTGTGCACCTAAATTTTTAGGTTAGGTACTAGGTGCACCAATGTGCCTATTCACAAGAACGCTCCCAGAAATTAGGCAGTCAGAATAAACGCTAACTTACAACTCGTCTCAAAACAAGTGATCACATCCTATTTTGTGATATGTGAATTTCCTTCCTGTGCTAATATAGATATCTTCTAACGGCCAGAAGTCTTGGTGAACTTTGTTTACTGTCACTTCGACGAACATGACAATGGGAAAATCCGGCCGGACAGCTGTAGCCTCCATAGCAGGCTCCTCTGGTGGTGTTACCTATGATTTACGACTTACCCCCTTAAAGAGTCATTCAGACAGAGAAGCGCTGATACAGACTATTAACAATACACTTCAACCTCTCTGGTACACCTACCGATATTTCCGTGTACTGTTATCACATCCAACTCCTATATCCACCCACATAGGTCAATTTCGTTGTACTGTACTTTGTTCCAAGTCCTCCATAATATAACATCGATAATGTAACCCATATACTGTTATCGATAATATTTTGTAGTTCTAGATGTAGGATGGGTTAGCCTGCATGGTACCGGTAATATTGTTGTTTGATAGCTGTTGCCATACAAATTATACATTGTACCACAAGATTGTCAAGCAATCATACATTCATCAAAAAAAGCAAACATGCGTTTGAACAACCGGCGAATCGTTTTCCTTTCATTTTTTTGGTGCGATTATATTAATATGGAGCTTTGCAGTGTGAGGCAATACTCTGCTGGTCCGTTCTACCTTAGTTCTCAATCTTAAAATATCTCGGACAAATCCTGGACTATTATCAAGATCAACTGTACGTATGCATACAGCTAGTAGCTCTAATTCTACCATGACATTGAACAGAACTTGCAAAGCCTGTCCATACAAGCATCCTAATATAAACCAGAGTTGCTTTCTTTACTAGCCCACGTAAAACTTCAGACTAAGTTTAAAGGCAACCAAAGCAATATTAGGCCCCGAAAATGGAAAGAAATAAAATGCTGAAATCTTTATGGTAGTGACATTTAGTAACATTGTTTAGCACATTTGCGAAATAACTTCATACTTTGAGCATTCTAAAACCGCGGAAAATCGTGCCATACGATGATCCCCTTAGTTTCGCGGGCCTACAAAAACTCCGGCCACGACTTTCAGTGAGTTATCACATCACAACAACGTCGTATATTAGCATCATGGACGTTGCTATACATTGTGATAGTGTTGTTTGAACTAATCATATATAGAAGCGAATAAATAACTTGACTTTCAAAATAAGATTTTCGGGCCCTAATATTGCTTGGGTTGCTAACAAACAAAATGCCCGTGAGTCATAATTTGTGTTACCGGTACGTCCAGTGGATAGGGAACCCTGTGCTTGGTATTGTTGAAAATGTAGGATTGCCATGAGTTTTTCTAGAGTCGGTCTATCAAAACGCATGAGGAATATGGATTTAGTGCTATTCATAAATATGATGCTTTACGTTATAAGTTATTCACATTTCTCAAAACAAGTACAACAAGCTTTAAGAGTCTCGATGTTACAGACTGTTTTGAGTATATATTTAAATGCAACAATCCCCACAATGCAAAAATAGGTAAATATCTAAACGACTGCTTTAATTTATCATTAAAAAAGGACCGAAACCAGTGATTAGTCCCACTTGATTATAACACTATATCAAAAATGTATGCTAGCCCTTATTGTATTAGTAATTAGGATGTTAAGTTTTATTCTGTACTTCTATTTTGTATTATGTTTAACAATTCTTTCCATACTTTGTACCATGTACAATTATCGTGCAATAATGTTCTTCTGATATCATCTATTCACAAGTGAGGGAATTTACTTTCTATATAACTAAATAGGATACCTCTATCATAAGCATACATAGTACAATCTATAATGAAGTGGACTTCATCTTCTAGATCTACAGTATTTTAGGTACAAAATAGACTTACGCTACGGTCACAATTGCGCCGGTGCCCGTAGGGGGTGTAGCCCCGGTCGGGACTCAAAGCCACAAATTTGTCCCGGTGGACTGCCGGATACCGGGGGAGTAGCTCTCGGAGTTATCACGATTAGCTTACGGCGTCTATTTGTTACCGGGTCCCGGCTTGATGTTAACTCCGAGTTTTGAAAAATCCCGGAGCCCGGCCATGCCCAAAAATGTCCGGTAGGCGTGGGGTGTCCCACGGGGCCGCGTAAGGGTCCCGCCCGAAAGTGTAAAAAACAGCTCGTGAACTACATGTACCTGGCGGGACCGCTTTTTCCAATTGTGACCGTAGAATTGAGAGAGGTGCATTTATGCCTCCCTGATTCAATTCGCAACTTGTGGCAACTGATTCCCTGTATTGTTAAGAATACATAGATAGACAACAATTCCAATCACACCAAATAGCATCAGAATCACCACTGTGCAGACGATACATATTGTCCACTTATTGGACCTCAGCCTCGTCCTGACCACAAGGAGGGTGGACACCCTCGCGAAGTCTCCGGTGGTGGCGTCCAGTCTCTCCGTTCTTTCCAGGACATTTTCCAGCTGCCGGTCTCGATGTTCCACGAGTTTCTTGGCGTTGTCCCTCATGATGTCCTCAAGTTTCTCCACCTCACGCTGGAGATCTTCAACTGTTGCTCCGGGCTACAAAACAAATATATTCTGATTAGCCTTTTGATTGATAAACATACATGCTAAGTCGAAGATCATAGCTTTTCTATAATATAATGAGTCGTGAGTTTCTTGGCTCCTGCATGTTTCAAAAGAGAAGGGGAGCCATAAGAACGCGGTACTAGTCAGACAACAGTTGAAAGTCGAGACTGTAATTTTGAAACATCAGTACTGATCGAGGAGCTACTATATCAGGGGTGCCTATGTATCATTCGAAGTTTACGGAGTGCATACTAGTTTTACGAAATACATACGAATTCTACGGAATTCATACGATCCACTTCTAAGGAACACACCAATTTTACCGAATTCATACAAGTTTTACTAACAGTAAGGATCGTATGCATTACATAAAACTCGTTTTAAATCCGTAAAATTGATCTGTTTCTTAGTAGTGGATTGTATAAATTCCGTAAAATTCGTATGAAGACTTAAACCCCCCCCCCCTTTACATGGGCTATGAGAGTTCCCCATTGCCATGTGAAAAGAAAAAAATACTAGAGTTAAATATTTGTGCTACATATACTTCAGGTTTGCTATGTTAGTTTAGCGATTACGTGGTCTTTTTATAAATATGAATTGGTTTCGAATTTTTCTTTTTATTTCAGTTGAATATGTGATAGTTGTGTGCCGATTTGTTAGAAATAGAGAGAACGCTAGCGACCCCAAAAAACACCCCTCCCAATAAAATGGTTTGGCGACCATGTGACGTCACAATTCAAAATGGCGGCCACAACACTTGCCAACGGATCCAACAAAGGTTTTGCTACGCAAACCTGTAATTACGTAAGTATCAATGCAGAACTTGGCCTATACAAAACCATTACTAGTATACCATTAGCCGGTTATCAAATTTCGGGGGATTCCCCGTTGTCATGTGAAAGTGAAAATAAACAAGTGCCCCCAAATGAGGAACACTTCTTGTCGTTATATAGTATCTATTATCACAGGAAGGAAAGAGACATATTACAAGTTGAATAAGATGTCGTAAGTTGTTTCGTACATCCTTTTGATTTTTATTAGCTATGGGCGAGGGAGCCAGCTAGTTTCATAATGCTAACACCATCATACAAATCGTATCATATACAGACACGGGTGTACGTGCTTGGTGATATATTGTTTCTATACAAGTAGATATGTTAGTATTCTAATTGAGATGTGATTATGCTCGTTACAACCTTATTTCCATAATCAATGAGACACGATAAAACAAGAAATTTACAAAATTAAAGCTCTAAATCTCTCACGGAGGTTTGAGGTCTCCGAACTCTAGTTTCAAGAGCGGTCGGGCGCCATTAGAACACGTTGCTGTAAACGCAGAAATGCGAACTTAAAACCAACGCGACCATTTTTGTCCAATACTGTAGCAGTATGTGACTATAGCACTGCCGCGAAGTCAAAACCACAGTGAACACTCCATTTTCCCCTTAGCGCGAAATAAAAACCACGCGAACTTAAATGCATTTACAGTATTACTATGTATCAAGGCAGAACTTGGCGTACAGAAACCATTAGAAGTACGTCATGACCAGGGGATTCCCCATTGCTACGTGAAAGTGAAAGGAAACAAGTGACCCAAAATGAGGAACACTTCCTTCCATAACAAGGTCTCTGTAATCACAGGAAGGAAAGAGACATATCACGAATTAACTACTACAGTAGGATGTCATCAATTGTTTTCGGACATCCTTTTGACAAGACTTGGTTCAAGATAAAGGCGAGGGAGCCAGCTTATGTGCACACGGCTAAAAATCCCATGCAAATCGTATCATATAGACAGGGGCGTTCTTGGTGATATATTCTTTCTATGAATATGTGTGCTATTTTATTCTAATGGCAGATTGTGATTATCCCATGTCCTGGTCACAGATACGTACAGCTGTTTACATCAACTTAAGAGTCATGAACAACATCGCAGTTAATCCCCCGACGATGCAATACCTTGAATATAAATAATAATGAAACCTTTCCTACCTTCGGATGTGAGATTGTTACGTCCGGATCTTCCTGCACGTTCTTATTATTCTTCCTGCGTATTTTTTTCCGCGCCTTCCTTGTACCGTCAGCATCGTCATATCCTTCCGCTCCTTCCCCTTTTGTTGAATTCTCAGTTATTATCCCATCTTCTTCTTCTTCAATCTTTACCGCTACCTCCCCTTCTTCCCTCCTTGTGCCGCAGCTTTCGGAGTGACGTCCGTCCCCAAGAAGGGGCGTTTTCTCTTCCTCGCTGTCTTCATGCATCGTTGTAGTTCCTCTAGGACTTTTACTTTCTCTCTGGTCGCAACCTGTCCTGAATGGTGGCGCTCTCTGACTGTAACAGTCCTGACTCGATGACGACGTATTCATTTGAATATGAGCTTTTGGTTTCGATCTAAAGGCCGTTGACCTTGGACTGCCTTTCAGACGAAAGCTCACGTTACCTTTACATTATGTACGCGTACTACAATGCTGTTGTCAGTGTTGATGTTTATCTTGCGTATATATACAAGAATATGACCTTTTAGTTTCGATCTGTAGGCCGTTGACCTTGGACTGCGTCATAGTGTTTACATTGTGCTAAGTTTCAGACGAAATCTCACGTTACCTTTACAGATTGTACTAATATTATTGATCTGGCGGGAACGACTGTGAAATTTATTTATCAACATTACGTCGATGGAGGTTAGACATCAAGGTATGGTAAGATTCGCAATATAACAGTTACAAATCTATCCAGTTGCTCGAGGAACTGATATTTTGCGTATCTATGGTGATCTTTAAGTTTCGATCTGTAGGTCGTTGACCTTAAACTGAGCATTACTAATGCCATTAGTATTAGTCACATTTCGAAACCGTGGCCCGACCGGGCTGTTTGCGGAAACGAAAAAGAAACGTGTTTATTGATAAATATGCACAAATTATATGATAACTATCTTGTGTTTCTTTTTCGTTTTGTGTGCTTTGTTGTCTTTTATATCATACTTTTCGTTTCCGCAAACTGCCAGGCCAGGCCCCCGTTTGGACATTTGATCATAGCTGCATAAGAAAGGCCTTGGATCTCCCAGAAGTTGGGAGGAAAAATCGGTGAATTCATCTATTTTCGCGTGGATCTGATACTTTATCTTATGCTTTCCACCCAAACTTCTTTTTGTGCACCTAAATTTTTAGGTTAGGTGCACCAAATTGAATGCACCTATTCTCAAAATGAACGCCAACTTACAACTCGTCTCATCACATCTATTCCATTTTGTGACATGGTTGTTTACTGTCACTCTGACGTACATGACTACCGGGAACTCCCCGGACATTTGTAGCCTCCATAGCAGGCCCCTCGGGTGGTGTTGCCTTCTTACCCTCTTAAAGATCTGTTCAAAGAGAGATGTGCTGATACGTAATATCTATTACCACTAAGGCACGCTTCAACCTTTCTGGTACACAGACCGTCATTTCCGTGTACTGTTATCACATCCAATTCCTATATCCACCTTCATTGGTTCTTTGTACTTCATTCTAACAGTGAGACCAAATCATCCGTGCACTGACTATAATGTAACTTATATAAACTACGCACAAAAAGTTTGTAAACTTTACTTTGGTTGATCATATTTCCGTTGTTTCTACATCAATTTCAATGCATTATATATCGTTGGAAAGCCTGTGTAATTTCCTTTCCTATGATACCCAACTCATTATGATTGCAATCTCCTGGAGCGAGTACAAGGCCTGCTTACGCGAGTGGGTTGTAGAAAAAAAAGGTGCCCAAATTTCCATGCTAGTGTCAAACACTCAGCGCAGCGCCAAACCCATTTGTGGTGGTGTTGTCCATATCGTGAATGGAACAGTGTGTTGAGGAATGTTATGTTCACAGCTACAGATACGAGTAGATTTATTTAGACTGTTGCTTTTAATTGGATGGGTAAATGAAAGTGTGGACAACGAGGAGAACCCTAGGCCTACGCTGACTGTTGCACGGATAGACTGACTGTTTTGTTGGAGTCAGTGTCATAGTGTGGGGCAGTACAACGGTAACTGCCAGAGGAAAAGCCAGGCTAATCATCCTAAGCAACCTCGATGTGTCAAGACATAGAGACACCTTTCTCACTGATCCAGTCACATGTCCAAGATCCTTACCTCTGCAATATGTAAGATCTGCAAGATGATGGTGCACGTCGATACAGAATGAAAGTCATTTCAGACCACCTCCAGGATGCAGGAATACAGAGGATAGAATGGCCCTCCTGCAGCCCAGATCTCGACACAATTGAACACAGTCTCAGACTCTGTGATCACTGATCAGCTTGGGCGAGCTGTGCATGCAAGAATGATCAACAGAACAACACTGGTCGGCCTGCGACGACTCCTTGTGAAAGAATAGCCAAGGGCCGCGTAACAAAACTGGTGACAAGCATGAGGAGGATGTGCCGGGCTGTGGTGACAGTGCATGGCTTGTGTACTCAGTATTAAGCCACCTTCATCATAACTGAGGCTCCTTTACGCATGCATTTTTTTTGTTTGGATGAAGACTATCCTTGGCTTTCATATTAATGTGTTTTGTTGATTTAAGTTTCCTATTACCCTCGTACACAAGCCACTTGCTACCAGCAGAAGAAGAAGAAAAAATACTGAATTGAGCGTTTGACATTAGTAGAGTAATCTGGGCACTTTTTTATGTGACCTGCTCGCATAAGTAGGTTTGGTACTCGTTGCATTAATTTACAACCATATTAAGAGTCATTGCATGAGAAAACCAGGCAGAGGTGGGAAGATGGGGGTCGGCCAAATCGGCTCATACTTTGTATGTGTGACAGGTATGTTGAACTATGAACAGCCATATAATTAAAACCCTCCAGCTATTTTTCGTTATGGCGTTCTGGGACCCCCCTCCGAGACCCTCAAAAATCCAACAATTTATGGCTGAAAATTACTGAAATTGCAATGGCTACCCTGACAATTCTGATTAAGATATGATTATAAATTTTATATTTCCATATAGCATGGGTTCCCTAGTTTTACCTACTAAAAGTTAAAGGTGAAGCATTGAAGTTATGAGGGTGAACTAGGGGGTTACCAGAACCAATGAAAGCAGAATTTTCATCTCTTTGAATTTTAGTCATTTTCAAGGGGCATTATCTGCCCTGGGCAGTGGCTTTGGAGAATGGTTTTACTGTTGCTGGAGAGAGGAACATCTACTGATTCAAAAACAAGCGTCGTTTAATTGGGATACATATAACGCGAGCCGTGAATAGGGGCTCTTTATGGGGATTTTTTGGGTTTGGGGCTATAATAAATCAGGTTGTGACGTCTCACTACGGGGTAAGTTATGGCAATTTTTTCTGCCGCTGGGTGAAAACCATGCAGAATTGTCATAAAATGCTAGCACAAATCAGAAATGTTCATTTGGGCTCTACATGGGGGATATGAGGATACTTAAAAAGAAAATTAAGCTTGTTTTGCACATTTTACAGTTGCTCTCTAAGAATTAGTTAGTTTCACACTAAATAATCATATGCATATTCATTTCTTAAATGTAACATAATGAAAAAAGGCTATGTATGGGGGTTATCAGAACTCCACATTATCATTGGTACACACCCGTGCAAATGGGTGCAGAACTACATATACTTTATATGGAAAATAAAGAAATTAGACTATAACAAATGTCAAGAACAATTTTAGATTTTAGCTAAAAATATATACTTCTGGTGGCCAATCAGGATCAGAACAGGTTCAACAAACTGCAGTTCACAGATTATAAAACTTTCAATGTGTTCTCAAAAACGTAGCCCATTTCTGTAGCATGTAATGTAATTTTCATTCCCAGGGTTACACAAACCATATCAAAATGTTGATACTACATGTATCTACAAAATGCATGCAATTCTTAAAATCATTCCAGAGGACCATTGAAACAGACATACGCGTTGAACAGATGAATATCATTATACAAAAATTGAAGTTCAAGATCATGCACATCAACTTGTTCTTCACTCAGTCTGACTCTCAAGAAGGTGATTAAGGAGGATGTTGGTTTACAGGATGATGATCTTTATTCTGCCATGCTTCAAATGGACTTGTAAAGGAACTTGTGTCACCTCACAGAGGATGAAATGAATGTAATAATACAAAATACAACTGTTGCCATCATCTATCGTTTGTGAGAAACGAACATCTGCAAACGCGCCAAATGTGAAAGGCTGAATGCCTTGAAGCTGATAGGAGTGACGCATCGCAATTTCCACGTACTTGCCACTTGTCACTAATACGACCAGTATACGGCCGCGGGAAAGCCTCCTACATCTGCGCACCTGCACATTTTGGGCTGTTTCTATGGACTTTTCTTTGTTATGAAGCATTGACTTTTAGAAATGCACTATCATCTGTATTACGGCAATAATACATACAAAGAATTTCAGTGATGCCCTTAACTTTTTTCAATCTTTGAGATTTCACATTACATTCCCATAACATTGTCAACATTGACAACCTCTAACCGCCTGCAGCAAATGCATGTTTTGGTGTTGTTGTTTTTTTTTAAAATTAAATGCTGTTAGTTTTGATACTGTATTGGTTAAACAATATTCAAAACTATTCCAATTGTAGCATAGTATACATAACCACTTAGTTCCCAAGTACCTGGCTTTCCTGCTAGCCAATAGCCAGGTGCCTTGTATTGCATGAATTGTGTGGATTGTGTCATTTTAGATTTTTTAGATGGGTAAAAGAGATTGAAATTACTAGTTACAGTCATTGGCTGAGTTCTTCGAGAATGCTTGATACCAAATATATAATGTTCTTTGAAATGGAACAATTGCAACTAAAATGTACAATCTGTTGATTTCATTATGATTCATGTACTGTCCCAAACTTATAAGTATATATATATATATATATAGTTTAAAACTATTCCCAGATATTTGTTACAGTGACTGTCTTGTTTCTTGATTTTCCATATAGCTGCGGGTACCCTTGATATCACATATATGGGTCCTGATAACCCCCATCCATAGCCTTTTCACTATTGACCTCTTTATAATTGCACATACTTTTTAGTAAGTAATTTACTGATTAACGTCTTAAAAAGCAACTGTAAAATGTGCAAAACAAGCTTCATTTACTTTTTAAGTATCCTCATATCCCCCATGTAGAGCCCAAATGAACATTTCTGATTTGTGCTAGCATTTTATGACAATTCTGCATGGTTTTTACCCAGCGGCAGAAAAAAATGCCATAACTTACCCCATAGTGAGACGTCACAACCTGATTTATTATAGCCCCAAACCCGAAAAATCCCCATAAAGAGCCCCCATTCACGGCTCGCGTTATATGTATCCCAATTAAACGACGCTTGTTTTTGCATCAGTAGATGTTCCTCTCTCCAGCAACAGTAAAACCATTCTCTAAAGCCACTGCCCAGGGCAGATAATGCCCCTTGAAAATGACTAAAATTCAAAGAGATGAAAATTCTGCTTTCATTGGTTCTGGTAACCCCCTAGTACACCCTCATGACTTCAATGCTTCACCTTCAACTTTTGGTAGGTAAAACTAGGGAACCCATGCTATATGGAAATATAAAATTTATAATCATATCTTAATCAGAATTGTCAGGGTAGCCATTGCAATTTCAGTAATTTTCAGCCATAAATTGTTGGATTTTTGAGGGTCTCCTAGGGGGGTCCCAGAACGCCATAACGAAAAATAGCTGGAGGGTTTTAATTATATGGCTGTTCATAGTTCAACATACCTATCACACATACAAAGTATGAGCCGATTTGGCCGACCCCCATCTTCCCACCTCTGCCTGGTTTTGCCTGGTTTTCTCGTGCAATGACTCTTAAGTTTGGTATCATAGGAAAGAAAATTACACAAGCTTTGTAACGATACATAAATCATTAAAATTGATCAAGAAACAAGGGAGATATGATCGACCAAAGTTAAGTTTCCAAACTTTTTGTGCGTAGTTTAGTTATGTTGAGCCCAACATACTGTTGGGCGCAACATATTGTTTTCTTACGGTTTCTTTCTCCTGTCAAATCTTGTAATCGACTCAGCTCGGTCGTCCCTGGACCAACTGAGCTGAAATTTGGTATACAGGTAGAGTGGGTAAATACCCTGGGAGTTTTTTTAAATCTTTTTGATAAATGTCTTTAAAACGATTTTATTGAGGTTTTTCTGACCAAAAACGTACATTTTGGCCTCCTGTGTTCTGGAAATACATCCAAATGACCTGAAATTTGCTAAGGGGGTACATAGAACAAATATTAAAAGAACTCCATTCGCACTTTCGGTATACACCACTTCAAAAAACGATTTTGGAGGGTGTTTTTGGGGAGAAGATCGCCAATTTTTCTCCTATGACCATATATGGTGTTGCCATATATGGTCACATCTTTATTCATATGGCCAGGTGCGAGCGTAAACAACACGACCTAAAGGTCAGTGACCCCAAGACCCACGTGGACCTGACCTGTGATTTGTGCGCGTAATTATTGAGCGGGGGACATTGGGAGGGAGATGAGAAAATATTCTGTATTTGCTATCGCAAATGTTGCCTTTCTAGTGTTAATGTTGTGTCCTAATGAAGTTACGTGCAATTGAGAAGGTTCAAAATCTACGCCTTTTCTGGTGGTGTTTTTCAACATAAATCTATTGCTCTACATTCCTCTCTGTGTGTACATACAATCATACATATATACAGCAATAACCTTTTTTTTCATTTACACCAAGAGTACGCTCATATCCCTACAATTGGTTGTGTATCCTTTCTTTAGCAACGTTTTTTAATGGTGGTATATGTCAGTGTTACAGTACAGGTCACGAAATACACACCAGAAATTTGCGGTACGTTTAGCAGAAATTTGTGAAACCTTTGCAAAACCTGAGTTGGTTCGAGGAACTGTTCGCTGCGTAATGAACAATTGTCTGGACTCTCGGATTGCGGAAATTCTTCCGCAGTAGAAATCCAGATCTTCAGCAAGATTTCACTTGTTTACATTCTTGTCCATTCTTGTATGAGGGGGACATTTTTTTAACATTCAATTTTGGGCTTGGTTGACTATCAAAAAGGCCCAGTTTCGTTTGGTGGAGGTGTTTTTTAATGGTCCAGTATGGATATGGGCGCCTGGAAGAGCCCATCCATGCATAGGGTTTCAAATTGGGAGAGATCCATGTCTGACTGGTCTTCAATTCAATTATCTATTCAAATACCAACATTGCAGACATATGACAAACGTAAGCCTCGATACCACAGGCGCGTTTTGCATGAGAAGGGAAATGGGCGAAACATGTTGCATTTGCTCCTGCAAATGTTGCCTTTCTAGTTTTATTTATCTTATTACTAATAATTGTAGGTCTAAATGTAGGATAGATAAGCCAGGTAGCATCGTCGTTTCATAGCTGTTGCCATACGTTGTACGATTGCCGAGCTATATAAAATCCATTCATTAATCAACAAAAGCAAGCATCCATTTGTACCACCGGTGACACTTTTTTTTTTGCTTTGGCGCGATTTAATACTGCAGGCACCTTGTAGTAGGAAGCAAAAGTCTACGGCGGCAAAAGTAGGGCGGCAGCGGAAGTAGGGTGGCAGCGGAAGTAGAAAGGCTATCAGAAACGGTTCAATAAAGCAGACTGGGCCTGATAAAACACCCCTAAGCCGACCCCTAGAGACTGGGACCAGGCTACGGGGAGACTGGCCTTCCTCCTTTTCTCACCTCCAAACTTCAGTACGCAGGAACTTCCCGGACTCGTCGTACATGTAGACAGATCGCGTGAACCAGTCCGACACAAATTTGTTCCCTTCCCCGTCCACTTTGATGCAATCCGGGACTCTCATGCCAGGATGACCGAACTTCCTCACCAGAGAGCCGTCTGGACGGAAGACCTGTATCTCACCGCGGTCTCCACTGGGCTCGGTCACCAAGATGTGGTTGTTGCGCGTATCAACTACGATCCCACGAACGTAAAGCGCCGGCTCTGGGAGTTTAATCTTTTCCGTGGCTCTCCCCTCCTTGCTGTATTGTACGATGTAATCAGCGGATTCCCCTTCTCCCACGACCCACAGGGTACCGTTTGCATCCATAGAGACATCATGGGGCGTCAGTTTATTAGCCTTCTCGTCTGTACCTGGTACGACTGTCCGGAAGTCGCGGAGGTAAACCCCCTTTGTGTTGTGGACTTGGACTCGACTGTTGCCTTTATCAACCACGAATATCTCGTTGCTAGGCGACATCACGACGCACACACCGCAGACTGGGCTCCGAAAGTTGCCAACTTCTGATCCCGATTGCGACCCACCGTAAGGGATCGTCTCCTTCTTTTCTCCTGCTAGTGTCGCTACGTCTGTCTTCTTGATCTGTGCCGACCAGCCACCAGGCGGCTTCTCCCCCGTGTACTCTGTCACGCGGGATGCCACCTGCTTGGCGGCTTTTTCTGCGTATTCTTGAGCCTGCTGCAACTTTTCTTCAAGAACTATGATCGTCTCAAGGGCTTCCTTTGACCTGTTCTCTTCGATGTTGAGCTTGGAGCGCGTGGTCATGAGCGTGTTGGAATCCTCCTCTGTCTTCGTGAGGAGGTTCTGGATGCGCTGTCCCATCTCCTGTTCTCTGAGCTTCTCCTTCTCTGCAAGAGCCTGGACCAGGATGAAGGAGAAGCCCTGGTACTCCAGACTCTCGGCAATCTGCAGATGGAGGGGCAGGGCGTCCGAGAACAGGTTCAGGGCTGACAGGCGGGTCCAGTTCTTAGGCGCCCTCTGTTGCGTCATCCGAGTACTGCATCCTACCTCGATGTCATCTGCAGGGAGTTGTCTCTTGACATCTACAGTGCATGTGAAAGACATTAGAACTTACAGAGTGATGGAAGTTCCAGCCTAATTTCAAATGAAAAAAAGCAGGTCATCTGTTTAATGATATATCATTGTCTCCAGTTAGTGGCTGTATTCACCGCTGAAATATCATATATGATAACACTCTTTTTGTCATGTTGATATTTTACAATCAAAAAAGGATGCAAGAATGAGATGAGACAAACAAACTTCAGATGGACAGATTGAACGCACCAAACAACAGCGCCGCCTGTGACTGTGTGACCTCTATGGGTGGTTCCGCATCGATCTGCAGTGACTTGACGCCCATGTACACAAGCCTTGGGTCGGAGTGCTCCGCCATGAGCCTCAGCACCGCTGTGTTGCCCCGCGGTATGGAGAAGTGCACCAAGATGCTCCTGACTCTTCTGTAACCTCTGAACATGACCTGTGCCCTTCTGGTGCGACACAGCGACGCAAGGTTGTTTTTAAGATGATCTAGGGTTTCCTGGATCATACGTACTGGTCCGTGTACGATAACGTAGATGTTGGACATTATAGTTCCTGCAAAATAAATGCAGATGAAATCTACCATGATACTTTATGGTAACCGTGCTAGGGGTCACTCAAACCATTATCTGGGGGTGGGGGGTGATTAAACCATTTGAACCAGAACAACAAGACACCACAAGTGGTTTCTAGCAGGAAAACATGTGATAATGTCGAATTCTTAACATTTACGTGATTTATCTTATAAATCTAGACTGAGGTCGTAACTTTTGCAGGTTTCCGTAATTTAGGTCTATCTACATTTTCCTGAGTTAGCAATTTCTTTCACTCACCCTCACGGGCCTCGGTATTTTCACTCCCGTCGCTTGTTCCTGGTTGGAGGTCTGGGTTCTCCGGAATGTCTCGATCTGGTGGCTGGAAGGGCCTAAGAACGTCTCTGATCAGGTCCCGTCGCCCCATTCTCTCCAAGATCTCTTCAACAAAGTCCAAGTTCTCCTGGTCTATTTTGTCCAGTTCTATCAGCTTGTGGAAAACGTCAACAGCCCGTGTATGTTGCGCTAACTGGCCTTTCGGGATCAGGTGCATACAATACAACTTCACATTTGCTGTTTCCTTTTCTGTGAGGGCTTCGGATATACCGAGTAAAGCGTCAATAAAATCAAAATGGCGCTTGTCAGCATCTGTTACCCTTTCTTGGACCGGACCTGCCATCCTGAAACAAAAGGTGACAAGTCAAGGAAGATCCTATCGGCTCCGCTCCTGTGGCGCCGCCAAAAATATAGGTTTTAGACAGCGGTCTTTGGTTGAGACATTAATTGCATGTATACCGATTGCTAGCACTGACATACACACAGTAATTGATACAAACAGTATCTCATACTTTGGTATAGTCATGGAGGCTCAATGGAAACTCTTTTTAAAGAGCCGAGTAGGCTTTAGTCAACGGTGCAAACAATGGCTGAGTTCACACCGAACGATCAGCTTTCCAAAGTCAAGTGGTTTGTTTAAAACAACACTGTTTAGCAAGTCGCATGGCACGCGCCGAGAAGCTATGCAACTCATAGATCATCTCAGACCGCTACCAGTAACTTTAAGATCCTGGATTAAACAAAGAAGTACCATGAACGAATCGGAATGTACAACGAGTTGGTATGATATATAGTGGATTGCCTAAAATGGCGGGCAAGTTTACAAGTCACCTGTCGTCTCCCTTAGCCTCAGGCTAGTACATATAGTGAAGCGTGTCTTGAGTACTCACCTTTTTGAAGGAGTTGATTACTCAAGGCAGACTTCTTTTGTCGCCACAACTTCGGCCTGGTTTTCGAACTTGGCGATGAAAAAAAACACTACTGAATTCTGTTACCTGTTAGGCACCAGTAGTAGCAAGGAGGTTGGTAGCAGTATTTTTTACCTGCTGACCGCATAACGCCGTATACATCCGCAAACGCCGCAAATAGTTCGGTGCAAGCAAGTCCCAGTTGGAGACTTTGGTTATTAACATATTAGGCCACGCTAGTTGCAGACATCTGCAGTTTACAACCAAGCATTTATGCGCCAATAAATGATACAAAATACTAAGTAAATATTTTGATTAAAACGTAAGTTTACTTTCACTTTCTTCCATCCGTACGCGTCTGTACCCTCATGGTCTGTCGCAAAGTGTAAACACCGTCCCGTATCAGGTGTATGGGCACGCGCACAAGCCCGCGTGCACTGGGACCTTTCCGGGTGAAGGCTAGACATGTAGATGTGGGCGATTGTTGACTGAAACACAAATCGACCTTGTTATTCCAGAACATTGCAACGATTGGTTGACTTAATTCTGCAAAATATTTCACTTTATTTCTTTATTAGGAACCTTATTCGTAGCGATTGAGATCAATGATATATCTCTGCAGAGCCAAAACAGCCCTAACACTGTCTTTCCAAATTTTAGTTACGGCACAAAATATGTGCGGCCTTTCTACAAGGGATCAACGCCACTTCCCGATCCACGTACGTCGATGACGTCACAAAGAGGACATTCAGAACAGGATTGTTGAATTATACTTCAGTTTGCCATATGACCACCACCGAAGAAAACCATCCTCAGCCGTTACACCAGGGGATTTGAATCGTGCCCATGTGCCAGTATGGTATCTATGTGGTCAATGATGATGAGCCGGATGCTGTCACCCTTTAAGCTGGCGAAGCATCTCAAGACACTAGCCGGGGTGATACGGGGAAGGCTCTGCTGCTGTAAAAAGAAGAAGAAACGGGTGTCGAAGAAGGGAAAATCGTCCAATCAGACAAAAACTTCAGGTAAGGAAACGAAGGAATTACAGAATAGACGAGAAACTTTGTAATCTGGAGTACTGGGGTTCCATAATTCGCTGTGTAAAAGTTGGAGCCGATTCGTGAGTTACGTCTCCAAGGATTGTTTGGAACTAAAATTATTTCTCCATTTCAGAGGGGCCCCCCGGTGAGAAAAAGAAGCGAAGCAAGGCAGACCGTTTGCGAGACGCCAAGAAACGTGCCAAGAAACGTTTGAAGTGAAATTTAAAGATTTAACGGGTCGCTATCGGAGCTACAGTCAACAATATTCCACCCGACAACATTCCCTGTTCATACTGATTATGCCAGCAATCGCAATGCTCGATTCGGTATGTTAACGGTTGGGCGAAAAACAATGGATGTTGTATAACCTATTCCATGTCGTTGTTTTATTTCCTCTTAATCCTCCATGGCATTGGTTTTGGTACTGGAACAATATGAACAAGAGTGCACACAAATACACGGGCTACCGAAAATACAGCCTTCTTGGCAAAGTAGAACAATCAAGCAAGAAATCAAAGATCACCAACCATCGGGAAATATTTCCCGTTTTGTGAAGTTCTTGTTTCATTCATTACTGTGAATATATCGCTGATTCTGCATTTTCCCCACTGGCTAACATAACCATAAGGTATATAGCAGGAAATTGAAGACAGGAAATGAGATAACGTATTCTGGGACCTTTGACCTAACTTCCTGTCAGTGCCTATAAACACCTGGAACCAGTGTGTGTGTGGGGGGGGGGGGGGGGGGGTGCATTGTGACCTCCAATTTTACCTTCACTTCCTGCCAGTCTGCAGCGAAACCATTTTCCCCATCACTTTCTGCCACTCTATTGTATGCAGATAACTACGGACACATACATGCACCTCCAAACACATAAGTAGAAATTGAACATGATGTTCGATATAAAAAAGATGACTCAATAATCACACAGTTTTTATGGCATAAGACAATGTGATGTTTACTAATGACAACAGCAAATACACATCTAAAATGTACAGTTTCCTTACAACGGACAATGAATTCAATGTTATATCAGTCAAGTCTACACTGGTACCAGCCAAGCAGCTTTACAACATGTTTCAAGTACTGTAAATGCATTTAAGTTCACATGGTTTTTATTTCGTGCTAAGTGTTCGCGGTGATTCTAAGTTTGCGGCAGCGCTATAGTCACATACTGCTACAGTATTGGAAAAAAATAAAGCCACCGCAAACATTTCTGCATTTACAGTACTTATCAGTGCTACCCCGATGTGGCTTCTTTGCGCTGTCTACAACATTTTTGCTAACATTAGCAACAAGCTAAATAAAATGTAACAGTTGGCGGGAATTGAATTTCATGTGCAGGTCAACATTCTTGCATCTGCTTTTCTAAGGAAGGATATCATAGCAACATCTTGCCAAAAGTTAGTAACGTAAAAGTTTTTTAGCAACAAATCATTTTTGCTTGTCTCTTTGGGCAAGTATGCTACTAGTAGTGCAAGCTATTAATATAGAAGTTACCATTGAGAACCCAAGAGGCTTAACATTTTTGGCGACTTCAAAGGGGTGGGTCCATCCAGAGATTGACTGCATATGTTATGCAAATCCATTTCGGAAATGGAAGAAAAATGATTCAGGTTGAAATGTGTAATGTCAAAAACTGGACGATCTTCGCAATGTTTAAATCATGTAAAACATCCAGCTTAAATTAGTAAGTACTTATTTTGCACCTTTTTGTTTATAAAAGCAATTTGAAAGTAAATCATAGAGAATTGCAAATAAATAAATTCTCTCTACGTTTACATGTGGTTTCATTTGTTTATCATTAAACTAAGTACGGTCAGTAAAACAGTCACATGAAATTTTCCTAAAAAGCTGAAACACAACTTGACATGAAATCATCTGCAACATTCCAGTCAAAGCAAGCCAGTTCACAGTTTAAAATGCACATGTGCAGCAAGATGCATTGTGGGTAATATGTCAAAGGTGAAGGCCCCTAACTTGTAAACAGCTCTTGTGTAGACTATGCTTAATACATGTCCACTCAGGGGCCTTAAACTTTTACATATTACCCACAATGCATCTACATGTAACTGTGCATGGGCAGTTTAACCTGTGAAAAGGCTTATTTCTTCTAAACCAAAGAAATGGTCCCTAGCCCTTGACAATGGCAAACATATTTCCATACCTGCAGCGATGAGCACCCCTTTTTTTACCAAGTGGAAGAATCCTTTTTCAGATAATTTTTTTTTACTCCCTTAAATCTATTTACATTTCTATGATGATCTTGTCAAGTAGAAAGGTTATTGACAGCTCAAACCCAAATCTTTTACTTGAAGCTACCTCAAGGTTTTGACTTAGTTTTACTAGCTTTTCTCCCAAAAAATGTTACCTTCATTAATTTAAATCAAATCAATGGCAAGAAATCTTAAAACAAGTTTGTTGCATGGTACTTTACATGTAGATCTAAATCTCTTCACATTTTTTAAACTCTTTAGGCCACACCAATTTGATTTCTTGGTTAACGGAATTTTTGAAAAAATGCTAGATTGGAAAATCAACATGAAAACAGAATTTCAGAGGAAAGTTTGAACTTTGGTGCACACAGTTTCAGGGAGTGAACATGGTCAGGTGCAAATTTTCACCCCAGCTTTCTGTTTTAATGATGTCCTTGTGCTAAAATTTAAAAAAAAATCCGTTAACCAAGAAATTAAATTGGTGGGGCCTTAAATTGAGATTGACATTTCATTAGTACAACAACTCTCAATCTACGGAGGCCTGCTTTAAATTACATATCTTACACACTACAATTATATTGTAGGACAAAATGCTTCACTGAGAATTATTTCATATTGCCATGGCTTTCCTATCGCTTAACGGACGATCTTTAATAATAGTTCTGACGAGTTTAGCCCCTAGCTAGAGGGCTATTCAAACAAGTACATATAGATAGAAACCATGTTAAATACAACGGACATTTCAAAATGACATGCAGACTGAATCGTATACCATTACAAACTACTTACAATGTATTAATGTATACACAGTATTCACAACAACGTAATGGCAGGAGTCAAAACTTCCCTCAAAACAACATTCAATCCAAATTGTCAAAAAACCATCACAGGTTTCTAAAAAACCGTACACAAGTAAAGCCAGGAATACTCCACTTAGTTTCCCTGATCGTTGTAGAGCATTGCAACGTCCTCATAAAATACCAAAGTATCGAATTACAAGACTTTTAGTTCATTTCTTTTTATCCCAATACAACTATTCAGACACTACCCAAACTATCGAAAGTTCCTATAACCTCTTAAAACAGTTTGTTATCCTTAACAAAACCATTAATGTCAAGGATGCAGCTCTATTCTACCTTACAAGTATCAACTCTAATGGCTCAAGACTCCTCTGCACTGGCTTTCCCTCGATGCAACAGTTAGGGTCCCGTAAAAGTACCAGGCAGTTTGTTATGATTGACAACTGTCATTTCCTGTCATGTCAAATGCCATGAAAAATCTCCACACTTCTAGCTCAGGTGGTCGCCTGATTCTTGTGACTCCTTGTCTTTTTTGCTCCACAGTCTTTTCTTCTCCTTCTTTCCTTTGAGCGAGAATTTACCGTCCTCGACGACCTGGTCCTCGGATGGAACGGGCGACGCACCGCTTCTGGAGTCCGAATCTTCCTCCTTCTTTCCTTTCTTTTCCTTTTTCTTCTTTTTCAGCGAGAATCTGCCCTCCTGTACAGTCTCAGGCGGTACGGGCGAGGCTCCGCTTCTTGAGTCAGTGTCTTCCGCTTTCTTATCCTTCTTGTTTTTCTTCTTCCTCAAAGAAAATCTTCCTCCTTCCGTGTCTTGGTTCTCCTGGTGAGTTGGCGACAAACCACTTCTTGAATCAGAGTCTTCGTCTTTCTTACCTTTCTTCGCCTTCTTGTCTTTCTTCTTCCTTAAGGAAAACCTCCCGCCTTCTGAAGCTTGATCCTCCTGTGACAAGGAGTCTGCGTCTTTCTTAAGTTTCTTGTCTTTCTTATCTTTCTTCTTCTTTAAGGAGGCAGTCCCATCTTCCACTGTTTGAGCGTCCTGTGGGACCGCTGGCTCCTCATTTATCGAGACAACTTCTTCGTCTTTCTTACTCTTCTTGTCCTTCTTTTTATCTTTCTTAGACTTTGATTTCTCATCTTCTTGAAGTCTTTCTTCATCTTCAGGTGGTATTCTACCGTTTTGAGGTTTTGCCTCATCTTCCTTTTCCTTTTTGCCGTCCTTTTTCCACTTCTTTCCTTTCGAACTCTCCTCAGGAAATGAGACAGTAGAAACAGAATCAGCGTCCTCATTTGCACCCTTCTTTTTACTGTCCTTCTTCTTTTTCTTCTTGTCCTTTTTGGAGTCTTTTTCAAGAGTGCCATTTTGTTCCCCTCCCCCAACCGCCCCTTCCTCGTTCCTACCGTACTCACTATCAGTTCTTTGGGATTGAGTTTCACTGTCGTTGTCGAGACCGTCCGGACTTCTGCCGTTTTCTTTGGCAGCCTTCGCTCGCGGCCGCGGGAGGGAGTCGTTCGGGTGGGTTGCTCTCCACTTCTCCAGTTGGATGTTGTGTTCTCGCGCTAGGTCCTGCTCACCCAGCTTTAACTCAACTATCTGGAAAAATCATACACAAAAAAAAATAAACATTTTAGTGAAAGATATCCTATCAGTTTTGATCACAACTGCCTAATTCTGCTGGAGGAATTTCAATTTCCTGAAAGCCAAAAACCTGAACAAAGTAGAAATATATTTTTCTATTTTGTTTGATAAAAAGTGTTTTGAGTTTCCCCTCTGACAAAAAAGGCATTTAAAATAAGTGTAACATTCAAATATCAAACACTGGTTTATCTTGAAAGTTTTCTCACCATTAGGACTTTTATAGTCGTGCGTGTCAGTATCAATTCTCTATGCTTAATATTGGTCTAATAAAACAAAACATCAACTGGACAGGATCAGGTCCAGGTTCAGGTCCGGACCTGAACCTAAATTTCTGGACCTAAACTTGGACTTGGACCTTATTAAGCCGTCGTTCAACCGGTATCCACCCCTAATACAGATACAGAAAACCTGTGTAGCTGACCTCTCTGCTGAGGTATTCCTCGTGCATGACCTCGGGTGGAATGTTACGCAGTTTCTCCATGGTCTCGTACAGACCCGGACACTCACGCAGTACCACGGGCTGGCCCAGCGTGTTCTTTAGCAGGACGATCGCCACCTTGAAGATGATCTTCACACCTGTAAAAAAAGTGAAAGTAAAGGAAAGAATTCAAAGAAAGTGATATCAATCCAGTTTAGCACACTGAAGAGCTATTCTTCCACTAGTCGTGACAGACAAGACAGACGCTTTGCACAGTTTTTCTACGGTTGATTGTACCAGGGAAATTCCCCTAGCTCTTTCCGACAAGCACAATGAATAGTGGACCACGGCTTATCGTCACGTCCTAAAAACTGCAACCCTTTCCAGAAGCGTGCATGTCGGATGAGCAACACAGCCGGGATCAAACTCGCGGCTTCTTGATCCAGCTAACCACTGGATTATGCCACCACTCTATACCCGAGGAAATACTATTGGAAAGTTTGGGCTGATGCTGCGACCAATACAAATGTGGAGCCAGCACGCTGAATGTAGCATGTTTAGTCCAGTGGTTAGTGACCCACACCTTGAGCATGTCAAAGATCTCACCACCCACACCACCAAGAGTATTTTGTCCTTTCAGGTGTGGGTGGATCAAACCTTACACACCCTCGTAAACCAGGACCGCCTATCGCTTGACGTTACATCGCGAGCGTAAGCGGCCCTGGTAAAAAGCTTCGCCACATATGGTTATGACGACTTCGCCACCAAAACAGCTTCAGCCAATCAGAGGGTTTGCTTCCTCTCATAGGAAGCCAACGCGCAAAGAACGCTGGGAAGCTATCGACCAATCAGGTTACGTGTTATTGCTAGCTCATTAATTATTCATGAGCTACATCTGCCGTTTGTGCCAAATAAGGTCAGCTCATTAATTATTCATGAGTAAGTCTCATCGACCTGCCATAACCATATGTGGCGAAGCTTTTTACCAGGGCTGCTTACGCTCGCGATGTAACGTCGAGCGATAGGCGGTCCTGGTTTACGAGGGTGACCTTACAGTCCGGTCTTTAACGTAGCTAGTACTTACTGTACAAAAATGGTGTGTTACACCTAAAGGCAGTTTGCAACAAAAAAAAAAACACTGTCCCTACCTTCACACAGGAACATGTCCCAGACCCTGAGTACAGAGCTCCACGGCAGTGTGCGCGAGAACAGGCACATGAACCACTCCGTCATGTACAGGATCGGCTCAACCTTCAGCTTTTTCTGGAACAACACCAGAAAACAAACAAGAACATCACATCAGATTTGTAACTACAGTAGAAACCATTTAATTACAATACGCTTTGTTGCAAAAACCTGCCAACTGCAAAGGATTGTGAAATCCCAAACCGTTTCCCATTGACGCCATTGTTTATCAAACCCTGTCTACGCAACGCCCGTTATCACAAAATACAGCTTATCTGCAAAAAAATTGTCAGGTCGCAACACATGTTAAACCAAAAACATGCCTAACAAATCACCAAAAGTGGCAGGAATGAGCCAAAAACTTCCTGTATATAGACATCAGACCCCCAAAAGGAATGGAATTGTCTGTTTTGAGCCACAAAGGAAGGTGGCTTCTGTTGACATTTACATTGATAGAACAGCCTAGCGGATGGCGCACTACAGTGCAGGTATTAACAACCACTTTGCACTAGAGGCTGTGACCGCTGAGCAACAAAACATTTGGAAGGTCGCTCAACTAATTTCAGAGAAAAAGAATCTTTTGATAATTGTATATCTTATTCTTTTGTATCATACTTTTACATTGTGGATCATATTCCAATTATAAAATTAAGCGTTACAATAATCCAATTTTGGATGAACAACAGTTGCCCAGCAATCGTCATGGAAACGGGACCTAACAAAGACAAGTTGCAGGTTTATATGAGACCTCAGGGTGGGAATGGTTTGCCAGAGATCCAGCTTTGTTTAATGTGAGTCCCCCAGTGGTGGCTGCCTGGAAGGCTTCCACTAAATGATTCAACACACTTGTGAATGTGAGCCAAAGTTGATTTGAGAAATATCTACCATCAACTTTACGGACCAGTGCAATGGTCTAGTCGGTAGAGTGTTCGCTTTGTACATGGTAGGTCATGAGTTCGATCCCCGGCCGAGTCATACCAAAGGCTTTAAAAATGGTACATTCTCTGCTTAGCGTTTTGGAAAGAGTATGGCAGTTAAACACACACCACTACCAGTAGACTAGCCCCCTGCTGTAGTGACTGCATAAAGTTGTGTGGCCCAAGGGCTATTGAACTGGAGACGGGCACCACCCTATGCACCATCTGGCCTGGGAAGGACTTAAACAAAAAAACTACTATCAAGTGTGAACGTACGAGTACGGCCTTAGGTGACATTCAGGTAGCAGACTTACTACTGCCCGATGAAAAATTGAGAACGATTTGCCAGAGATGCAGCCATGCTTAACACTAGTGAACTGCAACCATTGCTCCCCTGGCCCCAGTGGTGTCTGCTTGGAAGGTTACCACTAAATGATTCAGCAAATTTATTTTGTGACTGTGAGCCAAAGTTGATATGAGAAATATCTACCATCAAGTGTGAACATATACTTTAAGTTAGTAACCTTTAAGTAAGGAGACATTTAGGTAGCAGAATTACAAATGTACTACTGCCCGATAAAAATTTGTTTGTAAGCATTCTGGACTGCTTGCTTCTGCAGAAGCCATCTCAACATTTCATTTTAAAAAATCAATAAAAAAATAATAAAAATCTAACAGTTCTCAGTGGCAAATGTGCTAGATGTTGGCACATCGGCAACCAAATCCGCAGTGTGTTTTTTGGCACACAGTTTGACAGATTAGCCGAATAGGCTCGGTGAGAATCACTCTACCGTCCAGGAAGGTCGTGTAAAGTGCCTTTCCCAAGGACACAACGTCGGGGCATTGTAAGTATCGAACTCGGGACCTATTGATTTCGAGTTCAACGCTCTAACCGTTACGCCACGCCGACGTAACTTTTCATAAACTCCCCTGTAAATGTTCATTCTTACATCAATTTTTTCTTGACTTCTATTTCTTCTATTAGGTTTCTGTAACCATACAACCATACATGTACGTACCAAGTGTTTGTAAGCGTTGGGAACTGCTTTCTTCAGCAGACCGTTAAGAACCATTCCGTCTATTTGCACCGCTTCCTATTAGGCAGGGACAAACAGGGTGTCATCTTCTAAACATCACAAATCTAAGAGTGGCAGTGAACAGGGCTCGAAATGAAAAAATAATTAATAAAGAATAGTTTGGATACCCAATATAAAATTAAATAAATTTGAATATCAGCTTTAGGTACGTAACCCATATCATTTTCCTTGTAACATTACAAACAATGTAGTATCAAACAAGCTTAAAACCTATTCAGGCTTCGTAGTATGCTGTATGTACATGTAACGTAACATGAACTATTTACGTGCAGAACCTATTTACGTCCGGTTTGGCTCATGTCCACATGTCGCGGTGTATAGACCGATCCTGTCGAACACCATATCGAACGAATAGAAGACCCATAGAACCCCCTGTTCCATTCAGCCCACCTCCGTCAAAAACAGCGTTGGCGGGGCAGAAATGGCACGTGTAAAGTAGGGTACGTATATCTGGGACAGGTTTTCCACTGTATTGGTTGAATGCATGCTCAGAATAAAAACGAATTTAAAAAGAAAATAGATCAAGCACTCAAGGAGAGGAAGCTTGTACCACATGCTGACTACTACAAAGTCCGCTAGCGCAGAGTTTCGTATCTTCATCAGTTACTGGTGTGTGAAACTGGTTAACTTGAAAGTGAAGAGGGAAGTAAAAGGATGTATTTTAATTCTTAGTTACTAAATACCATGCAGCTGTTATGCATGCAGTCAATACAGTAGGAACCCTGTCACAGATATATGAACCCTGTTTTACACGTGCATCGCCTGCTTGTCAGAAACTGGGCGCTGATGCCCACCGACAAGGGAAAGCTATGCTGCGCATACCGCTGTAACATTGACCGAAAACATTACGCTCTCACCGCAACTACACCTACCCCCTCCATAAACAACTCTGCCCGGTGGATACAGCCTTCAACAAGGAAGACATAGCATTCTTATTTGGCCCGCTCTGAAAGGGTTTCAGTACCACAAAAGCTAAACCGAAGTCAGTAGCCTTATTTTCAACCTAGCCGCGGCGGCCATGTTTGGTCCGTCAAACCCTGTTTTTGACGGACGTGTTCGAAATCGAACAGGGGGCGTGGCCTTGGGATCGGTCTATTATGCCAAAGCCTGTTCTCATGAGCAATAAAGAACATCATAAGTATGATCCTTAGCCATCTCTTTAATTTTTGCACAGCAAAACATAATGGCCATGCGTTTACCACTTGAACGCCACGTGCCGCGCATGTGGGGGAAATTTACAGATAAACATTTTTTTTTCCATCGCGTTAAGCAAGTGGCCGGACAGACATAGTGATTTTACTATCATTTGTCTGCAGACTACTTTGGACAGTTACTGTGCATTTTTTTCTGGTCTATGTTCTTCAAGCATAGCGCTAGAAGGGAAAAGATTCAGAAGTGGACGATAATGGGTTACCCTAGCACAATTCTTCATCATATACCTCAGTATAAATACATGCTCGCACGGCGTTGAACAGACGGAGAAAAACTTACAGACCATGCATTTTCTTTTTAGAAGAGCTGATATTTCTGCCCATGGGTTTGAAATTTGGCTCTGTCCGCGCGGTTTTAAGATAAATACGTTTGGAATAAATTGGACGTTAACTGGTCACCTTACGTTAGGTGACAAGTATTGTATCTTGAACACAACTCTTAACACTTCCCAAAACAAAATTCGAGATGACAATTACCGATAACTTTTCAGAAATCCCACAATCTTCGAACAGAAACCCTGACAAACATGTGTACAGCTAGATATTTGATGATCTAATACAGACAGACAGACAGACAAACAACACTCGTATTTCCAGATAATACAATTTCAACAGGCAGATTAGTCTTGTTTACTTACCAGTCCTGAACTGTAGTACCCGCTCATGTACTTCTCACAGATGGCAACTAGACACCAGAAGGCTTGCTGTAAAACAACACAGGCATGTTACACTTTTAATTCATTCATTTACATGTACTTTCAGGGCTCCAGACTAACTTTTAGGTCTAGGAGCACTGTGCCCCTAACCCAAAAAAGTTAGGGGCACCAGCAAAAATCTAGGAGCACCACTACAAAAAGTTGGAAGAACAAGAAAAGTATTGGCCATACCAAGTAATACTCCTATTAATCAATGTTAACAACCTGGAATAAAGTATTTGAATAGATCATAAAATATAAAGCCTACATTGATGGTGCAGAACAACTGGCAATGTGTGGTATATAATCTACTAGTAGTTAGTTCTTGGGGAAGAATGATATCTGTGTAGAGGGATTTTAGAAAAATTGGGCATAGGTATCCGGGGGCCACGGTGCCTCAAGTTCAACAAGTTGAAAAATACACAATGGTATTTTTTTACTTGGAACAAGGCAAGTAATGATTCACATATCCTTGAATGATAAATAAATAGATAACTCTGTTACTTAGCTATTGGTTTCAGGACCAAAACAAATTAAGTCCCATTCCATGATTTAAACTTCACTGCTGGCATTAAGTTCAACCCTAAAAACATTTTTACTGGCATTTTTTTTCACCCCCACCCTCTGTCTACGAACAATCAAAAATGCTTTAATATTCTAAAGTTGAAATTCTTGCTCAATAGTATCAAAAATGATCTGTTTGTGCCAGCCCAGTCAAATATCTAGTCCAAATTTCGCGCGTCAGGACCGCGCGGCGCGACCATCCAATCACAGGGCCACCTCCATCGGGAAAAGGAGCTTGCCGCCTAGCCGGTGTGCATGATATAAACATGTCGATTACATCAAAACGTAGCCCTGTTTCTTGCCGTCATTTTGACACCAAGAACAAGAAAAATTCAGGTGATCATTTTTATCATTAAAGAGTTCGTTACAATCGAATTTTAATGCTCAAAAAATAAATTTTCCCTTTGTTCCAGGTACCAATTTAAAGCTCGTAATCGGCTCATTCTGCTGCGGTCTAAGACGCAGGCGGAAGTGAAATTGGCCATGTTTTGAATCACGGCCGCGCGCGCTACGCCGCGCCGTTTTCATCGGTAAATTTCTGGCGTTTGAAACATTTTACAAGATAAACAAACACATCACGAGGAAGAGAAAGTTATATTCTTTATTTTCCTGGGTGACTTTGCCTGTAGAAACGAATAGTTTTTGTATCGCGGGTGTAGGAAGATGGTAGAAAATTTACTGATCGCAATGCGGTAGTTAGCCGATTTTCGCGGTAGCGTCGTTGGAATACCTACTTGAAACGGACATTTTTTGTACCGCGGGTGTGGGAACAAGATGGAAAATTCACCGGCGATTTTCGCGGTAGCGTCGTTGGAATACCTACTTGGAACGGACATTTTTTGCACCGCGGGTGTGGGAACAAGATGGAAAATTCACCGGCGATTTTCGCGGTAGCGTTTGAATACCTAATGTTTATTTTTCAGCTTACCGCTTAGTTCTGCACCTATTATCTAGGTGCAGGTCTTAAAGGAGTATTCCACTCTGTAAGCGGGAATTGCCATTCCTCTGAGAATGAATTGTTATCCTTGGATCTAGTTTGTCTTGTAAAATTTACCATGAGTGGGAGCCTGAACGCAAGGCGCTACATGATAGTGATCAAGGCATGAAACCCCCGAAGGATCCATCCAACAATCCCAGAATTCAATGCGCGGTGCGGTACCGAGGGGAGGGCTTGCCAACATGGAGGGAGGGCATGCCAGCATGGACCCCGATGAGAAAACAGGTTGGTACTGGTATAGATGACGATGCTATGAAGTTCAGGAATACATTTTTGAGTAGACCAAATGTGTGTGCACAATCGTTATCAGAACTGCCTGGCCAGCGCTTTTCGATTTTATGTTGTTGTTGTTGTTGTTGTCCTTCTGTAGTATTTTCTACACGCATACAAGTAGCCATTTTAGATAGCAAAAAGGTATTTTTAAGAATGCCAAAAACTCTGTATTCCAAGAGCCGATACACTTCAAACTTGTTGTGTACATTCCTGAATATATGATAGTCACTCGGCTGTTTTTTTTAGCGTATCAAATGAACTGTTAGCTAGAAATTCGGGCCAGAAGATGGCTCAGTTATCATCGCCGCCATTTTACCTGGGTATGGGATCTACAAAAGGCTCCTCACTATAGTGCCAAAATATCTGTCCTCCATAACACCAGCGACTTCAGAATTTGTGTGTACATTCCTGAATATATGATAGTCACTCGGCTATTTTCGTTAGCGTATGAGATTAACTGTTAGCGAGAAATTCGGGCCAGAAGATGGCTCAGTTATCATCGCCGCCATTTTCCCTGGGTATGGGACCTACAAAAAGCTCCTCACTATAGTGCCCAGATCTCTGTCCTCCCAAACACCAGCGACTTCAGACTTTGTGTGTACATTCCTGAATATGTGATAGTCACTCGGCTATTTTTGGTTAGCTTATCGGCACAACCGGTAGCGAGAAATTCGGGCAAGAAGATGGTTCAGTTATCATCGACGCCATTTCGCCCGTCCATAATGGTGACCTACATTCAACTCCACTCTAAAGTGTCAAAATATCTGTATTCCAAGATGTGAGCGACTTCAAACTTTTTGCGTACATTCCTGAATATATGATAGTCATTCGACTGCTTTCGTTAGCTTATAGAGTCAACCGATGGCGAGAAATTCGGGCCAGAAGATGGCTCATTTCTAATCGACGCCATTTTGCCTGGATGTTTACATAATGGTGACCTACATTCAACTCCACACTAAAGTGCCAAGATCTCTGGATTCCAAGACCTTTGCGACTTCAAACTTTTTCTGTACATTCCTGGATATATGATAGTCACTCGACTGCTTCCGTTAGCTAGGCACATCAACCGTTAGCGAGAAATTAGGGCCAGAAATGGGCTATGCCAGCAGACGTGCTGATTTGTCATGGACTCCATTTTTTTTGTTATTGACATTTGGTCTGGTCTAAATTCAACTCCTTACTTAACTTCTCAAGTACCCGAATCTCTGTATTAGACTTCAAAATTTTTGTGTACATTCCAGGATATATGATAGTCAAGCTTTATGATTGTTTTAACAATCATATAGCTTGACACAATTTCTCGCAAACTCTATAAGCTTTCAAGCTTATAGTTATAGAGTTTGTGAGAAATTGTGTCTGAGGTTGGCCACACTAACAGACACCGCCATGATTCATTTGATCTGGCTTATTTCAGGTCAACATATGACTTCCATTTGTACTCTGATTACATAAACTATGTATCTATCTATATCTATATGACGCAGAATGTCTGTCTTAATGATTTCATGATTGATGCGTATATTTTCAGTAAATACATTACTGTCATTTTGTTTTTTTGATAGAAATGGTAAGGACGCCAAGGAAAGAAAATCCAAGGAAAAGCCCAGGGAAACGCCCAAGACAAAAGGTAGTGTTTTTTTTAGTATAATTTATATAATGTAGAAAATGATGTAACATCTCTAGCTTGTTCTCATCTATGGACACTTACTTCTTGCAATGACAACATTGAATTTTATCTAGGGCTCGGCTGTCATATTGTGTGTCATTGGTAAGATTACTTCTTATGGTAAAAAAGAGGGAAAAAAAGTGTATGATACTAGCAGGGCCTGACATTCATTGTTTGGATAATTACTGCACTGGTACCGGTGCACCTAACCAGTAACCTAAAGATGTAAGTGTACAAAAATATTTTTGTATGCATAGCATAGAATAGTAAACAATGAATTATAAACCTTTTCTTAGAGTGACTTTGAAATTCTATGGCTAACTAAACAAGTAATATAATAATGTTCTTTGTTTTTGGACAAAATGTCAAGCTGTATAATACAAGTAGTGTACAATCGTACATCTTCATGATTTTTCTTTTTAATGTGAAGGAAAATTGCCGGCTTAGCATTATTTTAGCACCTCTGTATCAATGAATTAACTCTACGAATCACAAAGATGTAGTTGATTTCAGAATACATTCTCTCTGCAGGTGATCTAAAGTGGCTTCTGGGCTACAGCAAAAGGCAAAGGGATGATGTGGTGAAGAACATCTACGAGAAGGACTACACTTTCAGAAGAATGCTGTTGGAGGCTGTCGTGCACAGGCGCCGGGAGTCCAATGAGTACTGGGGGGACCAGGTGCTCCCAAAGCCAGACTTACCCCCCTAACATTGCCCACATTCCCAGGCCAGACAAACAGGCAGCTATTGCGCAGTACCAAACAAGTTTTGAAGACCATAAGCCAGCCCCTTTATATGCTCAATCATTCTGTAGTCAATTTAATTTTTTTCCTCATTTTTGTACTGTTTTTTTTTAGCATACATGCCTTACATGACTAAACTACATGTATATGTAGTTTATGTTTTGAAATGTTTTGAAAATTCTGGTGCTGTCTCTGCTATAGACACATAAAATGTGCAAATACTAGACTATACATATTGATGCTTGAACATGTAACATGAACATGTCAACAGTAGTTTACATAATATAGGTCCTGGTAGATACTTAGTAATATACTGATGTCATATGTCACAGGTTATGTTTATTAGATTGATGAGGACAAGTTGCCAATTGTATATCCATTGGAGCATTTTATTAATAAATGTCCTGCCTACATATCTCAGAAGTAAATATTCCATTTTACAACCACCACAAGTTTATGTGTGTCCAACAATACTGTCTCAAATGTAAACACAAGCCATTTTTAAAAATTATTCAGAAATATAATTGTATATCCTTGTAATATACATGTATATGTCTTTCTTGCTGTACAACTAGTTCAAAGGAATGTAGAAATAATGATACTTGGACAATAGCTAAGGTTTTCATTCGGCCTGCCATATAAATTTAACTATAAACCATGAATATATAAAAATGAATACATACAGGTACTAGACAGTTTTTTATATTTGGTTGAAACACACCTGTTATGCAGTGTTAGAAGTTTGGAAACCCCTGTGTACATGTAAGACTGTTATCAAGTTTGTTCTTTGACTTACCAGCTAAACCCTCACCCTAATTCTAATACTTACAGTATTGAGTTAGAAGAATACAAACTGATTTATAGACCAACTGGACAGGTGATAGCGAAACATCTTAGCAGCAAAATGTCCTAATTCTGTAAATACAATTTTGGCCATGATATCTAAACCTACATGCTCTTCTGCTCACCTAGTGACCTACTTATCTGCCTCAAGAAAACCTATGTATGTCCCATCTTCAGATGGACAGGCCTGCCTTATCCTGCTGACCACACAGAATAGAACCACACGGCACACTGTTCTTCCTAGGCGTCGTTTGTGAACCCAGCATGTGAATTGTCAGTATCGTAAGATCCTGGGAGAAACAAAAAATGCATGTAAATTGTAATGTTACATGTTTTTTTCTTGTATCAAGATTAATACAAGTACTCTGCAGAAGGACCAGAATGTTGTCTTTTTTATGATTTATTTATCCAAATAATATTTCCCTTATCCTTACTACACATCTATTTGAATATGTGCACAATATTTTCCTTATCCTTACTACACATCTATGTGAATATGTAGACAATATCTGGCCTTTTTTGTTTAGTCTGATAATTTTCAGATCTTGGTATTGCACTGACAGCCCCCCTCCCACACTGTGTAACATTTTCCGACTTTTCACCCTTAGTAATGCAAGTAATTACAAAATTACTGTCCATTTCTTCACACAAGATGCATCAAGAAAGCTTATTTAAAACTTCTCGGTACGTAATATATCGGGTTATACAGTGGTACGACTACTATGCAGCCAGCACCCCAGGTAAGAACGTCGCAAAGTCCGCCTCACGTTTTCGTGAGCTTATCATGAGTCCTGACACACTGGTCGATGTTGTAGATATGCAAAATAAAACGGACAGAAACAAAGTAACAACATTTACCTATTGCTCAATGGCACTCTGACATCTTGTATTCCAAGGTTATGTCACCGTATAAGTGCAGTCTGAGTGCAGACCTCATGAGACAGGGGATGGAATTCCTCGTGTAGCCCCCCAGGATCTAGCCGCGAACCCTCCGTCTGGTCACCGCGGCCGTCCTATGCCGCTTCTGCTTTTGTGGCGGTCCCAGCTCCAGCGGAGGCTCCGGCAGGGTCTTCTTTCCAATCGCCATTCTCTAATTGTCCTGAATCATGTTCAGGCTTAAAGGCAAATGGCCTGATATCATTAGGGCCCAACTCATCCGAGTCTGTGGTGGCCATGACAGTTTTGTCGTCTGTTCCGTGTTTGGACTAGTGCGCATGCGTATACAGCAGAGTAGAAAGAGCGGGTCTTTGGGGGATTACATGGATTTGAAAAGGATTACTGTCGAAAAGTCCTAAGAGGTAATTCAGTCAAAACTCGGGCGTATTTGTTTTTAGAAAAGCATAATTTATCAGAAAAAAATACCCGCTTACTGAGTGGAATTCTCCTTTAATTTTTGATAGTCGCACCGTGCGACCGTGATTTTAAATCTAGTCGCATTCTCAAAAAACTGGTCGCATACATGTTGTATGCGAGTCGCACTCACGAGCGCTGACTTTCAAGGTGGTTTTATTTTGTGGAATGGTGGAAAAAGGAGGTTTTTGCAGCGTTTTAGTTTTCATGTTGTTTATCCAGTTGCTTGAGTAACTATTTTTGGTGTGTCTTATTACCTGGATGTCTAACCTTCATCAGCGTTTTAATTTCATGGTTGAAACTAGGGGTGGATACCGGTTCGGCTTAATAAGGTTCAAGTCCAAGTTTAGGTCCAGAGATTTAGGTTCAGGTCCGGACCTGAACCTGGACCTGATCCTGTCCTGTTGATGTTTTGTTTTATTAGACCAATATTAAGCATAGAGAATTCATACTGACATGCACAACTATAAAAGTTCTTGGGGAGAAGACTTCCAAGATAAACCAGTGTTTGATATTTGAATATTGCACTTGTTTTAAATGCCTTTTTTGTCAGAGGGGAGACTCAAAACACTTTTTATCAAACAAAATAGAAAAATATACTTGTACTTTGTTCAGTTTTTTTTGGACTCAGGTTTTTGGCTTTAGGTTTTTTGGACTAGGTTGTTGGATGTTATAAAGGTCCGAATCAGGTCCAGCGAACCGGTATCCACCCCTAGGTGAAACAATTCTTAAGTATAGTAGTGATACATTGGAAACGCACAGTAGAGATGTCCGCACAAAAATAAAACCACCGCAAAAGTTTCAAGATTAACAGTAACCCACAACGTGATTATGTTACGACTTCCTGTACTCGTCTTGAATTTTTCATGAGGGTGTTAAGGCATTGTAACAGTCTGGGCATCTTGAAAGGTCTGTGAATACTGAGACAATCAACATCATTCTGTATAAACAACTACAATGAACGCAATAAAGAAAACCTTACAAGCAACATGAGCATTGGTGCAAACAAATCTACAGACAATGTGGGTGCCTGTATTGGATTGTGTTCCCAATTTTGAGAAAACCAGTTTGCAATTAACTAAGTATCCAGGTCCTGAACATTTTAACTCTGTTATTCTATTGCCTCCTAGTATGAATATTTGTTTTTGGTATGTCTGTTTGTGTGTCCATAGTTATTTCTAGTTATTTGGATATACTGTGGCAGAAAGTGAGTGTGTTGATGACGTCAATGAAAAGGTCAGACTTAATGGAGTGACAGGAAGTAGACTTCAGAGGTAGTAGAACTAGTTGTTTATCAAACATTCCAGGTCATGGGGTCAATGGAAGAGGCTACTAATTCACGCAGAGGTATTGTTTTTGGTCTGTCTGTCTGTGTTTTCGCAGTTATATATTATGTTCCATATGCTAGTTGTTGGTTGTGTTCTGATTCTGTGATTATGAATGTTGCATTGAATAAAAAGTGCTAGTTCTTTTTTGCTATTTCACCAAGGTAAACCAGTAGACTACATGATTGTCGACATTTACTCACCTCTGCAGGCATGTGCATAAGCAGGACAGCTGCAACCGGTGCCTGGGCCTGAAAAGAAACAAATTATTCTGTAAAAGAAGCTATGCTATAGCCTGAGTGTCATCCTGTTTCAGTTCTGGGCTCTACTTGGAGAAGGTAGAGCCTGGAACTGAAACACGAATCGATGACGGTGCAAAACCTCTCAGTCAGAGATTGAATGTGGAAACATAGCTAATTTTGAAATTTGAAACAAATTTATAACAAAGAATGACTTTCATGTGTATAATTTTGTTCTAATGTTCCTAAGAATATTCTGTATACTACTACAAAATAGTGTTCAATGCTCTTCCTTTATGTACATGTATGTAATTCCTACATAAATATTTAGGTGCACCAGTGCACCCAGTTAAAATTAGCTGCACAGCTCTAATTTTGGGTGCACAAAAGTGCATAACTATACAAATGTACAACATGAGGCATGTAATATTAGCATGGAAGTTTATCTGTGTTGGTACATTCCATGATAGAGTTTGATACTTTTAATAACTTCAGCACAAGCAAATGTAGCTCACCTTGAATTTTCAGTGGCTCTTACACTGACCTTGTTAAGGAGTGATTCAATTACTCTGAGCACGTGACCTAGACGTAAGAGAGACTCAAAATTCGAGGTGAGCTACATTTGCTTATTTTGAGGTAAAGTATCAAACTTTATCATGATACATGTAACCTGTGTGTTTACCTGACAGTATCCGTCTACAGGGTTGTAGATACTGTAAGCCTTTAGTATTCTGTACAGGTCCTGTTGTCTGTGGGGAGTTAGGGAGAGGAGAAGAAAGGAAAATGGTGAATTTCTGCACATTAATGTGGTATCAATGTCTTTAAACATGATTGCTACAAAAATTTAACAAACAAAGATTCATTTATACTATGAATGGTGGTAATTTTGCAGTGTTTTTTGTTTCACAGTATGAGGGAAAAGGGCTTTCAAGGTAATTTAAATGTTTGCAGTTGTAACAATTTGTAAGTACAATTATATAGGTTGTGAAAACATATTTGCGGTGTTGTGATTTCGAAATAAGAAGTCATTGCAACCTTTTACCACAATATAAATAAAATCTAAAAATAAAACCACCAAGAATATTCCAAGATCTACAGTAGTACACAACGCTATACATATGGTGTGGAGGTACTGCAAGTGTCTTTGCCTGTTTTGGCCTTCATTTCACAAATTCTTTTAAAAACAAAACAAGCTAAGTCTGCCAAAAATCACAAACATGCAATAAACCAGTGATGTTTTGATATTAAGATACATTTAAGAAATACAGAATAAAAAGACTCTTTTTACACAACCAAGTAATTGATAAATACAGTGACTGTCGCAATTTCACTATAAAATGTCTGCTTGAATTTGGCAGGGGGCCAGGACTGTCCCAAATCAGCAAAAGCTTTACCTTATTTGGGCAGCATCATGTGCGACTCTGGTCTCTAACACATGAATATGACACAGTCAAACTAAATCATCACAGAACATCTCAGTATTTTGAACTCTTGATTTTCATATTAACTGGAAGGGGGTACAATCCTCCAGAGAGGATGTTAAGTTTTATAATTATAATTTTTATATCCATGTTTAAGGAGAGCCTTTGTACCTAAAAGGAAACCCAAGCAACATTAGGGCCCGAAAATCGGATTTTGAAAGTCAATTTATGGGGTAAATTTTATATAATGATTAGTTCAAACAACCCTATTACAATGTATAGTATCGCCCATTAATATTATCCAAAAATATGACGTGTGATGTGAAAACTCACTGAAAATCGTTGCAGGGGTTTTTCGCAAAACTAAGGGGATCTTTTTGCACGGTTTTAAAATTCTCACAGTATGAAGTTATTACACAAATTAGCTTAACACAGTGTTCTCGCCAGAATTTTTTCACAGCATAGGGGTCAGGTACAGAAGGCCAACTTTACGCGGCGTAAGATACGAAGAAATTACCACAGAGTAGGGAGTCTGGCTTGTTCCCCCGGAAAATTTTTGAATTCATAACCCAATGAGACACTATTTCCTGCATTTTGAGGGATAAATTTTGTGAAGTAAAGTTTTTCCTCTGTTACAGCCTCATTCTAAAGCCAAATATGAACTTTTTATAAGATTTATGAAGGGTCACAAGGTTCTTTGCAGAAAGAAACACCCCTATGCTGGTTGAAACACAGCATAGGGGTCCAGACCACAGCATAGGGGGTCCAAATCACAGCATAGGGGGCCCCTATGCTGAAAAGGCCTGGCGAGAACACTGCTTAACAGTGTTAGTAAATGTCACTACCATAAAGATTTTAGCATTTTTTTTTTTGGACCCTAATATTTCCATTTTTTGGACCCTAATATTGCTTTGGTTGCCTTTAAGCTCAATTGTGAGGTTGCTAACTTGTTGAGCTACAGGGACATCTAGAGAGCGATTGTAGCATAAATGATAAAACCCTGTCCCTTACCCATGACCACCTCGAGCACAGAACATCTCATGGAAGGGAAACTGTCTGTGGAGGTCCTTCTCTATCACTTCTACCCACACTGGGTCGCCTGCCATCTTATCCATTTCCTGTAGAAGACAGAATCAATCAATCAATCAATCAATCAATTAATCAATCAACCAATCAATAAACTTTATCAAGTTAAGGTATAATCAATCAATCAATCAACCAATCAATCAATAACCTTTATTGCAATTGGATAGCCTTACTGGCCTTTGCCCTTTCTTAAGGTATAATCGATAAATCAATCAATCAATAAATCAATCCACCCATCCATTGATCAATTGACCAATCAATCAATCAATCAATAACCTCTATTGCAATTGGATAGCCTTACTGGCCTTTGCCCTTTCTTCAGGTATAGCATCAATCAATCAATCAATCAAGCAATCAATCAATCAATCAATAACCTTTCTTGTAAATGGATAGCCTTACTGTGACAGTCCTTAACCCCTAATTGCAAAGGTGCAGTGGGGGAAAGTCAAAGGTCAAAAACATATATGAACACACAGTTCAGCATAGAAAATGTACGGAATACTTAGAAAAAAATTATCTGACATCCAGGGCTCGATCTTAACTATGTCCCGATGTCCCGGGGCCACTAAAATTTAGGCCGGGACAACTGAAAAATCTATTTGGGACACTTTTGGGACAATTGGAAAATAATCAACTAATCAACATCAGAATGTCCGATCTCCCCGCGGTAGACCGGATCCGGACCGCAAGCGACCAAAACGTAATCTAAGACGACCACGTCATTTTCAAATGTGTGGCGACGTCAGTTTTTAATGGTAAGTTGCGGGAAATCACAGTAAATCGGCTCGTGTGCCGCTGGCAGCATCGCGCGAAAACGTAAACAATAGCCGAGTAGGTCTCCATGTGCACAATCTGCGGGGCGGTTCCCGACTATCAGAACAGCCGTAAATGTATCAGATTCCCGGGGAATCTCCTTATTTGGAAGTTAACAGTCCGCGGTTGACCAACACAGAAGTTGTTCTTTGTAAAAGATTCCTTTCTCTGTCAGCGCGGGGATAGAATTAATTCTTAACGGTATTTCTGACTAGCCTCCGTTGCAGACTCTGAAGCGGCTTTTTGGGGGGCTAAATAATACACTTTTTGCAGCCACCCCGTAACTATCAGCCATCCTGTAACCAGCAGCCGCCTAGAGTCTGCGGTATTGCGCCTTGTCAAAGCGAAATTAAAATCACGTTAGGGCGATTAACGCAGAGGTGCGAATTTCCTGCCTATGGTAGACCGCACAATAAGAACAGTATACACGCACCTCCCCCAGTCAGTGTGCTGTCACGCTTGTGGCAAAATAGTTTGTCATTTCTCATTAAAAACCCGTTTTTCAAGACTCAATCGAAGAAAGTCATCGAAGAAAACAAGGAAAAACGTAAACAAAACAAGAATTTTCGCCCGTGCATTTCAGCCCCTACGTCGTGATTTGCCGCGGTTCGCATTCATTTCTGGCCGTATTCGACACAACACATATTTCTTTGAATATTTTTCCGTGAAAATTCTCCGTATGTACCGTAGATAAATCGTTATTTTCGCTAAGAATTCACATAAGTCACGACGCTCGCTCGAGTCGCAACCCGCCCCGTCCAACAAGACGTAAACAAAACAAGAATTTTCGCCCGTGCATTTCAGCCTCTACGTCGTGATTTGCCGCGGTTCTTGTTTTGTTTACGTCTTGTTGGACGGGGCGGGTTGCGACTCGAGCGAGCGTCGTGACTTATGTGAATTCTTAGCGAAAATAACGATTTATCTACGGTACATACGGAGAATTTTCACGGAAAAATATTCAAAGAAATATGTGTTGTGTCGAATACGGCCAGAAATGAATGCGAACCGCGGCAAATCACGACGTAGGGGCTGAAATGCACGGGCGAAAATTCTTGTTTTGTTTACGTTTTTCCTTGTTTTCTTCGATGACTTTCTTCGATTGAGTCTTGAAAAACGGGTTTTTAATGAGAAATGACAAACTATTTTGCCACAAGCGTGACAGCACACTGACTGGGGGAGGTGCGTGTATACTGTTCTTATTGTGCGGTCTACCATAGGCAGGAAATTCGCACCTCTGCGTTAATCGCCCTAACGTGATTTTAATTTCGCTTTGACAAGGCGCAATACCGCAGACTCTAGGCGGCTGCTGGTTACAGGATGGCTGATAGTTACGGGGTGGCTGCAAAAAGTGTATTATTTAGCCCCCCAAAAAGCCGCTTCAGAGTCTGCAACGGAGGCTAATTTCTGACAAATTTCTAGAGCAAGGTTACGTCATTTTCCCATCCATAACAGCGAATTAATGCACAGAAAATTAATTTTTACAAAAGAGGAAGATAAAGTTTCAACTTATTTAGAAGCTTCGCCATGATTGGACGATTCGGCTACTGCAAATTTGTGGTACCGCCCACAAACCGCCGACTTTCCTTTTAGCAGACTTTCTGCCGCCGACGTCGCCATGGTCGCGACTGTCATCAAAGGCTGCCGACTGTCAATCAGCGGCAACTTTGTGGGAAAACGCGCGAGTAGGATCTCCGTGTGCCAGTCAACAGCGAACCTCTGACGATTTTACGTTCCCTTAACTTTCCCACAGCGATGCTTGTACAAAGTTTTTATTAGACGGAAGTTCCACGTTATCTGTAAGACGCAGAACAGCGGTTTCGGCTTCCTGGAACGGGCCGGCGGCGTATGTACTTGGGGGAGAGGGGTGACGCGATTTCTTAGACGGGCCAAGGCAAGGGACTTTCGTATTAGGATTTTCGCCGCCGACCGCCGAGGGAAGATCACCTCGGCGGCGATTTTTCTGGAAACATGCCGGCGTCGAAGCGTACTATACCAGGAATATCGCTTCCAATTTCGCACCGAAGAAAACTTCTGACAGCGACGATTGTTGCGCTTCGACTTAGGACAGCCGGACACAGCCAAAAAAAGGAAAACTGGTATCGACTATTGATATTGTTGAGTAGCTAAATAGACTATTGATATTGTTGTTTCTGAGTTTCAAGTTGTCTTTCACCAGAAGTATTGTATGTCAAGGTCCTGTGGAGAAGTTGATTGACTGCCACGATTGTCATAAATATGACCCTCAAAACTGAAAAAAAAGCCTTCTCAATACCCTAAAATGCAAGAGCTTCCGGGGGGCTTCGCCCCCCTGGGTCCCCCCAACGGGGCTCTGCCCCTGGACCCCGTCGGGGGCTTAAGGCAGCCCCCGAACCCCTGCCCCGATGCTGTGAAAAAAACCTGGCGAGAACACTGTTCATTCTTTTCTTCCCACCTGCCACTGATAAAGTACAAGTGGTCCCTGTAAATGTACTAGACTAGTGTCACTCAGTGACTCACTGAGTACTGTTTATTTTCAGAAAAAGATTATGTTCTTAAAATGACTTTTTGAAGTTCCCAGTTCCCACTTGCCACTTGTTACATGATAAGACACTGCAGCAAGTGGTCTACCTGTAAATGTGCAGTGGACGTTGCACTACTATCCATAAGATATAATGTAATAAATCTGTTGTTGTCTAATAAAAAAAGAAGAAGATAAGTTTGAATCTGAGTTGATTATTTCAATGGACAATAAGCTTACACAGCAATACTGTACTCTTACTGAGCTTTACAGTTGTTGTAATACATAATTTCTGAAAATAGGGTTGGGACAGTCCATCCTCACTTCGGGACAGTTGAGATTTATTTTTGGGACAATGCTGGGACAGTAGGGAAAAAAGTTAATTTTGAGGCCTGACATCCATGTCATACTGTCAGTGATGGTCCAGTGTTGTGTCTCTATCATAAGTGAACCATGCCCCATTATTGAATGCTAGCCTGCTCCAAGAATATTTGACTTCAGAGGACAAAAATCCTTCAACCAAAGACAGATTTTTAGGAGTAACAATGTATTATACACTTGACCATGATAAGATCCCTGCCGAAAGATTGGTGGTGTTAATGCTAGCCTGCTCCAAGAATATTTGACTGCAGAGGACAAAAATCCTTCAACCAAAGACAGATTTTCAGGAGTAACATGTATCAACAACTATGTAGAATATCATGTAAGTGCAATACAGCAAATATCTCGTGCAATACAGTATGTCTTTATGTTTCGGAAGGCAGATGCACGTAACGTTACCTTGCGCCCTCCAGATTCTACTGATTAAGGGGTCAGCCTAGGTTTTTTAAATCTTTCATCTTGTATGTTGTACGTTGTCGATTTTAATTGTGTGTCTTGTGCAATAAAGATGATGTTGAACACATATACACTTGACCATGATAAGATCCCCGTCGAAAGATTGGTGGTGTTAGTACTATTACATGATTGTTGGTGTTACATGTCCCAGTTGAAGCACGCTGCCCCCGAAACAAATATCACTGGAATGTCACAGGATTATCTCTTAAAGTCCAAACACATGAGCACCCTTTCATCATACAGAAGGGCTTCTGGCACTGTTTTTCATTTCTTTTTCACTCTCTTGTAAATTGTGACGATAAAAAGTAATAAAACCTGTGTCTGCTACAGAAATAAGAGGCTATTGATGACTTGAGTAAGGATACGACAAGTTAAAAGAGTGAACCTAGGATGTTAACGCTCTTGAGTACAGAAAGTAAACTGGTGCAAAGATCAAATACATCGTAGAGGTCAAAAAGGGCAATACGTGTAAATATAGGTGAAGTACCAAATATTTGCTACAGACCAGGACTTGAGCCTTACATTCCAATATTCTTTCTAGTTTTTTATTTCTGGCACTTGGACCATATACTGTAATGGTATATATTTGTAGGAAAAGAAAGTCATCCGTAATGGTAATGTGTAGATTTACAACAAAGTTTGACCTGAAATTGAGAGGGGTCCCCCTTGACACGATGCTGAAAGAAACCCCACCGCTGGAATTCCATGTATGGGACATAATCCTAGTAGAGTAGATAGGATAAGTTTTCTCCATGTGTAGGAAGGCTATTTTGTAGATTATCTCGTAGCTTTCTGGGTTCTAATGTTACAAGTTTATACAAATAGATGATGAGGCGTCTAATGGCGGAGTGCTAGGGACTTGAGATCAAGAGGTCATGGGTTCAAGTCCTGACATTCCTGGATCAACATTGTGTCCTTGGAGTTGGATAAGGTAATTATCGTGACTTTCCTTACTCCACCCAGGTGTAAAAATGGGTGCCTAACTTCATGATCCGCTTAAGCCGGCGTCACAATTCATGCAAGCGTCGGCCGACTTTGTAGATCGTCCGAAGCGCACCGAATTTCAAAATCGCCTAAGCGTCGACCGTATTTTCCTATGAAAATCTTGGGCTATGTCCGTCGAAAACAAAAAAAACTAAAAATCCCCCTCTTGGACATGGACGAAGTCAGTATCAACTAACCCGGTAAAAGGCCAATATTTGGATCAACTTTGATTTCTAAAAATCACCCGAAGCCCGCGTAATCTACAGGACGTTGGCCGTACTTCGGCCGAAAATGCACATTTGAAGCTCGCCAACATGTCGGCCAAGCTTAATTTCTTATTTGCGACGGGGGCTTAAGGAGGTAAAAGGTGGTGGAAGGAGAGGGATGGCTCTGCCTTTTAATACTGTGCACAATGCACAACATACACCAAGATCCCAACTTGTAAGTTGTTCTACAAGGAAGTAAAGAAAAGAAAAGAAAAGAAACAGAACTTACGTCAAACTTGCCCGGGTTGGCTTCCATGTACTTCTTGCTGCCGGACAGGTACTGCCACGCTCGACCGCGTAGGGACGCCGGGATTCCTTTCCGACAGCGCTGTTTCACCTGTACACGACAGGGTCATAACACACGCCACACAAGTCAGGCTAAAGTAGAGCACACCACAGGAATGGAGATTTCTGTACTTACCAGGAACTACAAACTGACAAACTTCGGTGTATTTTGGAAGCGAAACTTGATTGGTAAAGACGTGTGAACCCAGAGTAGGGGCTACTACATAAGTAAGAAAACTTCTGGTTTGTGCTCCCTTGTTCAGTTCCTATAATAAGTCGCACTTTGACGATAAGGCCTCCTGCCAACATCAACATTCGTACTCCGACCATTTCAGATGTGAAGTGGTAGAATTGAAGGACATATACCTACCATTGTTTACCTACTCATAGCTGTGGGTCCCTCTATTTTTGAGAGGGAAAAATTCAATCTGCATTTTTGTATATATTTGCTCAGCCTAATTTACAGGTTTGCGATAGCCAAACCTGTATTGTTTTGTATGTCTTTCTCAAGGGGGAAATAGTGGCATTGGTCGATGTAAAAAAAAAGGGAATGAGAGTGGCACTCTGAGTATGACATGGTTACTGTTGGATGGTCGTTACTTTACTTGTTACACCAGGCTCTTTTTATTTCTGACATATTTGAGCCTTTGCATGGCATTTTAAAAATCTCATTTTTCAATGGAAGCATCTCTACTATAAAAGGGGCAGAGTAAGAAACTATGTGCTCTACTATATACTACTGTAGTAGCGAGTCTTAGAAGTATGTTTCATCAGAAATTTATCAGAAAGAAATTGGCTACACTAAGAAAATCATCAGAGAGAAGTTAACTAGGCTAGGAAAATTCAGAGAAATACACAGGACAAGAAAGATGTTATAAAGTCTTGCCATCAATGTTAGAAGACTTTTTTGCATGGTTATTTATTCCAGTCCTACCTCTTAAAAGTCCTTGCTGTTGTTTAAGCGACATGAAGAGGTTTTAGTAACACTTCCACAGAAACAATACAACATGTAATGTATAATAAAGAAGCTTGTATAACATGAAATTAAGATACAACACAACACAACCACAGACCATGGCCACTAAAACATCACAATCAAGGAAAAAATTGACATACCAGAATCTAAAATAGTTTTAATTGCATGCATTTTCTAAAGCCAAGTGTCCAAGTCATGAAACTATTTTTTTAGATTTTTGAAGGTCACAAGATCAGCAACCAATCACAGTGCACATTATTTCTAAAAATCGAGGATGGCCAATCACAACTTCTTACTCATTTACAAGCTAAGGTTTTCTGTCATTGGTTGTTTTGAATGTGGTTTTTCATTGGTCAAAAATTGTTTTGACTAGAATATCCTGATTGGCTGACAACAATTTTGCCACCTACTGATTGGTTGACAAATGTGTAGATCCAAAAGAGGTTGGCCTGATTATCAAATACTGATTTCCTATTGGTTAAAAAAATATCTGAATGGAGGTATTGAGAAATCATCACTTGGTCACTTCAAAGTAAAGATTAGTACACAATTATTGAGGGAGAAAGCAAAACACACACGGACACACAGGCATTAGAGGAACATGGAAAATGTTATGATACTGGAAGGTACAGGGTCTAGAAGGAGGCTCTCTTTTCTAAAAGAATCTTCTTCGGTAAAATGAGCTCCTAGCCATCTAGAACTAGCTTTTCTGGGGCTCTCTGTCCTGTAACGGCAGGATGACTAGCTTTCTGCATGAAAAACAGAAAAAAAGGAAAATAACACAACATACATGTATTGGAATGTTTTATGGAAAACGTTTCTGTTTGGGGGGGGATAATAACATCGATGATTACTTTAAGCTTTTTCTTGTACATTTTCCAGTTCTTCAATGCCGAGTTGGCGGTTAATGTGTTAATTAATGCGGGATGGGGGGGCAAAAAAAAAGAGACCTTGCGAGCGCTCGTTTTCGACGGGCGCTTTCGTGTTTACCTTCGGGTGGGGCTTTACTGTTCTCCAGATAGGATGTGTGGTGCTGTCAGAAATATCATTGTCCCGCACCTTTTTGAACCTCCTGCTCATCCAACGGTCCCAATTGCCCAGCATGTCCAGCCATTTCAGCTCCCGCTGCCTCGCTACTTCCACTGGCAGATTGGGACTGGGGAAACGAAACATTCAATTACACGTTGAGGACTTCAAGTTCAACTATCATGTTTTCTTAGTTCATCAGCATGTCCAGCCATTTCAGCTCTCGCTGCCTCGCTACTTCCACTGGCAGATTGGGACTGGGGAAACGAAACATTCAATTACACGTTGAGGACTTCAAGTTCAACTATCATGTTTTCTTAGTTCATCAGCCTGTCCAGCCATTTCAGCTCTCGTTGTCTCGCTACTTCCACTGGCAGATTGGGACTGGGGAAAGGAAAAGTAGAGAACTTTCAGTCAACAGGTTATTCCACCACTTGGCAAAAATACACTTTCTACAAAGTGTTAGTAACCATATGAAAACATTTGAAGGTCAAATTGCTCCAAAAAATAGAACGAAACTCAATGCAATCTGTACGTGACCAAGGTGAAAAGGCAAGGTCATGACTTGTCAAAGTTGACTGATTGACGCACATACATATATACTGACAGTATGATTTATGTTCAGGAAGTGTTGAAAGTACAGCCAGAAGGGACAATGACATGGACGAACACTCAAGAACTTCCCTAGCAGCAAAAATACTTCCTCAAATGACCAGTTTTTCCCATAAGACTTGACATTGTTTGTGGTAACTCCAAAATACATTTGAGCTCCCAATAATAGTTTTGAAGAAAAATTTCAGACTTGTACTTGTAGTATGGCAGAGGCAGAAAATATCCAATTTTTGGAAGCCAAATACTCCAACTTCTTGCATCTAATCAAATAGACCCCTTTTTCAATGGACAGTGACCATACAGTGACTAAAATAAGATTTCATAATTGGAATAATATTCAAGATGTAAAAATATGATTAAATGGCAACAAAACACACAGTAGAAAAGAAAATAGATGTCTTCTTTCTCAATGGATTTTGTTGACTGTTGAACAATACTGTAAAAGCAGAAATGTTCATGGTTATTTTATGTTCGCAGTTTTAGCAGAGACCGTTTCACCGCAAACTTAAAACTACCGCAAACATAATTGTGTCCAATACAGTAGCAGTATGTGACTATGGCACTGCCGCGAACACTCCGTTTTCCCCTTAGCGGCTTAGCCCGAAATAAAAACCACGCAAACTTAAATGCATTTACAGTAACATCTGTCAAATTTTGGTGCTCAGCGTCTAGACTTGTGGAAAGGGGATATTACATGAAAATGTTGCCTACTAAATCTAATATGTCTTTTGAACAGACTGTTTTTGTATCACAAACTCAAAGAATTTGAGACTTTTACACTTCATATTTGGCACTTTTACAGGGTACAAAACATAGCGGGAAGCAGAACACAATATCGCCTTACAATCTCTAGTGACAAGCGCCCAGTTTAGAAGCCTTCTATTACAGTGGGGAGGTGACCTAGTATTTGTGACATATTTATATGTTTGGCACAGCGTGTGCTCAAATAGCCCCATTGCTGGAGGCAAACTTCTGGCAAGAAAAGACTGTCTGCACATACAGTGCTGTCTGCACAGGTCTGTTGGATACAGGGCTGACCTCAAAGTTATGGCTGCCCATAGGAAAGCATGTTAAGCAAGGCTTCATAAAAGTACTAACCCAAACTTCAATCTTAAAAGTTCTTCTACAGTGGAAAGTCACAAGTTTAGTTGATAACCATACAAAGAAAACAGAGGGTTGTACAGCTCAAACTTTGACTTTGAGGAAAGCTGCCAGTTTCAAGGAAACCCTACCTTTGAGTTTGACCCCAGATCTCTGATGTATCCAGGGTCTGCATGACCCAACAACTCACATCTATCCTTACGCCAACTAAGATGGCAAATTAAACAAAGTTCACCCAAAATAGGAAAGCTAAGACCCTACCTGTTCCCTCTAACCAAAAAAGTATCCAGATTGGGCAAAAAATTTCAAGGAAAACAAAGGTTTAAAGATTTTAAGTAGGGACTATAAAGGTATTCAAATGTTTTGTACTCTACTGCACAACGCAACTTTGGGGTCAGCCCTATAGTCAACACTGCCATGCTTTATATGGTTGATATTAGACTGTGTGTTACTGTATATAAAGGTGAACCAAACCAGAGGGTTGTCTCCAGGACCCATCCCTCCGTCCCAGGACAGAAATTTGCTTGCTGGACAAAAATCTTACTCCATTTGTCAAAAAGATTTTAACTTCATGACATGAAATTGTATTTTTGTCTTCTTAAAATGGCACCATAACATCAAGAGTTGCAGGATCTTTCAAATTCACAGTTTCATGTAAAACAGTAGTACACATAACACAACCATAGCAAACCCAGGTCAAAAAAACAGTTCTGCTGCAGTACCAAGTCACACACCAGGGGACCCAAAATTGACCTTGACCTTCGTCTTCCCAAGACCTACCCATGTGCCAAATATTATCACAATCCATTCAAAGGATTCTCACATTATGCTGACCTAAACTATCTGGAAACACACACACACACACCCAAAACAATTTTACCTCCATTCTTCATGCAGTTTAAGGCCACACCATTTTAATTTCTTGGCTAACAGAATTTTTTTTAAATGCTAGATTGGAAAATCAACAGGAAAACAGAATCTCAGAGGAAAGTTTGTACTTTGGTGCACACAATTTCAAGGAGTGAACAGGGTCAGGTGCAAGTTTTCACCCCAGCCTTCTGTTTTCATGATTTTTTTCTGCTAAAATTTTAAAAAAATCCGTTAACCAAGAAATTAAATTGGTGTGGCCTTAAATGATACAAACAAACACAGTTGAATGACCCACTACCAGAATGGCGTGATTTACATGAAAGAGTTCAGAGGGTCAGTCCCCGGCCTACACTCCCAAGCAGTCCCACCCTCCTGCTATTGTCAACAGTAACTCTGTCCTTGGTCCACATCCTCACAAATACGACTAATTTGTTTGGCAGACGCCCTGATTTGTTTGCTTGACATTTCTCAGATAACAGTTTGCCAGGGGGGTGTCTGCAGTTGGGAACTGATGACACGTCAGGATAAGGCCGATATTTGTAAGTGACACTTGGGCAAGGCCTCGACAAGACACACAGTAAGTGCGTGTGTCTTCACATAGTCAAGCAAGGTCGGAGGGAGGGGTCCTTATACATACCTATCACTATCCTGTTATCAAGAGGAAATCAAATATACATGTACGGATATACATATCAGGATAGCACAATCTCTTCAAATGAAAACTAAAGCCTTTACAGCACAAGGTATCGAAAGATTATCAAGATTTCTTTCAGTAAGACAATTGGGGAAGGAGACATATCATCTTGTATACTGTTATCTTTCCATGTCTTGTCACTAATAGTGATAATACAGTAGATGTTGAATGACAACTTTTTCTTCTACTAGGAATTGAAATTGAAAGACATTTACAAATACTCGTGCATTCTTTAAAGGAAACACAAGCAATAGTAAGGCCCAAAAATTGGATTTTGAAAGTCAATATATTTAGTCATTTCTTTTCATGATTAGTTCAAAACTTCAAGCAACACTATCATAATGTATAGCAACGTCCATGATGCAAAAATATGACATTGTTGTGATGTGAGAACTAACTGAAAATCGTGGCCAGAGTTTTTGTAGGCTTGCGAAACTAAGGGGGTCATCGTAATACACGATTTTGTGCGGTTTTAAAATCCTAAAAAAAAGTATGAAGTTATTACGCAGATGTGCTAAACAATGTTAGTAAATGTCGCTACCATAAAGATTTTAGCATTTTTTTTTTCCATTTTTTTGGTCTAACATTGCTTTGGTTGCCTAAGCTTGCCTTTAAAAGTCCAATTTGAGTTACACTTTCTGTTTCAGACACTCTACGACAGACATGTTGACATAGGCAAGACTACAATGAAAATTTCCAGCAATCAATGACTGAGTCATGGTGTGGTGACTACCCATGTATATGCATGTATCCATCACATTGCTATGTTGCAGATACGTTTAAAGACCTAAGTGAATTTTCTATTCAACTTTTTTTCATTCTGACAGTTAACAGACTTGTTTCATTGCTAAAATTTGGCATTTTGCATGTACATTGTACATACCGGTATACATGTATGTATTCTGAAAAAAAATTCACATAAAAAGATTTCTGTTCTCTGAATTTTCACTCATCTCCTTATCAATGACTAGATTTCAGCTGATGTGTTATACCAAAGGGTGGTTATACCGGCTATATAGTTACAGATTTTATACAAAGATATGTACTTAACACGACAGTAACAATATTGGTGCTTCAATTTCAACCACTGTGACAGTTATATATGCAATTACTTACCCATCCACAGTATACTGTAGATGTTGAAAGTTTTCACTGTGGTTTAATGTTCTCAGTCCGCAAACTTTAAAAAAAACACAAAAATTGCTTGTTCTATTTTCTCCACGCATACTCCCTTGTTTCAACCGCATTTAACCACAGCGGACAATCCATTTTCTAAATCCTCCTGTGAAGTTAGATCACTACAAACTTAAGGTCTCATTCATGAGTTTCTTCGCCCCATAGGCTTACATGTTATAATACATGTTTTACAAGGGCGCGTTCGTAATGAAGCTACAGAAAATGCACCAATATCATTCATGTTATGTTGAGAACATTTAGCCTAGATCATGTTACATGTAAAAAAATTGCCAACAGTTTCACTACATAGAATCTCTTTTTATAGCAATTACAAACTGCACTCAGCTACAACCCGAAAAATGCACTTTCCAGCTGTAAGCGCATGACCGCATCACCTATAATGGCTGGCTGTGTACGTCCGACCTCACGCGCGGCTGCCGAACTTTCCCTGCTAATTTCTTCAGATACAAACAAGCTTTCATCAGTTTGACGCTTGAGATCGGCTGGACTGGCTAAAAGAGAATTTCCCACCGATATAAACACACAATTCATGCAGCCGTTGATTTTTTGGCAACAGATTCTTTTAGGGTACCCACTCGGAGTAATACGGGAATGAGACCTTAAAGGTATTTACAGTACATGCAATCACTTACCCATCTTCCGTATACTGGGTCCCACCCATGAATCCATATCTGTCCACCTTCTTCATCGGCGAACCCTCCCAGTCCTCGCCCATCGCGCCGACCATCCCTCCGTTCATCTCCGAGTCAACGTCGCTACTCCCCAGGGTGTTAGTGGACCCTTCCAGTTCTACGGTGTCCGTGATGGAGGTGCAGGTACCGAGCGTGTCGCGCGACACCGAGAGTTCGTGGACGGCAGGGATGGGTTTGATCCCCGTCGGAGAGCTAGTCTGGCTGTGGCTCGTCATCGTGTTCGGCCGTCAACTTTACCAACATGAAAGTGATCCCTCTATCCCAGCCTAGTCTGTGGACCTACATGGAAAAAAGATACACATTATTACTGACAGGTAATATAAATATTTAGGGATGTCCCTGTACATGTAGCTCAACTGGTAGCAGCCTCACAGTTGAGCTCCTGGTCCCAATTAGTTGGTAACCGTACATGTGAGATCCCGGTTCAATCCTATGTTGGAGACATCTCGGTTGGGGCTGCACCCGTCTTTTGGAAGGGTTCTTTTAAAAATATGACAATAGTTCAAGCAAGAAGGTTTGATTTAAACCTCCTTGGTCCAACAGCGCAGATATCAATCCAGCTGTATCAATCATTTTGCAAAAGAAATGTGGGAACGACACAGGTAACAGTTTCCCTACATTCCTGACCTTTGGATCAAACAATCGTCTAGTAAATCAACAACGCAATTGGCCTACTGTTTCCTCACGTGTTGACCTCTGACCATTATGCATGCATGATGAGTTAATCATATACATGTATGTATATATACATATACTATACACCATGCTGTATTTTTTATAATGTATATGTAACCTAAATTGTAAGTGATACCCACCCGAGAAAACACGAATTTCAATGCAAAACGCGTCAGTATTTTGTGTCCTCAAACAAAAATTGTCAGAACAGCAATTCTAATGTCAAAATCCAGAGTTTTAATTTTTACAGCATTTTTTCCAGGCTCTGCCTTTGCATTCGAATTATTACTTGGCAGTTGGTGTGATACAAGTACAAGACCATGTGATACTGTAAAATACAAAGTCCCGGAACACCCACATCAAACGTTATCGCGGCCCAGGTATGACATAAATCTGATTTATCATGTCATGTCACTGATAAACTCATATAATCTCAAATTAAGTCACATGGGTGCATAAAAAGGATATTCGGAGTCAACATTTTTGATGCCCTCAATTCATCCCTAACCACACCCTTTCTGTGTAAACTTCCTTGTGCAATCTTGTGAAGATTTCTTTTTCACGGAATATTGCCAAAAATGATCAGAAAATAACAGCAGCATTTCTAAATAAATCGACTTTATGATAGTTCTCAGACAATAATCGGGGTACAATATCATAACATCCTAGATATTAATTTAAGATGATTTGACAACTGAAAGTTACATGTATAAATCCCTTACTTGCTAGAAATATAAAATATTCTGCTCGCGCAACTTTACCCATGGGTGCTCTTTTCGTCATGGGCTGTAGTTCTACACAAAAAAGCTAATTTTGTTCAGATCAATTTATGCGGTATTGATATAATTTATGAGCAACCCTCTCTTGTCTAGTTTTCAACAATGGCGTCTAGGCTAAAAGTAAAACTCAAAGCAAGAACACGGCCACGACAACATACATACTTTACACCATAACAGACTTAATAGCTGTAATACTTGCAAGATTGTTTCCTTAACGATCATAACAAGCTCTACTGAACTAGTTTCGTGGTGTCAAAATCCGGATCTGCTATATTTTTCCTTCCGACCCTTCCCTGAGTTACATGGGGTGCGCACGCACACGCCTACGATTTCGGGAAATTCCGCCCAACTACAACTCTCACCTGAATATCTGTGAATCCAAAGACTTCTCCATTCCAGCCGCAAGCTATCATTTGTCACGATCTTAGTTGCATTTTGCTCTTTGCCTTGCAGTTGTCAAAATTTCGGTCCACAGCATTCCATCCGGGCGGCGTTGACCTCATCATCTGGACCGGAAGTTACGCTGTACCACCGAAGCTCTTTCGTAGGAAGACGTCTGATTGGGCAATTTACCCTGACGTCATCGTCCAGACCGGAAGTGATACCGAACGTTGCAAGTCGAGGCGAATCTGATAGGCTTGTTTCTGGGACTGTTGTAATGGCTTATGCCGCAAGATGACGCACATTTACAGCAGATGAAGAGAGAGAAATGATGCCAGTGCGTACATGAAATGATGTCTGTTCATTCGTTTTCGGATAAGATTAACAACATACATGGGCTAAAGGCTATTGAAATTGGCTAACTTGGCTATCCACCTTTGTAAAATCATGGTAATAAGTCAAGTCACCAATAAAGTACACAGCGTTATATATACATACATGTACATGGTCATACATGTAGTATGCAGTGGTATCTTGAATCTAGGCTCTGATCTGTCATGTTAGACATTTGCCGGTTCGTTACACAACGCACGGGGGCTCGCCCACACCATTATGCAGTACATAGAAATTGATATCAAAACTTTTGATGAAGGATAACTTTCGCTTTTGACCATATGACTGACAAGTGTTTCACAAGAATATCTAGTACTCTTGAACAAAGTCACTAAACATAACGCTATATATACGTTTATGAAGGCTAGACATCCAGGTAAACAAAATATAAAGACAATTCAAACACTACAACTGGATAAAATTCGGAGATTAAATTTAGTCTAATTTAATTTAACACTATGTCATACACATTCTGTCCTAACATAGTACCCACGGCAAACTTGTCATTGGCCATTACCGGTAATTAACTGCTGCCTATTTAAAAGTGGCGTACATTTGCACCCCGTCCAATCAAATCCGAACAGACTCTTGAAAGCGTACATTCCTCCAGAAATTGAAGCGGACCGTTCCCTGACTTTAAATCGAATATCCCTTTAGGAAAGTGGACATTCCTAAACTTTGAAGCGGACATTTAACGTTAGAGGAATGTGAACTTTTCTGGAATGTCTGGATTTGGTTGGACGGGCCGGGGTGATTTTAAATTCAAATCGAGCGAAAAGTCACATTAACTTAATGTGATGCATCACAAGTCTATATGCCTTGAGGCTGGTTTGTCCTCTAAAAGTGTGGACTCGTACTCCTTACCAATGACGAAGAGTGGATCTATGATCATCTATTTCTTGGCAACAGTCTGTCAGTCTCTGCTCAAGTTCTGCCGGCGTGTGTGTGTGTTTGTGTTTGTGTTTGTGTGCGGCACTGGTGGATATGGAAATACAACTTGTATTGCAACTAGAGTTCCACGACCTCATACCTTCGTCAAATGATTTTAACCTTTTCGACTAAATGAAATGTATGAAATTCTTTTCTATCGCCGGCACGTTTTCTTTTTTTGTTGATACTTATTTCTTGTACATTAATTTTAGTAGGTGCAATTAGGTGCCGCTTTATGTACTGCTTCTACTCCTGTTGCTATTTTTATACTGCCATGTGTAATACTTCTACTGCAACTACTGCTGCTATTACTGCTACTACGGTGCTACTGATACTGCTACCACTAAGTAATAGTACATATATATATATTACAACCACTTCATCACGGTGACACTGATAATGATACTCCTGCTACTACTGCTTCTACTACTACAGTACTACTACTGCTGCTATTGCCACTATTACTACCACTTCATCACGGTGGCACTGATACTAATACTGATGCTACTATTAACGCTACTACAGTACTACTGCTGCTGTTATTACCCCTACTACTACCACTTCGTGTGCTATCGCTACTACTGCTACTTCTGCTGCTTCTTCATGCGGTACTAAAACAACTGCTACTACTAGTACTACTTCACGTACTGCTACTACTGTGACTACTAAGCGCGCTACTACTGCTACTACGTACTACTACAAATACTTCTACTACTACTACTAGACATGATTCTACTGCTACTTCTACTGTTTCTTCATGCGGTACTCAAAACAACAAGTACTACTACTACTTCACGCACTGCTACTACTGTGACTACTAAGCGTGCTACTACTGCTACTACTACTACATATACTTCTACTTCTACTACTAGACATGATTCTACCGCTACTACTATAATACTACTACATGTGCTTCCGATGACCATGAAACGTTCCCGTACCACTTCAGTTTCCTTTTCTTATCTTTTCTGTGGTTAGTCGAGGTCTTAACTTCGTACAGACTGATATTTTACTTGAGTCTGTTCCGTTCTTCACTATCGAGCTGTGGACTTTGTATGTGATCCCTAGGATCTCTCGGAAGCATTTCATCTCAGTGGTCCGTTCTTATAATATATTTAGCTCAACGCATGATTGAAAACCAGAAAAAAAACTGACGGATCAAAGCAGGGCTAGAAATTACAATACGATCCGGAGATTAGCTTAGAGACTGTGGAACCGAAGAGAGTCTTCTGAATATTCACACAGGACGCTATGAGAGGTAGTAGCATTTCAGATCCGCGTGTGACATTTACGTTTCGTTTTGTTTTGTTTTTGTTGGATTTCGTTGTGTTTTTTTTTGTTTTTTTTTAAAGAAAGTTTAATTAGATCAAACGTCAATGGTCCCAGCAGTCATGAAGCCCGAGGCTGCCCTACCCAACAAGTTTTGAAACAATCTATTGGACACGTAGGGACAGTCCATTTGAAAGGAATATCCTCCCTTTTACACGTTTAAAGATAAAAGATTGCATATATGTTTTGAAGGGGGAAATATATTTTGAAAACAACCATGATTTCACATGACCAAAAAGAAAGCAGCATGTTGCTTTATTTTTTATATGGATAATGTTAGAAACATATATGCTTCTAGATCAGAGGTGAACTGCAATTTCCAACACACAAAAAATGGACTTACCCAAATTTGATCAACACCAGTCTTTGTCAAGGAATGAATCATATGTGCTTGATATAAGCCAATATGTTTTTGTTTTTTTCAATACAGTACGAATGTTAGCTATAGATAGTAATCAGATGGGAAGCTGAAATTTTACTTCAAAGCGATGATTTCATAAAAGCGATTGGATTTCAAATGTGGCGATTTTCAATTCGGTGGTGATTTCAACTAGCTGTGGTGGCGATACTGATACTGGTGGCAATCTCAATTGTTCTGGCGATTTCAAATTTGGTTGTGGAACTTGTGGTTTTCAATTTCGGTGGTGATTTTCTGGTCTCTACCAGACTAACCGCGTCGGCTATAGAGAGAACATTTGCCGGGGGACTTTGGCCATGGAGGATAACATTCCCATCCAGGGTTGCAATATTGGATCCTATCTCCATAGCCGACCCCCTTCATACAGTTGACTCTATTTGGCCAATTTCTACTATTTTCCCAGCGACCCGCAGAGGCTGGTAGAGTCTAGTGATTTTCAATTTTTTTGGTGATTTTCAATTTTGGCTGCGATTTCAATTTCAGTGAACATTTCAATTTTCGATTTCAGACACATTGTTTTGGCAGCCCAATTAATTTGCAAAGCACTATGCCCGCCGACCTAGATTAGCGCAGGGAAATTGTAGCCGGGAGTGTACGTATAGCGGCCGGCTTTTGATTACCTTCCATATTTGACAGTAGTCAGGTTAATCTCGAAGCAGATCTACACGGTGCCAAAAATCGTATATGCTAGCCAGAGAAGCTCCAGTCAGCCGGATAAAACATACCTAGCATATACGATTTTTTGCACCGTGTAGATCTGCTTCGAGATTATAGTCAGGTCACCGTTTGCCGTTTTCTCTCCTTTTCTGAGAGGATGAGAAGGAGCTTACAGTAGTTACGAGGTTTATGGCGACGACATGCAACAGTTGTATTTTCTGATCCTTAAACAAGTTCACATCTATTTGTAGGGAGCAACAAACAGAACAGAACATTGCTGGGTGTCCTCTTTTCTACCACGAAGTCCATGGTCTTAAATCTAACGGCGCTGTTGTATAAAGCCCCCCCCCCCCCTCACTGGACGCGCGGCACGCTGGCGGCATCGCTGCGGCCGATCGAATTGACCAAGCACTCAACGAAGTTCATCGACAAAAAACGAATCTGTTTAAGCTTTGGGTGTTGTTTTTTTGTGTCTTTTTGGTCATACTTGTACGTTTTGAATGATATTCCCATTATAAAGTCAAGGATAACACAAATCCAGTTTAGGACGCAGCGACGCCGCCAGCGTGCCGCGGGTCCAGTGAGAGGGCCCGGGGGGCTTTAGTCGTAGGTTATTGTACTGTCATGACACCGTAGAATTTTCAATCAGGCTGTGGCAGAACCAGCCGACGACAAGGATCTATAAAATAGCCTTTCCCGTAACAAAACAGCTGAACTTTGCAGGACACGCAGCGCGAGTCGACTGTCTCAAGAGTGCATTCAATTTGAGATTTTAAGACGGTCCCACGCATGTGTGACACTTCTTTGCACACTGTGGCGGTGATCATTCTCTCATACACTTCCTTTTTTTCCGTCAGTTGGGGGATTTCTTGGCTCCAAGACTTGTAAAGCAGGTACTGTACCACATTCCTCGTATGTCTTCAAGACTCCAGCGGTAGACCTTGAGACGGTTCTTCCGTACGCAATAGCGTCGGCCTTCTTCCTCAACTCCCCCGCCCTTCTTCCGTAGTTCAGAGATTTGGTGAAACGGACGGGGTTTCCATAGTGCGGATTTTTGGCGCCCTTCCTAGTCACCTCTGGAAGGGCCACCTCTGCTTCTGCCGTGTCGAAAGTGGCGGTGCCATTGTCATCGGGAGCCGAGAGTTGCCGATGTAAGCGTCCAGTGTTTTGGTACCGGCCGGCGTTTTCATACATCACGTCGTGTGCAAGGGGCAGTGAAGATGGACGCCTGTTCGTCTGTCCTGCAACGTTCTGGTAGGCGGTGTAGTACTTGCCCGGTATCTGGCAGTATTCAGGGTCGTCTGTTGGCATCGAGTTCCGCCGGCATCTTGGGTACCGGCCGGCGTTTTCATACATCACGTCGTGTACAAGGGGCAGAGAAGATGGACGCCTGTTCGCCTGGCCGTCAACGTTCTGATAGTCGGTGTAATACTTGTCCGGTATCTGCCAGTAGTCATGAGGGTCCTCTGTCGGCAGCGAGTTCCGCCGGCATCCAGGGTCGTTGACGTTAAAGTAGTGGTCTGGGATTACCCAGTAGGTGTGGATATCTCCTTCGACTGATGTGGGGTCGGATGCCTCGGGCGGATTGACCTGTCTGTTAGAGCCTTGTGCGCCGGGGTCTCTCACGTGTACATCGGCGGTCGCGTTGCTGTTGTCCCCGTTCGGTATCAACCATCTGCTGATAGAGGATGCGGGCTGTGATGCGGGGTCGATGACGCTATCGGATATCTCTGAGTATACGCAGTTTCCTTGATCGCCATCCTTAGTAGTCTGGTGCTCACGGCAGCTGGGGCATCCCTCCTTTACCAGGTACACTACTGCCACCGCGATCGGGACGACTCCAGTTAACACCATGAGAAATATAAGACCTATCATCAGCTTGTCAAGGTACTGACTTTGTTCTGATGGAGGTCGCGTTACCATCGTGCTGTCGGCTGTTTTGTTGCTGAGAGTGTCCTCTCTTACAGTCTGGCAGGCGGTGACGACATCTGACTTTTGTCTTTTCGGCGCGATCAGGAAGCCGGATTTGATCCGTTTCTTCCCACTAACCAGAACACATGTCACGTTCTTCACCTCGTCATCTGAGACAGAATCTATCACAACAGCACCCAGACGTACCGCCTTGCCCCTCTGCTTCGTAATGGCAGCGAGCTGTAGAGTGTACGCGGAGAATTTGCTCGCAGCCAGGTCCAACCTTGCTGTGGCTTCGCCGAACCAGAATCTTTTGCACCAGCGGAGCACGTCATTGTACATGTTCTCGTTCTCTGCTGTGCGTGTTTCGTTCGTGTGAGACATGATAATGAAGGGAGGTCGGTATACCTGGTCTGTTGTTTCGGCGCTGCAAAGCTTAGGTAATATGTTGTCAGAAGACGACACACGGCTCAAGCTCTGCTCCTGTGTGAGTACTATTGTGTAATTATGACCCATCCACACATGATACTCTTCAGTGTAGGTATTGCGTGTGGAGCAGATACTCAAGCTTCCCACTGTAACTCTTACGAAAGACAAATCAGACAACAGCTCGACTTGCCATTTCATTGCGAGGGGGGTTATTCGGTCGAGTTGTGCTCGAAAGAGTCGATTCCCTTCAAGGGTGATCATTAGTGTTGGGCTTGGCCATTGTTCGGGAAGGCATAGCAAATCATTCTTGCCGAGGGACAAGATGTTGAGATTGGTCAGAGACGCAAACGCTGTCTTTGGGATTGTTTCGAAAAGGTTTGAACCCAAGAAGAGCTCCAACAGATTCGGCAACCCGCGGAACCAGTCCGAACGCACGGATCGTAACAGGTTATGCTCAAGTATCAAGGTTTGTAAGGAGTTCAGATTTGCAAAACTTCCTGGCTCAATGTCTACGATCCTGTTGTGTGACAAAGACAAAACGACCAAGGCACCCGGAGATCTTAATTCGGCGAACCAGTTCTTTTTGACTCGGCTCAAGTCGTTGCAGTCTAGGTACAAGATGTGCAAGTTGAGAAACGCACCAAGGCTCTTGGACGTCAAGTCAGTGACGCCTCCATCGAAAATACTTAGATATTTTACACCCGAGTTGTTGCAAGACTTCAGTGCCTCTGATGATAATACCCCAAGGAAATGACCACTTACAGCTAGCCAAGGGCTCTCTGGATTATACGGGTCACAAGAGCCCATGTGGGAACCTACAGAACTTTCTACTTTCCTTGTGGCGCATAAGAAACAAGACCTTTCTGCGAAGGGATCAGTCATATAGTTTCCCTTGTGACGATAGAAATAATATAAATGTTTCTGCCATGATTTGCCACTGGGAATACAGCGCTCGATGTCAGTTACTTCGCAGTCTGAGAAACAGGCGCCTTGGGCTGATGCCGCCATGGCAAGAACTAGAACTAGCATAAGTTTCATTATTCACAGGCGCCTAAGTCTTTGTTACTTGTACGATTAATTTGGCTAAATTTCTACTCGCAAAGACCTCAAGCCGATACGTTCACGGTTTTTGTGGGGTTTCTAGATCTGAATGGCAGTTGCTTAGAGACGTCAGACACCTGTGAATTTAGGGAAACTCGGGTCATTTGGGGAGGTACGCTTCCACGTACTAGCGTACATGCATATGTCTCGAGCATGGGATCCTAGGCTTTAGCCCAAATGTAGCCTGTGTCGCAAAAGCTCTGTGCTGCCAGGGGCTAATAGGCCCCCCTCTTCGAGAGGGGGGAGGGGTAGTCGGGCGGGCCGCTACTGGAGTATGAGTCACTAGCCTGAGGCTGGAAGAGTCCACCGGCACTGAGATAGCATGGAACCTCTGGCTCTTGTCTGAATAAGTGCGTGCGTGTTAAATACCTGTTGGATCGCTGGGTCGTGTGAAGTATTGTAGTTTCGTGATGGTTGGTTGGCTATGCAACGCTCAGTCCCTAGCCCTTCGTGTACCGGCAACGGTCAGTACAACAGGCCGTGCTGGTAACGCTCGTCAGGCATTTGTTTCGTACAGTCCGGGCGAGTGATGTCCGGTGCAGGCGAGTGTGTCCAATGCGTGTATACTACACTGACGTGATTTTATGGATGAATGGTTGAATTGTCTGACAGATGACCAACCAGCGCACACGCGACACCAACATAATCATAGTGGTAAAGAAGGCCATAGCAAGTAAAACTGCCACGTTACGTGGTTCCAAATTAACCACCTAACATTAAATATACTGCATGTTACGTTAGTATTTTTAAAAATGGATACTGCAGTGTGACGCGCGGACATAACTCAGAAAACGGAACCGTGAAAATGGAAAGACCGAAAAAATGACTAAAACACGTCAAAAACCAGCCGGAGCTTAACCTCTGCTGGGAGAACTGTATGTAGCCTAGTATCACTACAACTTACAGCAAGGCTACAAGCCCACGTGCACACCCCCTTCATTGGGGCCCAGGAACTAGCAAGGATGACACTCAGGCTACAAGGCTACCACATGTGCACACTATATAGTGTCACTAGCTTCTTCTATGAATACCGTGACTAACCAAAAGCTCTCTCAATGCATCACCAAGGGGATCGACAAAAAAATCTTAGAATCAGGCAAAAAAAATCAATGTGCGCGCGGAAATCATCCATGATATTAATTTGCTGTCGCCTTAAGAAAACAGCTTTGTGTGCACATGTATATCCCAGCGGATGATCATGGCATGTACACACAGACAAATTATGTAGTGCTGTCTCGTCGAGACTGGGAGTCCTACGGCGTCTTGTCCCATGTCTGCCACAACGCACTCTTATGTTGTTGTTTAATTGTGTGGTTTTACATAAAATGGACTATTGCGATGTAATATGGGGCAACTGTGGAAAGTGTCTGTCCGACAAACTGCAAAAACTCCTGAACCGCGCAGCGAGACTTATTGTAGGTTTGCCATATACACATCATGTTGGGGATGAGGAGTTATCTGCCTTAGGCGTGAAAACCTTAGTGTCTAGGAGAAACTTGCACCTGCTACAATCAATGTACAAGGCAGTTAACAACGAACTTCCAGAGTACATCAATAGCTTTCATATGACTTCTGAATATCATAATTATCCAACCAGGCACGGTCTGAATCTATCCCTGAAACTGCCGCTAGTACGCCTTGAATGTGAAAAGCGCAAGTTCTCATATAGAGGTGCCATCACGTGGAACCGCCTGCCACAATCTATAAAGACTTCTACATTCATGTCTGTCTTTAAAAACAAATGTATCATCTGGCAATGGCTGACATGACCTCTGACCCCTCAATGACAAGGAACGGACGGAATTATGATTTGACTTGTATTATGATTTGTACAATGATTGTTATCATTTATTTACTATTGTTATAATTACCTTCATTGTTTTCATTATGATCATTATTATTATTTCTATATGTTGATATTTCTGTTTGTATTATCAGTTACTTTATGTACGCAGGGCCCCTCTGAAAAGCAGTGGTAACCACTGAGCAGGGCTACCCTGGATAAATATGACAGAATAAAAAAAACTAAAAAAAGATTTCTATTCTTACTGGTCTGGCTTCACGTCAGATTGAAAAACTGTGGGATCAAAACAATGCAATCTCAGATCAGTCGCCTAGAAACGGCGAGCCCACGTTTTCATAAAACATGAGAGCAGGTGTTTTTCTGGTATTTCAATTGCAATGTATGTGTGTCCCTCTTTCACGTTATTGTGAAATAAAAACTCACGAAAACAAAACTAGCTAGGTTAACTTGGAACCAGCTGTTAACGGATATCTTAAGTTGGCGAAGTGTGTGCGTGAGTGATATATATATATATATATATATATATGTATATATATATATGTATATGTATATGTATATGTATATGTATATATATATATATATGTATATATATATATATATATATATATGCTCCAGCTCCGGCTGGTTTTTGACGTGTTTTAGACAGGCTCGGTCTTTCCATTTTCACGGTTCCGTTTTCCACGCGTCACACTGCAGTATCCATTTAGATACTACATGCAGTATATTTAATGTTAGGTGGTTTATTTGGAACCACGTACGTGGCAGTTTTACTTGCTATGGCCTTTTCTACCACTATGATTATGTTGGTGTCGCGTGTGCGCTGGTTGGTCATCTGTCAGACAATTCAACCATTCATCCATAAAATCACGTCAGTGGACACACTCGCCTGCACCGGACAATCACTCGCCCGGACTGTACGAAACAAATGCCTGACGAGCGTTACCATCACGGCCTGTTGTACTGACCGTTGCCGGTACAGGATAGCCATAGTTTGAGAAAATTAAGATTTTTCCCCAATTGATTGCAGTTGTTTTAAACGACAAATTTTAACAAGACGCTGTCCATCTTTTTTCCAAGTCTTTTGGACTCAAATTGAGCCTTTGGTTGCTACGGAAGCACTTGTGTCTGAAGAAAAGAATACCACACGATCATTCATGGAGCCAGGAGGTGTGTTATCGCCGAACTCTATATTTGCCGACGTCAGAAACGACGCATCTAGCGGTTAGCTGTGGAACAACACCCTCCTCTGTCAACCGGAAGTAATAAGCTGACCTTTATGCAAATTAGCCTCTTTTAATGAGAGCGCATGCGTTCATCCGGGCATTCCGCTTCCACTGTTAGCAGCTGCAGTATCAGTATTTTGGTTTGTTGTCAAAAAGTGTACTTGTTTATGTCTCCAAAATGCACGACTTTGTGACCCTTTAGGAGCGACCTTTGTGTCATATTGTGTAGTGAGGTTGTTCTCGTACCGTCTGACGAGACTCTGCGCTCAGGGAACGGCGGTAGGAGGGAGAACCGCCCGGTTGAAGTCGAAGGTACGTGGCGCGAAGGCCGCCGAGCCACCGCTGGCTGCACCTGGCAAACTTTCAAATCCTACGCATCTCTATCATATACATCTTCTTGAAATTACCAGTATCTTATCTCACGAATTAAGACGGCAAATCCTTTTACCGAACGCCGTTGTTCTTTGACGTTGCCTTTTTAATGTGAAAATTATGCTTCTTTGTCGGCCGCATGACGAAACATGGCCGCCGCATTCGTCATTTTCATGACTCACTTTTTTTTGTTGTTGGAAATTTTCTGACGGAACAAAAACAGTGAGGACAAAAATAGTCGCGTGAGAGAATTTTACCAGTTGTGTCATAGTCTGTTTTGCTTGTCTGTTAGGAACTGTTGAAATAATTTCTCCATGCGCCTATTTTTGGACCCTATTTTTGTTGGTCATTTTTTGTATCATTCCTGTCAAAAATTATGAGCTCAAATTATGCCTTCCTTCTCCTTTTGTTAGATGTCACAGAAATCGAATTTTCAGTTCATAAATACTTGAGCTTCTGTCCATAAGACAGTAACTCTGCCGTTTACAATAATAATGATTGGTGTGTTTTCATTTGTGTACAAGTATTGTATTTTGTTTAAGTTTTATTTCATTGTTGTAATTTCTTTAGACCATTCAAGTGGTGATTAACAAACTTTTCACAGGTTTTCTCTTTTAAATCTAATTGTAAGAACACTAGCATGTTTATACATGATTGATACGTGTTATTATTCTAATACCATGAGTAATTTTGGGATTAATGATAAACAACACATGTTGAGTGGGGGTACTTGAATGGCCATGATTGAATTTGGATGATGGCAAGATTAGCCCTGATGAGCTTTACATTTAAAACCCGGAACTGCTAAAACGCTCTATTGTTCTTCTATTACCATAATCTGACAGAATCAGACATTCGAGGTGAATGAATAGAGAATGCAACACAGTAGTCAGTATACTTCATTACAGTAATTTAAATGCAGAGTTCGCCTCATGGTTTAATGGTCACAGTTTTCAACACTACCTTTTCGCCGCTAACTTAGCACCACAGTGAAAACGCTTGTCCTGTCTTCTGCCTGCCTAACCCTTTGTTTCAGCCGTTTGATCCCAAGAAATACAGTCCTGTCCACCCCTATAATCTGAACGTTTTTGCGCCCCCAATACTTATAGGACATAAATGGGAATATCCCAGCTGAAAACCAAATTTTAGCATGGACCATAGATCATGTGATCATTTTGGAACATGAGATTCCAAACTTCAATTGACACTGTCTGCCATTATGTTAACAGTCTCTCTGTCTAATTTTATTACCAAACCAAAAGATACCTCTGCAGTGGAAGAGTTTAATATGTCCAGTTGGACAAAAAGGAAACGTGGTGCTAAAAGGTTTCCATTTTGCAAGGTGAAACTGTTCTTGTGCAGGGCTCGAAATTCATCTTTGGGAATAGGTGCACTGGTGCAGCCAACTCAAAAAATTGGGTGCACAGAAAGAATTTTGGGTGCACCAGATAAAATAAAGTTGAATGTTCTTCAGAACATAATTACAAAGTTTAACACTGCTGCCTTTCTTAAGAACTTCAATCTGTAATTCTATAGCTAACTTTAAAATTTCAAACAAATAATACATTAAATAAAGTGCAGCAAAAAGTTATCATGCTGTTTTTTATACTTACATTTCAAGAATATTCTGTATACTAGTGTACAATAGTACCTTAACCCTATAGGCTACAAAAATATATAGGTGCACCAGTGCACCCACAGTCAAAAATTAGGTGCACAGCTCCAATTTTGGGTGCACTGGGTGCACATGCACCCACTATTTCGAGCCCTGTTGTGGTACTAGCGTTGTTAATAGTCTAAAGGTTCTGGGTTCAAATCCCAAGCAGGCTCCAATGTTGTGACCTTGGGAAAGACACTTGACAGCTATTTCTTCACTCAAGTCAGGTGAAAATGAGTAGTTAGCGTCAGATGGGGATGTCATCTACTGCTCAGATGGGACATCATGCTTGTAAAGCAGTCTCCTTGTTTCAGGAGAGAAACACCTCGGGCACGTTTAACCTTTACTTTAGCACACTAAAGTAACCATTTAGCTCTGTATTCTCTAGTATTAGTATTAGTTACAGAGATAGGCAGCAAGAAGGAGGTTAAGACCCCACCACACTTATCGAAAGGAGTAGGGATCCATCCCAGTATGAGTGAAATCGGAAATTCATGGCAATTTGGTGGTCTCATCTTGAGCACCATTCAACTGAATTTGCATAACATTACAGGTACATATCTGACTTGCATGTGTCTGCCATTGCTCGAAATACCCACATGCAACTTGCACAAGACCGATCTCATAGCCCTCCCCACCCCGTCAAGACTTAGAAATGCAAAATAGAAACATAAAAAGGCATGTATTTGACGGACCGCTCTCTCATTGAGCGAACTACAAATTGCCATGCTATCATTGGCTGAACTGCTAATTGTGATGGACAGTCAGGATCTTTCTATTGACAGAGATCTTTATCAAGATTGCAGATAAAAAAATATAGATATTTGTTTTGTAGGCTGCACAAATCAAGTTGCAATGTGCCATAAGAATTGTACAAGATGACAACTTAGAAGTGTTAAACATGGATTTTTCTTAACCAAGGTTAGTCTTAGGTAGGAAAGTTGTACTGCAAGTTGTTCTGATGCCATGTTGGTGTCTAAAACTAAATGCAATCAAAGGGAAAACTGATTCCGGGAAAGTCACCTCGACCTAGTTTAGCTCGCTGAAGAGCTACTCTTCCTCTGGTCATGGCAGACAAGACAGACGCTATGTAGAAGCATATACAGCGTATTACAAGTTCATTGTGCCGTACCGGGGAAATCCTATAGCTTCTTTCGACATGCACAATGAACAGTTGACCACAGCTTAATGTCCACTCCTAAGGACTACAAACCTTTCCAATAGCGTGCATGTCGGGAACTACAGGACGGGACAACTGTCGGGATTTGGTAACCCCTTTCCACACCATTCCCCCGCTTGGTTGCTCCACTCCCTCACCATGCTCCCCCTTGCCATTTTTCCCTAGAAAAACCATGTACTTGACTGATTGTCTGAACTGCTGTAAATACATTTAAGTTTGTAAGGTTTTAATTTCGCGGTAGGGAGAAAAAGGCGTGTCCGCTGTAGTTTTACATGCGTGTTTGAGACAATAGTAGACAAGGGGGTAGGAGGGCAAAATAGATTAGCGATGATTTTAAGTTTACGGCAAATACCTTACCACGAAAACCGTGAACATAAAACCACCACGAACATTTCTGTATTTACAGTATTCTCATTGTTTCTTTAGGCTGTGAGGCGTAGGCAGGCAGGAAGGAAAGAGAGATGGAGAAGGTAGAGGAGAAGGAAGGGAGTGACAAGGAGAATGAAGAGAAGGAGGAAGAGAAAGAAGAGAAGGGAAAGCAGGAGGAGAAGACAGATGCTGCAGACCCTTCAGATGCCAAGGCTGAAGAGCTGAAACTTCCAAAGCACAGATACAACAAGGTGGGAAGAGTAGCATCTAGCTATAGGTTACGTTATGAAACATACCATTAGGTAGACTTGCTTTTTGAACGATGATGCAATTTGAAAATAAGAATACATCAAAAAAGTTACAAAGAATTGGTCAGAAGGGGAATGAGGTTTTCGCGTTCTTTAAAGTACGTCCACTGGGTAAAACAACTCTGTAGTACAGTTACCGTAGAAATACCATGATTAGGAGGTACATTTGTGTCATAGCAAAAACTGAAAATAAATCCACTGCAAACATATAAAGATGTACATTTCTTGTCTCTGTAAATGAAAATACTTCTACGATACATTCAGAACAAAAGTTTTGTTTCACTGAATCCTCTGTATTGTCTGCTGTGTGTAGGAAGAGTTGATGGACTTGGCAAAAAGTGGGCCCTCCAAGCAGAGACCGGCCTACCTGTCCAAGGAGTTTGACAGGTAAGTTCTCAACTTTCTTCTACATATGACTTGCAGTACATGTCTCAACATAACAGGTTAAGATGAAACATGCCACTTGTAAGTTGTATGATAGTGTCAGTCATTTTTTGAAATCGTAATCTTGCGAACCTGGATTTTGTTGATCCTAAAGGCCCATCATTTACACCGGACAGAGGACATTTAGCAAACAAAGTTGGATTTGTATGACCTATGACTCATATCAAATCAAATATGATTCATGATATCAAACTCGAAAATGATTTGGCAGACAACAAACTGCACATAGATTGCAAAATACTCTTGAATTTCTAGTGAGATTCTTGGTCACTCAACAGTCGCCTAAGTGGACAAACTATTATTATTAAGTACATTTGATATAAAAATGCACCGACTTACCATCAACCAATCAAAAGAGAAGCAGGTTTAGTTTCGTCTTTTGCATCGTCCCCAGTCTCGAGGGTATCTGGGACCCGGAGCGATGGCACGCGTCCATGTCAGGGAAGCGCTCTGCTACCAGTTCGCCAGCGCCTGACGATCACAAACGGTCTCGAACAGGAGAGGACAGAGAGATTCGGCGGAAATCTTTTGCAGGTATGTGAAACTACCACTTTTTAGCAATGCCTCAGGTATGGACCTGTTGTCTCATTCTATTTTGTCTTTTCGAAAGTAATTGTATTCTTATGAAAGTGACCTTCAATGTGTTATATAGGAATTGTTTATGGTGTGTCTGTTTGCTTGTTTGTGTTTTCACATTTGGGAGGCAATAACATGAGAAGCTATGCATACCAATAGATTGTGATAATATTTGGTATGTGGGTAGGTCTTAGAAAGATGCAAGTCAAGGTTGATTTTGGGCCCCCTATTCAATTTTTTCTAACATTTTTCTAGATCCCAGAGAGCGTGTGCGCGAGGATGACAAAGACGGGATCGTGTTGAGCCCACAAAGACGCAGTTTCGGCAGCGGGTGTCAGGTCACCACTCAGACATCCAACAATGAGAAAGGTATGGACAGTCAATGGCTTACCAGTTCTTGTGCTGACATGGTATTTTTTGGGGATACCATGTATGCCTTACAATATTCCCTCTACTAGCACAGCTGTGTTTGAGATGTGTCTTTGTATCAGTCACTAGCCAGATGTTAGAATTCAACAGACAAGGCTGAACGTTGGTACTGTAGTTCATTAGCATATTTTACACACATTTGGCCATGACGAAAATTGATGCATCCATATAACACAAGCATACATACACACATACATAATCATACTCTAACGAGTGAAGCGTCTACAAAGTTCTGCTTCCAGTATTCTCGGTTACACATCATTTCTGTCAGGTCTTTTTCAGTTTCTAATTCTATAATGCCCTTAAGTGTGGAGTATGGACAACCTCTTATCCTTTTGGCTTCTGGGGTCCAAAAGAGTACTTTAGTAATCTAATCAACATTTGATAAAAGAATACAAAATTAATTATAATCACTGTACACCGTGTTGTAGGTCGAGGTAGCCCCATGGACCGCCTGGACAGAAGAGAGAACGAGTCTGGGCGCGGGAACCAGCGACGGATTGGCAGCGGGCGTCTCAACCTCTACGAACGGGAACGGGAGGCCACCAGGGACGGACGTGATCTGGGAAGAGACGGCCGGGACCGGGACAGAGATTTCGGCAGGGATGGTCGAGACCGGGACAGAGATCTGGGACGAGACCGGGACAGAGACCTGGGCAGGGATCTGAGAGACCGGGACAGAGATTTGGGGAGAGACCGGGACAGAGATCTGGGAAGAGACATGCGGGATCGCGACTTCGGAAGAGATAATCGTGATCGAGAGATGGAGTACAAGGAACGCAGCAGAGACAGAGGAGGCAGAGACCGGGTGAGCAAACAAGATTTAGCAAACTTGCTGCAACAGAATACTTAAACTGTCTCATTGCTGCATAACCCTGTAACCAATAGAAAATTCATTGACAAACAGCTACTCCAGTTTATTTGAAAGGTGAAATAAAATGTAAAACTGCTATGTTTCTAAAAGTAAAAGGTAAGAAGCAAGCTAGCTCAAGGCCTGTCAACTTTTGATTTGTGTTGTGTAAGGGCCTCGTTAAAATTTTTTGTAATGTTTGGAAAATACCATCAGTGAGTCTTACATGCAAAATATTTCTGGTAATGTTTAGTAAACGTATTGATTTTGATTGTGTCATCACAATAGTGATATTAGCAATAGTTACCAAAGAGTTCCAACAATTACTGTAAAAATGATATTTTGTTTTTTTTACCAACAGCAGCATGATGCCTCAAGACGCAGGCTCCACAGTAAGTAGCAGTTTTAATTAAAGCAAGAACACAGAATTCTGTTGTGTCAGTGTAGCAACTATGGAGTTGAAGCATTTATGATTCCTATGCTCAGAGCTTGAGTATACCCTCGAACACTTTGTCAAGGGGACAGACTAGCAAAAGAATACATCCTTCAAGAGTAAAGTGTTAGTCATCATATCTTGTTCTTGGACATCTTGGTATATGTTTTAGCCAAAGGTGATATATTTTTCCTCAAATGTAAGAATATGTCATATATGCCAAAAACAGTTACTCAAAAACTGGATAAAACTTTGATACAAACAGCATCCACTGTCTTCCGTCAGATAAAGTCAGAGTCTGATTCAAAATTGTATCCAGTTGTTTGAGTAACTGTTTTGCGTACCTTACTACCTGGATGTCGAACCCATCAAAGTATGTCATATGTAATTTTAATTGATGGTAAGCAGTCTGCTAGACAGGTAAAGGGTCTTCAACGCTAAATGAAACCTTTTGTACATTTCCCAGATCGTCCACTGGAGGAGCCAGAGTGGTTTTCCGCGGGACCCACTAGCCAAACAGACACCATCGAGCTGGGCGGATACGAGGACTACGTGGAACGCAAGAAACGGGACAACAAGAAAGGCATGTTAACGAGTGAACCCGTGTCCTGTGAAAGCGACTGTGTAGACTTTATGTTAAACGGTGAAGGTGAATTTCCCTGTTTTCTCTCGTGTTTAGGAACAACAGATTTCTTGGAGGCAACAACAACAGCACTCACTATCATTCTCACTGAGAAACACCAAACAATATCTCTTCAATTCATGACTGTATGCTATTGCAGTTTTTTCTATTCAACATTTGTAAGAATGCTTCCTCCTAACAGATGTTTTCCTTGGAAAAGGAAGGGCTTTGGTATTTTGTATTGTACTTGCTTCTAAACATATACATGTTTCTCCAATCACAGTACACGGTGCATGTCACTCAGTGGTATCGGCTTTACATGTAGTACTACATATATTGTCAGCTACATGTTGGCTTAACACTGCTTGTCCTTTTCGGAGGGAACTGAGCCAGATTCATCTCGCTTTATTATCTATGATTTGGATTATTTCATCTTGCAAGCAACCCTGAGGATGTGAAACAAACTTGAGCTTTGATCCAACACAAAGAAAGCACTCACCATGAATTTTCGATCGATCTTGCCAACCTTCATCAGATGTCTGATTCACTGCACTTGTGGTGGATCAAAGCTCAAATTGCACAACTATGTATTGTACCAACATCAATATGCTTTCGGTCAAACTATGGAAGTAGCTTTTCCTGTCCTCGTCGTCTCAACAAGTTTTTGTCTCTCTTGCCTTGCAGCCAGTACCAAACAGCCCGATAGAAACGGCAGTTTGGAAACGAACAGTTCGAGCTCCCCGGAGATGTCCCAGGACGGGGAGGGGCGGGAACGTGGGGCGGCGCCGGCTGCCGCCAACAGCGGCGACTTCAACTTCGACGAGTTCTTCAACATCGACGGCAACATTCCAGGCTTCCCGGTACGTTTCCCACACTTTTTAGATGCTGTATCCTGTCCCAATTCAAACTCAATTTGTTTCTCTGCCAATATGTTGAAGCCAATTTCACCATTTCAATGGACCATATCCCAGATGTTTTTGACATTTAGATACCTCACTTTTGGATAACCAACATTACAAGTCAGAAGCAGAGAATTTTCAGAATTTTGCCTATAAAAGACAGAATACACCCAATGCGTAAGCGGTATGAAGGTGTCTTGGTAAGAAATTTCAGACCGTGTGACTGTGAGTGACTACTCTATCTTAACCTTCTCCCTGCTGCCCAACCCTGTAACCAAAAGAGAATTTGTAGCCAAGTGGCTGCTTCAGTGTGCTAAAGGTTAAGGTAACTTTCTTATATTTCCTAAAATAGCTTTCCAAAATGTCAGTAAGAAAAGTAAGTATCCAATTTCCTCCCCAGATATCTCAGAGCCCTGAGGAGAGTGCTGCAGCTGGTTCACCCGCTGGTTCGCCAGCAGGAATATTTGTTAGATCACTTTGGCATTTGGGCCCCCTAGCACCTTTTTTTGAACTGCAGGGACCCTGAAGTTTCAAAATTTCCTCCCCAGATATCTCAGAGCTCAGCAGTTGCACTCTCTAGTGGAAAGGAGTGTAAGAAAAGCAAGGAAGAATATCATTGACACTGAAAGGAAGAATATCTCTGACACTTTTCAAATTTCCTCCCCAGATATCTCAGAGCCCTGAGGAGAGCGCTGCGGCCAGTTCCAGCCGGTTCAGCCGCTGGTTCGCCAGCAGGAGCAGCAGTCGCAGCAGTAGCCGCAGCAACAGCCGTCCCGGTTCCCGTAGCAACAGTCGCCCCAGCAGCCGCCGCTCCTCCATCCACGAGGAGCTGGAACGGCTGACCGCGGGAATGGAGGAGAAGGGTCACTCCCCGATCGCCCCTCCCCCAACCTTCATGTACCCGCCAGGCGAGCAGCAGAAGGTAGGGGGCGCTGTTTATACATGCTTGGTGATGTTCAACTCTATTGATTTCTTTTTTGACCATTGCAATGGCCAAAAGAGTAGAGTGTTTGCTTTGCATTCGGAATGTCATGCGTCTGATCCCAGCCAAGTCATACTTAAGACTTTAAAAAATAGTTCAAATTGTTTTCTCTTCTAAGCACTCAGCCTTTAGGAAAGGCCTGTTACAGTACTGTAGCTTGAAAGTTCATCTGTATTGGGTGAAGTAAAATTCTAAATTGTAGCTTCTAACACAAAATGATTTGGACCAAATATTCTTCCATGCGTCAAAGTCAAATTGCACAGTCAAAACTTTTGGCAAGTTGAACTCTTTTTGTGTTTCAGAGTTTGTTCGAAAATGTCTTGAAATGATGCTCCTTTTTAAAAGTTAATTTTACACAGTGCTAATACTTTTTTATTTTTCTTCCTTTGTACAGGTTAACATTTTGGAGATGTTGAGTAAAGCACGTATCCCAGTTCACCCCCTGATGGAGACCATGTCACAGAAACATCACCATCTTCAACAGCACGGTATGCCTGACTCTCGTAGCACTGTATGTAGATTGGATGTAGATTGTAGAATAAAACTTGTTGCCATCAAGTACTGTAGCTCACTATATACATGTAGCTATTATGCTTGCAGTCAGATGTGCAAAGGTTAGGTGTTACATGTCGTTCAGTGTAATATAACTAGCTACTGCTATGCGGCTTGTCTGTGAAGCTGGTGTGTTATGCTGAAGGATGATTATGCCAGCTGCACTGAGACAGATATGATTTATAGAAGGATTTCATAATATCAATAAGAGAAGGAAAGGAAGCCTTATCTTAGACTTTCATCTTTCTAGTTAGCCGTATAGAGTTTGTAGAATTTATAATGGTGCAAAGAAATTCTATACTTCTGTAAATATGGTTGCCCAAGCTCAAAAGTGTTGTTTTAAGACCTGCATGTGCGATTTTTGTGATGAATAATGTGGATTTTCTAGATCTAATTTATTATACCTAAATCTTACGTTTTTCTTTTAGCTGAAGCAGGCAGTGTGAAGAGTGTTCAGGAGATTGAAGCTGAGCTGAAACAGTTGGTGATTCGGAACCAACAACAACAGCAGCAGCATAGAGAACACTCAGGACCGCACAGGGTACAGTATAACAAGCCTTGTTTTCATTCCTCATCTCATTTAACTATTTGACAGTTGGGACACCACAGTATGGACATATTTTTTGAAAGTTTTTGTTTAATCCTCTTCATAGTGTTTTTTTTTCACAAACAAGAGCTTCACAAAGAACATGATATGAAGTGATAAAATGAAAATGAAGATTGTATAGAATGCACAAAATAACAGCAGCAAACATAGATATGGACTAATAGGGTCTTTGACTTCTCCCTGCTGCCTACATAAACTACCGTAACCAATTTGGTGGCAATTGGCTACCTTAGCAGTCTCAAGGTTAACTCATTGACAAGTAGAATTTGTACCATTGAAAATGAATGCAACATTATAAGTTAGTGGATTATATTAGATATTTATAGGTTCTGGTTGTCAGTACATTGTAAACTTCTCCCTGCTGCCTAACCCCCAAACCAATACAAATTCGGTGGCAAATGGCTACCTTAGCAGTCTCAAGGTTAACTCATTGACAAGTAGAATTTGTACCATTGAAAATGAATGCAACATTATAAGTTAGTGGATTATATTAGATATTCATAGGTTCTGGTTGTCAGTACATTGTATACATGTAAACTTCTCCCTGCTGCCTAACCCATAACCATTACAAATTCGGTGGCAAATGGCTACCTTAGCAGTCTCAAGGTTAACACATTGACAAGTAGAATTTGTAACATGGAAAATGAATGCAATATGATAAGTCAGTGGTTTATAGGTTCTGGTTGTCAGTACATTGTAAACGTAACCTTCTCCCTGCTGCCTAACCCCCAAACTAATACAAATTTGGTGGCAAATGGCTGCCTTAGCAAGCTGAAGGTTAATCATCCTTACCTTTCTCCAGGCCCCACAGCATCACCACCAGGCCCCCACCCAGCAACCAGGGTTCCCTCGGCATCTCCCACAGGAACACCAGTTGCCACGACAACCTGTCCCCACCCAGCAACCGGCCGCGCCCATGTCGGGACAAAGGCAGGGAGGGCCTGTCGGAGGACTGTCTGCGTTCGACAAGCTAGTGGCTACAATGCAGGCAACGGGTACCCTCCCACAGCAGCCAAAAGCTCTGGTGAGACTTCGGTTTTTAGCCTCTGTGTACAGAGGTTTTGTTTTTGGTGTGTCTGGATGTTTGTGTTTTTGTGTGACTGACATCCCAGGTCATGAGGTCAATGGAAGAGGCTACTAGTTTACAATGAGATATTGTTTTTGTATGCTTGTAACGGGTACCATCATGTTTTCATGTTTCATTTGATAATAAGACTAATGGATTGATACTCTATTTCTTCAATTAGACTGGAAAGGGAACAAAACATTTCAAGACACCTTGTGAACATGACTGAAGAAACAGCCTCAGTTTCATGCAACTGTTTTGCAACTGTCATCATGATGTTGACTACAAAATGTATTTGTATTACAGGTTAGATCAGATGGACGCCCCCTGTCACCTCTGCAGGTACTGCAGATGGATAACCAGAAGGCCCAGAGAGGGCCTGAACCTCCAAAGGATGTTATTCAGGTGGGCATGTTTACTGTTCAGCCCAGGGTGTATAAGCCATCACAGCAGCTTTTGATAAAATTCTTTAAGTTTGCCAGTATCGGTTCAAGAAATTCATGACTCCATAACAACTTAGATGTTAAAGAAAAGGGAAAAATGATAAATATCAAGACTGACATGTTCTGTTTTTATTTTGGCCATCTCTTATAATTTGATCGTTTTGAATATCACCAATAGTTGGCATTGGTCCTATTGTATATCATAGATAGTTTTTACATTTTGTGTATCATAATTTTGTCATATCTTAAATAGTTCAGCATTCCTTCTTTCATATATAATAGATGGTTCGGACATTTCGTGTATCATATGTTCTCATTTTGGATATCTTTAGCACTTAAGCTTTCCTCCTTAAATATATCATACTTTTGACATCTTGGGTATCATGATTTTGACATTTTTTGTTGTCCATTTCAGGAGCTGATGAAACAGACTGGTGCAGCGAGCCACCCCGCTCTACAGCAGCCCCCCATGTCCGTGGTGCACTCCCAGCGACATGCCCCACCCCCCAGGGCACCCTCCCCACCCCTCCTGCACCGACCCCCCTCCCCACATGACTTCCTCATGGCTCAGGGGTCCCCCAGGGTGCCGTCTCCACTAGGTGAGTCACAACTCAGATTCTCTAAGTATATTTAGGGATCAAAATTCCACCTGCTAACATGCAGATTTGTACAGGTGAAATCATCATCATCATACAGGTGAAATTAGAGCTGTGCAGGTATTTTAGTAACACACTTTTCTGTAGGGGTGGATACCGGTTTGGCTTAATAAGGTCCAAGTCCAGGTTTAGGTCCAGAAATTTAGGTTCAGGTCCGGACCTGAACCTGGACCTGATATTGTCCAGTTGATGTTTTGTTTTATTAGACAAATATTAAGCATAGAGAATTAACGCTGACACGCACGACTATAAAAGTGTCTTGTTGAGAAGTCTTTCAAGATAAACCAGTGTTCGATATTTGAATGTTACACTTATTTTAAATACCTTTTTTGTCAGAGGGGAGACTCAAAACACTTTTTATCAAACAAAATAGAAACATAAATTTGTACTTTGTTCAGGTTTTTTTTACTCAGGTTTTAGGCTATCAGGTTTTTTGGACTCGGTTCTTGGATGTTATAAAGGTCCAAATCAGGTCCAGCAAACCGGTATCCACCCCTACTGGTCTGTATGTTGGGTTCACGCAGGTCTTTCTTTCTGTAGAGCTGATAAGAACTACAATGGTGCCAGGGTTGAATACCTTCAGTGTTACAGTGTATGTCAGATATGACATAACTTAAATTCTAGTGCTTAGTACACCGTACTGTCAGAATCATTTAGATACAGGTCCAGAATAGCGGAATATCAATGTAAGTCGGAATAGACGTACACTGAAGTTATAACTTATTTTGTTGCTAAAAATGTGATATTCATACCACAAATAGGAAATGGAAAAAATATGAAAATATAATTATGGATGTTGAAATCAGCACTATCTTTGATTTGAGATCTTCTCCACATAAGATACCTCAATGAACAATCTGTTAACTGTTTCTTCATGTTTCTATCATTGAAGACCACAGGTTACTTTCTGTGCATGATGTTACGTTTAGGTATGCAGCACTTCTCAGTTCCTTGGTAAACCATTGCTTCCTATTCTTCCTGTTGTAGGTTTCTCCCCGGTGCCCTCCCCCACCCCAGGGATGATAGGAGGGCTCCAAGTGCCGTCCTCTATGCCAGGCCAGCTACCAGGATCACCCATGACTGTACGTACAGCCGCTTACCATAAGACTGTCAAAGATATTAATTATTTGCATGCCATGATGCCCTTCTCTTTCCTAATTCTTATAACATGCACCTTAATGAGTGATTGTTTTAAGTCGATGGATTGCAAGGTTGATTTTCTTTCTTCGTGTATTCTTGTATTGTGTTTCCTGGAACGCGGTGACTCAATACTGAGTGAGCCACCCTGGTTAAAGAAAATAGGAATGAATAAAGATCTGTAACCCTTTAAACTTTCACGGTGGTTTTATTTTTCTTATGGCCACCTCTTCACTGCAAAGTCATGAGACTGCAAATTGAATACATGTATGTCTCCCTTGTATGAATACTGTACTAATCCATTCAACAGCAAAAAAATCTTTCCCTCCTACCGAGGAATAAAAGCACTCAAAAGGAAATAGATTTATAGTGGATAAGTGTGATGCAGAATGTATTGATAAAGCTGTTGTGGCATTCTTTGCCAGAAGTTTGATCTTGATCTTGATTAGTTACTGGGCAACACCCCTCTTGTTGGGGTAAAGCGCCCAGGGGAGTGCGCTGCGCTTTTATTGACCTCTGAGGTGCAGGAGCACCGCCTCCATGAACTTGGGATGGTCAGCTATCTCCGTGACTTCTTGAGGCAGTGAATTCCAGTCTCTCACAGTGCGAGATTGTGATTTCTGACATGATGCTTTATCCATGTTTAGGGACAGTATGGCATGTCGGGGAGCCCGCCGGGAGTGCGGCCCCCGTTCGCCCGCGTGCCGTCCCCACAGGAACTTGCCATCCACACGCAGCGCATCCTTCAGGAGGCCGTCATCAAGAAGCAGTTGGAGAAACAGCGGGACAACATGCGCCGCGCTCACTCCCCCAGCTTCCACCCGCACCCCCCTCCCCAGCACAGGCCCCCACAGCAGATGGGACACCCCCATGCAGGCCCTCCGCACATAGGAGCCCCGCATAGGGAGCCTCTTCAAGGTGGCCAGCACACACCTACATCTGCCGCTAACAAGGTGGGTTTAGATGCTGCTGTTTCACAGTATAGCCTTGTTCTTTGCAATTGCTCTACCATGATAGTGATTATATAAGAAAGCTATAGAGGATCTTCTTTTGTTTTGAGCCGTTAAAATGTTCAGATGCTACCATAGATACCGTTGGATATTGATGAATAGTTGGGTATTGATGAATAGCTGTTTTTACCGTATTCTTGAAGAATGTAGGTATTGTTTTTGGTCTGTGTGTGTGTCTGTGTTTCCAGATATTTGTGGTCAGCATAACTCAAGAACCTCTGAATAGATTGTGATGATATTTGGTATGTGGGTAGTAGAGCTGTGTACTGGTACACTGTACCGATACAGTACTGGGTACAATCAATTAGGTACAGGTCCAAAATACCAGTGACCCTGCTGTATCGGTACTGGACCTGACTCAGGGGATGGCCACTTTGACAGATAAAATTACTATGAAATTACCATGTCAGTGCTCTAAAGCCACTCTAAAGCACAGAAAACACATTTGCATGGCTGGAGTCAAAGTTCCATCTGTGTTTTCATAAAAATAGTACCTAGCAAAATCAAATATTATGTTTTTACCAGTTCAAACATGCTTTTGTCCATATTGAAAATGTAGCATTTTCCAAACAAGTAGTTTAGGTACAGGTTCAGGTCCGGACCTGTACCTAAACCCGTGTACCTGTACCCGACCTAAAATTTGTTTAGGTACACAGCTCTAGTGGGTAGGTGTTGGCCTTTACTTTGCTTCAGAAGAGTTTGTTGATTGTCTTTTTTATCCGTGTCCTAGCCCCGTGTGCCGGCAGCCTTCACCCCCACAGCCGTGATCCGTCAGCTGCACAACAAGCATGCAGAGGACATGGACAAAGAGGAGAAGGAAGCAAAGGAGCATGGGAACCGGGACTCTCCTGTAGCCAGCCTCATGAAGGAGCTACAAGACAAGAACAAGGAAGGTGGGCTGGAGGTCTTATCCATTACTGTACATTAGTGCTCCGTACCGTGTACCGGTACTGTACCGTAAAAGTTGTACCAAAATACCGGATCATGAAGTACCGGTACTGTACCAATATAAATCTACACCAAGTATGTGCTTATTTAATGACCAAAGTGACACCTTGGAACAGCGTATCTAATATGCAACAGATCTTTCAGGCAGGCTGGAGTTTTGATAGCATTAGGCCAAGGGAGTATGGTGGTAGGAAACCTAGTTATGTTCTTTGAATAAAGATACTGACAAGTTGTAAACAGTTTATTTAGGTTTCTGTCATTATTGAAGTTCAGAAAAACACAATAATTTTTCAAGTTGTTCAGGTACAGGTACCGTACCTGATGTTACATTTAGGTACGCAGCACTACTATACATGCAGAAATGTTCGCGGTGGTTTCATGTTTACGGTTTTCGCAGCGACTGTTTCACTGCGGACTTAAAACCAACGCGGACATTTTTGTCCAATACTGTCGCAGTATGTGACTATAGCGCTGCCGCAAACTTAAAACCACCGCAAACACTCCATTTTCGCCTTAGCGCAAAATAAAGACCACGCGAACTTAAATGCATTTACAGTTTATACATGTATGAGCCTGTTCACCAGTGCTGTCTTCAGCTCCAGAAATTTTTTCCGTCTTATTCATTATTTCGCACTCCATTTTGTTAATTTTCATTGCTGAATATGTCATTTTATGCTTACAAATTTTAGATTTTCATCAATTTCCTGTTATGAAATTTGGACTTAATGAACAGACGTGGTGAAATTTTGTCCATCCCAACCAGCAGTGGAGACAGCCCTGATTTGAACTGTACAGGCACCCAAGCTAGGTACTAAGTCAAGTGAGGAAATAGGGGCAAAGTGCCTTCACCAAGGGCACGACATTAGAACTTGCTAAGGGTTCGAACTAGTGCTACTTACCTAAACGTAACATCAGGTTTAGGTACAGGTCCTGGCCTGTACCTGAACGATTTGAAAAATAAATTTTTCTGAACTTCTTATATGACAAAAAACATAAACTGTTTCTCAACTTGTCAAGTATCTTTATTCAAAGAATATAACTAGGTTTCCTACCGCCAAACTCCCTTGGCCTTGCTATCAAAACTCCCGGGCTTCCTGAATGATCTGTGTCACTTTGGTCATGTTTGGTGTTGCATGAGGTCAGGAAATCATTCACAAAATAAGCACATATGTAAATTTATATCAGTACAGTACCGGTACTTCATGATTTTAGACCTGTACCGGATCAATTTTTACGGTACAGTACCGGTACACAGCACTAGTTCGAACCTAGAACCTATGGATTCTAAGTCAACAACCCAAACCACAAGATCTTGTCACCTGCTACTTGATGTTATAGATTAAGTGTTCCAATTCTTATTTTCTATAACAGATGCTGACGGTCAGGAACAGAAGGGTGGACAGGACGCCGACTCCAACCAGGACCAGCGGGCTCGCAGCCCCACAGAGATGGCCAAGATCGCCGCCGCCATCATCAACAAACGTCTGGCCTCCAACCGCTCCCCCGTCAACGCCCCCCACCCCTTGTTCGGCCACCCTGTCCCACAGGTACTTGCTTGGATACTTTATTAAGTCTATTAGATTTATAAGCAGCTAATCAAGTCAAAGCCTTTATTTTCTTTCAAAAAGGTCGAAGTGGAGGTGGAGGAGTCACTGATAAAGAGTACAAAAGCTTTACATAAACTGTATCAACACAATCCTAAATAATAATTCAAAATTATCTAATTTTTCCTGGACATAAAACATACAAACATATGACATACGTAAGAGTCATTTACATTCTACATTTGATAAAATCTACTGATTTATATAGATGAGAAGCTCTTGCCAAAACTTTAGTAGCATGCGCAGGTTGAATGCTATAGGGTTAACTGCTCCATATAGATATGGACCTGTATATGAAAGTCTTTTTAATGGCATTAGTTTTTGGTTTCAATAGTCTGCAGGCATCTTCCCAGAAATATAGAGCAGGATAGGGGGAGACTGTGATGCACACAATGTGTGTGATGAGGGGGAAGGTCTGAAAGGGGGGTGTGGAGAGCAGCTATTGCATTTTGCCTTTTCCAGACACAAGTAGAAGTCGTTTCCTGCAACTTCAACTTTCAGTGTAGAATTGATGAAATCTTGAGTTTTAAACAGAATTACAGGCTTGGCTGGGGAAGTATTGAAAAAATACCCTAACTTTGAAAATCAACATGATCGAGCTGGGATTAGAACAGGATGGAGGAGCGCCACTGTTCCATTCTTTAGGGAGACCCCTGCCGCCTGTATGTGTTTTTCCTGTCTTGTAACTGAGCTCGTTGTGTTACAGGTCCCTGTGGGCATGGTCCCCCGCGTACCCATCCACCCCGGGATGGGGATGGTACCTCCCGGCGTGGGGCTCCCGCCCAACCACATGCAGATGATGAGGGGGATGGTGCCTCCGCAGGGGGTCCCCGCCCCCCACCCCGCAGTGGCCATGGGGCTGGCTCCCCCCGGGATGGACATGCGCCACCTGTCCCTGCCCCCGGGGTCGCACCCCCACCCCGCAATGCTGCAGCAGCAGCTGGCCATGCAGAACGGGCTTGGGCAGCAGGTAATCGGATACTTTATTACCTCCATTAGATACTGTAATTCTTGATTTGTCAACTGTAACTTAACTTTAGCTGATTTAACGGTCACTAGTCAACAGCTAAAGTTTCATAATCGCAAATATCTAATCACTGATATTTGAGACAGTAACGTTTGTTCCCACCGTTGAAATTAAGTGCGGAGACCTACTCCATTTTCCTCCAACTGCTATATTTTCCTGCCACTACCGTATATTAAAGTGATTTACAGTACTTTGATCCTTTTATACCTTCATTCCTTATTTGACACGTTTATTGAACAGCTAGATAATATGTCAATAATATGCAAGCAATGTACCATCCTCTTGGATTCCTAGTATAAATATTGGGTCTTTGTTGGTACACTTTATTTAACTACGATGTGTTTGTCTAGATTTGTTATCACTGATTGCGATGATCATGCAAGGAAAAGTCTATTTGATATGTACAGGCCTTGATCTGCTGTAGATGTTTTTAAGGACAATGATTTGTTTTTAATTGTAATGAGATACGCAATTCAGCCCAAAAGGCTGTGATGTATTTCAATTGAATAAACCATTCATCATCATCTTAGGCCACACCAATTTAATTTCTTGGTTAACGGATTTATTTTTTTCATTTTAGCAAAAACAAAATCATGAAAACAGAAGGCTGGGGTGAAAACTTGCACCTGACCCTGTTCACTCCCTGAAATTGTGTGCACCAAAGTACAAACTTTCCTCTGAGATTCTGTTTTTATGTTGATTTTCCAATCTAGCATTTTTGTTGAAATTCCGTTAACCAAGAAATTGAAATGGTGTGGCCTTAGCTATCATACAGTGAGTATGTAGCTACATGTACTCTTCCTGGAGTACAGGAAACATACATGACAGACTACATAAAGATTGCTACAGTTATTTACGTACTACATTAAAATTGACTAACTTCTACAGGTGGCTATGCAGCAGCTGATGCAACGCACCATGTCCCCCCAGCCCAACAGAACCGTGTCTCCGCAGGCACACCTGCACCAACGACCAGGTGGGTCCCACAATGTATACTGTAATTCACTTTATCTTTAAGGTAGCAAAATTTCATGATGTAAGATATCTGTTGCCTTCTGGAAGGCAGCCAGTGGAAAGATTTGTTAGAAGTGAATTAACAAAAATGGAAAATATTTCAGGGGGTTTAAGATCTTCCATTTCTCGCTCTTCAAGTACATGTATTGTTTGTTTGTTTATTTATTCGCACATACATAAACATAAAAAAACAATAACAAAATAATCGAAAATATTTAAAAGAAACGTGCCGGAGGAGACAAGAAAGCCCACGGGGCTTATAAGAAATTCTCCCCCATTAACTTAACAAATATCAATTACTATAACAATTGTGAAATGTAGCATTTAGTACTAGTAAGTATACTACTGTGCAGAAGCATGTCTTTGCAAGCCAGAAAATCAGAGATTTTTTTTCGAATCCCATCTCTAGACATCATCACCAGCCACACCACCCAGAACGGCCCGGGCGGCCCCCTGGCCAAGTCCCCCACCCCTGCCGACAACCTTGCCAAGTGGTTTGGACAGGACGTGCTCCGTCAGCCGATGCCTGCCCCCTCCCTCCCCTCCGGACAGAAGGTTCTCTCCCTCGACGACCTGGAACGACCCCAGCAGGCCGCAGTACAGTAGGCAAACCAACCGCTGCTAAAGATCTTCCACGGAAAAGCTACCAGACGAGGAACGATTCTTCCTGAAGAAGATGTTTGAATGCAAAAGATTGATCCTTTTCTTTTTTTGTTACGTTGATCCGGTTTTGAAGTTGTCCAGATAAGCAGGGCTTCATTTTGATATGTCACGAGTGATGACGAGTTATGATAAAGACGGTGGAAAGGGTATAAATTGTCAGATTTTGTTGTTCAGAAGAAATGAAAAGCGAAAGAATTATGTGAAGTCGAAGTTCGTTGAAGCAATTCTGTTGGAGGTTTATTTGCAAATCAAGATGCAATGCCTTGTAAGAGCTGCAGTTAATCAATGCCGGACATTACAAGCGCCTAAACATAAGTTGCCTGTATTAGTCACTCTCTGACAAAATGACAGGCACTGAAAAGGTCTACCAGGGGCAGTCTATGTAAAAAAAGGGATAAAAGATAACACTGTCCAACTGCAACCATAGAAAAACTTGTGTTACACAAGACAGTCCCTTCCGTTGCAATGATGAAGTTATTCCTGTTTTCCTTCTCCACTGTGATATCAAGAAACAAAAATTATCTGAGAAGGTTGTATAAAAAGGACAGTGGCACGACGTTACAGAAAGATCCAACTCAGAAAGTCCTTATAAAGAACACAGCGTGAGTCTATACTTGCAGTTACTCAATTACACTTGCCTGTTAACACTACCGTTAATTTCTACTTAACCGGTTCATGTATCATTTGTTGTGAAGATAAACTGTTACTGTGCAGCGTCTCCTTTCATAGCAAAACACATAAAAAGTGTATAAACCGTCTTGAATACTTGTATCTATCTATCTACAGACCCTCTGTTATTGATGTTGATGTTATATTCCAGAGACTGTATAAATCAGTGCCTGTACACTGTCATATTAGCGTATAAACCCCTTGTTCATGTATATTCTGCCGTTAACTGCGGGCTCTACAATACCGACAGCATCTGCAGTTGGAATGCCATCCTCAGACTGGGGTTCTAAAGCAGCCTTAGATCAGTGTGCCTAGTTCTTTGGTGTTACAGACACGTGTAAATGTGTGTTTCCCGCCAGTAATATACAGCCAGCATGTAAATACTGCACTGTCTGTGTCCTGTAACTGTATCCTTTGAATGTTGATTGACAGATGTGCGTTCCTACTGCTTATGCTGTCCGAATGTTTTTTTGGCTACACCTCAGGGGTGGGGCCTTCTTTCATTTTCAGGGAAGACGGGTTCCTAAAGTTGTACGGTCGGTTTGGACTACCTTCCAGCCACCGTTAAGTAAAGCTATCTGTATTTCAGAGTGGGGGGACAAAGCAATGTGGTCATTTTCATAATTTCAGTTTGATTAGCTGCAGAATCATTACTATATTCGTAAATCAGAGTTAAAAGTGACGTGCAAATTGTAAAGATGACTTTCATCAGTACCGACAAACAGTATGTAATATGTATAAAGTGCTACGACCCCCAACCCCATGCCACTATGATCACAGTAAGGGTTATACAGTGGTGTAGAAAGTTGGTTCAGTTGAAATGGTCTGTATTTATTTCATGTTTCTAGCTTAAGTAACTACTAAACTTGTTTGAAGGGACCTTGATTTTGTGTACATGTACTGCTTGAAGGTGTGCAAGTTTTCGCTGTACATTGTGAAACTACAGACTTGACTACATTTACTATAATATATGTGTGCCCCTCTAGACATGTTTTAGTGTACGTATCCTGTTAAAGGCCTGGTGTAAATGTTAGTGTTTAGATTGTTCACAGGGCCACTTCTATGATGGGTCTCTTTTTGTACAGCAGAATTACTGTGTTGTTATAGGTGGTTGGAAGCTAAATCTCTGATGTTCATATGGACATTGTAAATGAAGTTTGGAAAAAAAATACTTGTCTGCCATAAAATATACTTGTAGCCACCCTTCTCCATTTCTTAACGCAGTACAGTATCAGACTAACAGAGTCATACAAAAGAATTGTGAGCTACATGTAACTGAAAAGTTAATCTTCGTCCTACTGAATTGTTTTGGTTACCCAGTACAAGTTCAGTCCATTTATGATTATTCTTAGCAGGGAGAAAGTTAGTGTCGCCGGATTTCCAACATGGCTGTGGCTTCAAATCGTAAGATCTTCTGTCCCGATAATTCGTCAAATTACTCGTCATGTGAAAAGTTTGCCATCATATTTTGATCTATCAACACCTGTATGCCCCTGCCTTAGAGCCATGTCAGAGCCACCTAAGATTTGTGAATGAAAAAAAAATTATGTTCATGTTATAAAAAGGGAAAAAAGTCATGTCTATTTTGTATTACTATGTGTTCTAAAGAGTACATGCGATGGAAAGCTTACATGTTGAGCTCGAAAGTATCTGTGCAACTCGAGAGAAAGCAACCCTACACAGTTACCATGAAATGTTGCAGTATCATTTAGTAGATTCCCTTTCCAGAGAAGTGTATTAAACGGGTTGATGGATAGCAAGTCTGAGTTCTTTTGTAGAAGAGTTCTCACGAAGAATGGGTCAGTTGAAGAAATTATTTTCAAGAGAACCGTATATATTCCTTTCGCTCTTTCTTTTTTTTTGTGATGCCGTTTTCTGTTTTGCTTTTGTGAGCTCTTGAGCGATGTAAAATGACAAAGAATGGCTTGTATGCCCAACTTTCATGTTAAATAAACACGAGTATTTGGTAATAAATTGATGTGTGTTTCTTTTTTGTTGGATAGTATTGATACAGTAGTGATATGGAATACTGATTTTAGCATACTACAATCAGTTACATTATGCTATGAAGAGTTCTATTTATGAGTGATGCATAGGCACCAAACATACATGTATACAAGGCTTAGAGGGCATAAGGCACCAATGACATCAACATTAAGAATTTCCGGAAATTACATAAAGCATAATACTATTGTTCAGTAACATACCGGTAAATATTTTCACAACATATTCACACTTCGGATGTTATTGAACATTGAACCATCAAAACATCATACCGGTACCTCCAGCTTTTGATTCTTCCCACCGGGTAATTACATTAATCAGTTACTTGCCCAGTCATGACGTCACAGTGAACATGGCAGCCGACTTGGAACTTTGCACAGCGGCTCGGAAAGAACGTAAATTTTTACAAGCAAACAAATATTAGACAGATGTTATGTCCTTTAATTGAATGTTATCACGATAATTAAACACTGTTTTCTCATCAAATAATATTTTTCACAAGCCATGGTGTAAGGTTCCGAACCGGCTGCCGTGTTCATTGTGACGTCATGAGTGGGCATTAGTCACTGATTAATGTGATCACCTGGTGAGAAGATCAGATAAGAATGAATAGCTGTATCCATGGAAGTATGGTTTCTGATGGTTCAATGTTAGATAACATCAGAAGGGTGTGTATTTGTTTTAAACGTTTATATTCCTTGATTGATGCTACTCCTATTTCAGATAATAAGAAAATGTTGTATTTTGGTGTCTTATGCCCTTTAAGGTGCCATTTTCTAGAGGATAGAGCTGTGTACCGGTATCATTGAGTAGGTACAGGTCCGAAATACTGGAACGCTGGTGTACCGGTACTGAACCTGTATCTGTATCTGAATAGTTCAAACCTGGCTGTCTTTACCATGAAATCACCCTGGCAGTCTCATGAGCACCAGTGCAGCAAAATACAATTTTACACGTGTCAAATGTTTCTTCTTTGTTTTCATAAAATGAATACTCGTACATTGTAGTTCTTGCTGTGCCACTGACGGTTGTTGAAGAATTTTAGATTCAATGCCATAGGCTTGCCAGCACATAATTTTATACATTATGTTATCAGTTCAAACATGCTTCCATCCTTATCAAACATCGATTATCATTTGAACAAGGGAGTTCAGGTACAGGTCACGATGTGTACCTGTGCCTAAAATCTGGGTTTCCGGAAAAGGTTGGGTGGGCTACTTCGTCAGTGTTATTCCATTAAAGGCCAAACCCCCATACATAGCCTTGGGGCCCCAAAAGGGTAGCCTGTTAGGCTGGCCCACCCTACCTAGCCTAGCCCACCTTTTCAGGAAAGCCAAAATCTGTCAAGGTACACAGCTCTACTATAGAATGTTAAGCCCCCCTCTCACTAAACCCGCGGCGTCGCTGCGTCCTAAACTGGATTTGTGTTACCCTTGACTTTATAATGGGAATTTCATTAAAAACGTCCAAGTATGACCAAAAATACAACAAAACACACAAAGCTTAAAAAGATTCGTTTTTTGTCGATGAAATTCGTTGAGTGCTTTGTCAATTCGATCGGCCGCAGCGACGCCGCCAGCGTGCCGCGGGTCCAGTGAGGGGAGGGGGGGCTTTAGCATTTGGTCCTTAGTCATTCTTCTTCCACGGGAAGTTCTTTCCCTCCGGGTCCTCCCTGATGCGGTCTCGGGCCTTCCAGGTGATCAGGTCACCGCTAGACGCGTCCAGCAGAACCAACATCGGGTAGCCGAAAACCTCGTACTTCTTGCATAGGTCCTTCTACACACACAACAGATAACAACAAGCGTTAGAATTACTCACGCCTCCGTCATTTTTCACGTTCGTTGTACTAGCTTGATACAAAAATAATTTTTAATCTATCACTCACAATGTCATATTGTTACAACAGCGTATTTAACCACGGGATAGTCAGTGTATAGTCCAGGGAAAACCTAGCCTAGAAGATTCCATACCAGGTGACCATTCTAGCCCTTAATTGATTAATGGGAAACAGAAATGAAGACTCTAATCTGTTATCATCATCATTCTTGGAGACATTTAATACGCGTACGCGCACCATTCATTATCTCCACTAGAGTAGAGTAGAGTTTCTTCGGCCAGGTAGGAATCGGCTGGTTCCATTTTAGGCCGCTCTTCACTTTTATGTCACAGTCATTTCCAGTTTGTGGGGGTTGTCTAGAGCTCGGAAGTCAAAGTACACCTTGTGTTTCCTCATGAGCCTGTCCAGCCTCTCCTTGAAACAGTTTATGCTGGGAGAAACCACTACTGTCTCAGGTAGGCTATTCCACCAGGGGATCACCCGGACGCTGAAGAAGTGTGCTCTTCTGTTGGATTTAGATGTTTTCCTCTTTATACGTAAACTGTGTCCTCTAGTTCTAGTTTCCTCGATCAAGTCGAAAGGGCTTTCCAAGTCATACACTCCATGGATGAACTTGTATGTGTTGATCAAGTCTCCCCTAATACGTCTGTAGACTAGAGTTGGTAAGTCCAACACTCTAAGTCTCTCCTCATACGTCATATTCCTGAGGCCAGGGACACGTTTTGTTGCCCTCTTTTGAACCTGTTCGAGCTCAAAAGCTAGTTTCCACGAGTATGGTGACCACACTGGTGCCCCGTATTCCAAGTGTGGGCGGATTAGAGATTTGTACAAGAGTAAGAATACTTTTTTATCGACAAATTCAAAGGTTCTCCACATAAGTCCTGCAACTTGATTGGCTTTGTTGGTTATTGCAGCTACGTGATTACTGAAGTTCAGGTCCTTATCTACCATAATACCCAGGTCTTTCTCTAACTGTGTGAAGTTCAAAGATGTACTTGCTTCTTTGTCCGTCATAGTGTATACAAAGTCAGGATGACCCTTTCCCAACCTTATGACAGTACATTTCATAGGGTGAAAGTTCAGCTGCCAATCTTCTGCCCAGCTTTGTAGTTGATGTAGATCTTTCTGTATGACGGCACAGTCGTTAACCTTTGCTACTGGACGGTAAATTTTCGTATCGTCCGCGAAAAGCTTTAGGTCACTTTGCACAGTCTCAGGTAGATCATTAACAAACAAGGAGAACAGCACCGGACCCAGCACACTTCCCTGAGGCACGCCACTAGTTACTGCTGCCCAGTCCGATCTTGTGCCGTTTACCCGTACCCTCTGTCTTCTCCCTTGTAGGAAGGACTTAATCCACTTTAGAATGTTGCCCGTTATTCCATAACTTTGTACTTTTGCTAGTAATCTCTGGATTGGCACCGAATCGAAAGCCTTACGAAAGTCTAAGTAGACAGCGTCTACTGGCAGGCCTTTGTCTAGCCATTCTGTCCATTTATCCATACATTCCAGCATTTGGGTGGTTGTTGACCTACCAGGTATAAAACCGTGTTGGTGTGTCGTGAAGAGATTATTTTGTCGCATATGTTTCACTATGGCATCCCGAACAATACCCTCTAGTACCTTACACACCACTGACGTCAAACTGACGGGGCGGTAATTTCCTGGGGTATTCCTAGAGCCTTTTTTGTGCAGCGGTGTGACGTCGGCAATTTTCCAGTCGTTGGGGATTTTGCCTTCGTATATGGAATTAGAGTACATTATTTGAAGAGGAGTTGCCAACGTCTCTGCAAGCTCATATAAAAGCCTAGGATGCATATTATCAGGACCCATTGCTTTGTTAGGGTTGATGGTCTTCAGCCTTTGCTTCACTTCTTCAAGACTAATTTCGACATCTGTTAATTCTTCATCATAATGCCTGGCCGTTGGTTTCGGCATGTGTGCTGTATTTTCGCTTGTAAAACTTGTGACAAAGAAATCATTTAGAACTTTGGCTTTCTCTCGATCAGTTCTCGCCACTGTTGTTCCTTCCTTGAAGTCAGGGATACCTGAGCGAGTTTTTGATTTGGCGTTTACGTATTTCCAGAAAAGTTTTGCATTTGTTTTGATATTTTTGGCCATCTGTTTCTCGTACTTCTTCACTGCCTTTCTTGCGGCCCATCTAGCCTGATTTCGTGCTTTTGCGTATTTTCTGTAGTCTTCTTGTTTCCTTGTCTCACAGTATTTTTTCCAGTGTTTTTGTTTGTTGTTCAGTTTCGTGTTAACAGCTTTATTCCGCCATGAGAGCTTTCTTTTTTTGTTTGTCGGCTTCGCTTTTGGTATATTTCTTTCGGCACTTTGTGTGACTAAGTTGGAGAAAACTTCCCAGGTGTTCTCAATGTTCAGATCTTTAAGTGTGTCATGCCAGTCTATTGTAAGATCTTCCTCCATTTGTTTGTAATTACCTTTGTTGTATCTCCGTGACTCTGTCTTTGCTTGTCTTGTCTGAGCATAACAGTTGAAGTTACATCTTAGTACCACATGGTCACTTTTACCAATTGGAGGCTCCATTGTCAATTCACTTATCATACCAGGCTCATTTGTGAAAACAAGGTCCAATACATTGCACTCTTGGTTAGTCTGAAATCTAGTAGCACTGTTGACATGTTGGTACAGGTACCCATCACGAGTAGCTTCAAGAAATTTGTGTGCTTCGTTAGTCTTGGAGCTGGTAGTTCCTCCCCCGTCTTTCCATGATATCTCGGGAAAGTTGAAATCCCCCACCATCAAAAGATGTGAGTAACCCAGGGAACATATCTTACGAATCGCATCGTTGACATTTTCGTTGTTATCGCTGGAGGAATTTGGGCTCCTATAAACTCCAACCACCACGAGCTTGTCGTTGTTTTTCAGTTTAATTTCTACCGGCACTAGTTCAGAGACCTTTCCACACTGCGGCTCTCTTAGGTTTAGTTCCATAGCTTCAAACTCTGACCTCACATGCACCGATACCCCTCTCACTCCATCTTGTTCTGCGTTGGTGAACAGGTCGTATCCAGTTACATGTAAGTCCATCTTAGTCATTTTGTACCTTGAGTTTTTTGGATTGGTTTCAGTTGTTATACAGATGTCTGGTTGTACTGAGTCAATCTTTGCCATGAACTCCGCCTTTTTGTTTGTGATACAGTCAATGTTCGTGTACATAATTTGCAACCATTTACTTTTCCCTTTTTCTTCATTTATCTGTCTTCTTCCTGAATGTTTCGTACTATGTGCCTTTTCTTCACGATGTACATCTTCGGGTATGTCCCTCTCACAACGTGTATGAATTCCCCCGTTACTTCCTGTTGTGACCTGTTTTTTGCCTCCTGGACGAGGAGCCTTATCTCTTCTCTCTCCTCTCTACTTAGATCGGCTGTGACACTTATTCGTCTTAACTTCTCTTCCGCCTTCTTCAACTTCGGAAGCCTATTTAGAATAATAGCTCTATCTTCCTTCCTTTCCAATACTATCTTAAGTGGTCGACCTTTCTTGGTGCTTGTGTCTTTCTTTCCCAGTCTGTACAGTTCTTTAAACTTCACATCCACTTCTAGATGGTCATTGAAAAGTTTTTCTATAAATTCCATATCGTGTTCCTTCCTTTTGTCTGCTTGCTCAACTTCCTCTACATTGTGTACGATTAGATTGTAACTCCTTTTCTCTTGTTCATCTACTGCTTTTCTTTGTTCGGTTAGAGCCTCTTTCAGAATTTCCGCAAACTTTGGAGTCTTTGATTTCCTTTTTGTGACCGTTATCCAGGGCCCCTGTTCAGAGTCCCCCTCAGGAACATCGCTATTTCCCCTTTTGTCTTCCTCTGAGACCTCCCCACTGCCTTGTGTGTCTCCCTCTAAGTCTTCCCTGATCACAATGGCCCTCCCCACCTGTTGTAGTTGTTTCTTCTGGTCTTCTTTGACAGTGTCTATCTTGCTTTCTAGTGATGTTACTATCTTCTCGATTGCAACTAATTTTTCCATGAAGTTAGGTGCACTTTCTGGGTCCCCTTCTTTAGTTGTGAAGCAAATCCGAACCTTCAACTTACAGGTTTCACAGAACCAACAGACATCATCTCTCTGTAGCTTTGTCAATGCTTTGAACTCTTGCTGTGTTAGGCTTGTGCACGACAGGCAAAAGTGGCTATTGCACCCGTCACATGTTAAAACTTGGCATCCCTCATCGTCTTTCAAAATATTACAACATTTCTTACAAGTCCACTCCTCTGTATCTCCCCTACTATTTACTTGATTTGAGCATCCCCCGGCTACTTTCTTCTTTGTTTTCATCTTCCTTGGCGGGGTTACCACCCGTTCTTCATTCATATCTACTTGTAAGTCTATTCAGTATGTAAAGTAAGGATACTTGCGCTTCTATTGTCCGTCTTTCCTCCGATTCTGTGAGTCTTCACCCTTTCTTGTTGCGGCTGACCGTTTCCTACTGGGCTTTTCCCGCCCTGGGAGTCTTGCTCTTGCTTAAAAACTTGTTTTGTGTCCGTTTTGAAACTACTCTACCGTACTCGGTTCTGCAACGTCCTGGCTGCCGTTACCCCTTGCTGCTACGTCCTGGTAGCCTCTACTCTACTCTCCTCTATCCTCTTCTGCTACGCCTGGTAGCCTTTACACTCTTCTGCTACGCCTGGTAGCCTTTCTCAGCCGGGGCTTTTCCCGCCCGGGGAAATTTCCGCTTCTGGCCTCCGACTGTCAGGGCTTTTCCTGCCCGGGAATCTTTCCGCTTCAGGTTGTCCCCGGGTATGGGCTCCTTGATCCGTAAAATCCGATAAATTCAGGTGAAAAGAGCCGGGGGAGAATTTGTCCGCGGCGGTTCGATAAAATTTTCAAGATGGCGGCGGGGGGATGTTAGCACATGTCCCTGGCTAAAACGTTCGTCAAATACTCAATTTTCCAAAAACCTATCTAAAAACTTGATAGAAAACACCCTAATACTATAATTTACTAAAAGAACTTGAGATGGAATCAATTGGAGCTAAAAACTAGACAAAAACGGTAAAAAATATAGTCAGTAGTCGAGAGCAGTTCCAGACACGTCTTCCGTTATCCATGTTGTAGATTAGTTCTTTGAAATTGTTAGATACTAGAAATAGCCAATTGTTATGTATCTACAAATTGCCATACAGTGCAAATAGAATTCTTCTTCTTTTTCATGGTGGCGATAGAAAGTAAAAGTGGGAAATGTTTTCGACAGTAGAATCTAGGTCACGTCGTTTTGTGTATCAGACCTCACCTTCTTCTGCCAATGTTATTCTTTGATAAGTGTATGATCAAGTGAGGTTTTAAACCTCCTTGCTATGATGCATGATGACTATCGAACGGAAAGTGACATCGGTCTGACATGTTGCTTTTTTAACTGAATGGCCACGTCGTTTTGTGCGACAGTCCCAGCCTAACCTCAAAGCAGATGTTGGGTTGAGGTCACTGTTTTGAGGGGCTTCATATATCTCTTTCTATTTTTCCTCTCAACCCGTTTCCGTAGGGAAAAAAACTCAGATCACGTAAAAAGGTGTAAAAGGCCTAAACATTACGGTTCACAATTCCAATCCGGGGCCCGGCCGGACTGTTTGCGGGAACAAGATATAAATGTGTATATCAAGAAATGCACACAAAGTATGCCCGTTGCTGATTTCGTTTTACGTTTTCTGTTGTCTTTCATATTGTACATTTTGTTCCCGCAAACTTCCGGACTGGGCGCCAACGTGAACCCAGCATAAAACACTGACCCGTCCCTACACCCTTTTGAAGATTAAAACTCACCTTCTTCTGCCGTTCCGAATACGGCAGCGCCAGCCAGGGCATCCTTCCAAAGTGTTGCACGAACGCGTCGTCATCCGTGTCGTCCGAGACCAGCACCACCTCGAACGCCTCCGCCTTCCCCGCCTGCTGCCTGAGGTTCTCGTAGAAGCGGGCGAGGTTCGGGGTGAACCCGTGACAAGGCGGGCACCACAGCGCTGAGAAGTACAGCCCGACGTACCGCCCCTCCCCCACCAAAGAACTCGTGTCCACCGTTTCCTCCTCCCCCGCCTTCTTCTGCAGTTTCTCTCCCAGAAGCTCCACCAGCGCCATCTCGAAGATTCCTCAGAACATCAGTTTTCCTTTGTGAAAGTTTACAAGTGATTCTAGACTTTCACTTTTACTTTGGAAGGTGGCTTATCTGTGTAAAATATAGCGCCTTGTTGTGTAGATCTAGACCCTCAGGCGCTAGGTGGTAGCTATAGCGTATTGTCCCTGGTGACATCTTGATTAACCAGTTGGATCGCTGGATGGAAAATCTGATCTACTTTTGGCCTGCACCAAAGTACTGTACTATATTTGTGTAATCTCCAAGCAGATCTGCACGGTGCCAAAATCGTACAAGCTAGCCAGAGAAGCTCCAGTCAGCCAGAGAAGTTGTCAGGCACCGGCGGGATCTGCCTCAACTCAAACAGGGAGGAGCATTTCTATTCAATAATGGTGTCGATGCCCCGCCTGGTGGAAAAAACTCCTTCTGCCAGTTGGATACGGTCTTTGCAACCGTTGGGTCTGCTTGGAGACTATATTTGTGGTCAGTAGTCACGGCATGTACCGTTGTATTAGTCTCCAAGCAGACCCAACGGTTGCAAAGACCGTATCCAACTGGCAGAAGGAGTTTTTATTGACAACTTCTCTGGCTGACTGGAGCTTCTCTGGCTAGCTTGTACGATTTGGCACCGTGCAGATCTGCTTGGAGATTACCGTTTTATTACTCCGACAATTGTTCGGTTTCGGTATGTCTTAGATGTCTGTGTTCTTGTGTATCATGTGTTCCAGGCCGCATTCACTGCCTGTTCAGTGGTTGTTTGCACAAGATTAGAATTATGTTGTACGTCTTGTTACATCACCGTTTCCTTTTGGCATATCAGTTACATGTGCTTTGAAAATACCTAATATAATTCCATAATTTTTAGGACAGAGACCTGTACTTGGGCCTGGTCTCAAAATATGATATAGCTCTAGCTGCCCTACCGTACTACAATCATGAGTCAGGTTCAGGTCCGGACCTGGACCTGATCCCCTGGACCTGGACCGTACCTGGACCTGCATTTTCAGTACCGGTACCCACCCCTAATGTTAGGACAGACTACAATGTCAATGGGGATCTGTCCTAGGACAATCGGGAATTCTACTAGTACGTATACAGACTGCGATCGCAATCTGTTCTAGGACAAACTTCGAGCCAAACTCAATTGATGCTAAGATGAATAAAGGAAACAGCAATATCTTTTTATAAACCATGATTTTATTTAGTTTTTCTACAAACTTACTATCACTTATTACCAACTACACACAATACTTGTGTCACTTTTACAACGTTAACTGTACTTAAGGCTACCAAACTATATAGCTAGTTAAGGCTACCACACTATATAACTAGAGTCACTTCTTCAACTTCATTCAATGCCGCCACACTTGTGGTGACTAGTCACTTCTGCAACTATACTCAAGATACCACACTGGTGTCACTTCTACGACCATACTTAAGGCTATAGTGTCACTTCTATAACTATACTCAAGGATACCAGATTAGTGTCGCTTCTGCAATTGTACTCAAGATACCACACTAGTGTCACCGTTCTAAAACTATACTTAAGGCTGCCACACTATACGAGTATATAGTGTCACTTCTACAACTACACTCAAGATACCACACTGGCGTCACTTTTAACCGGGGCCCGGCCGGGCTGTTTCCGGAAACGACAATTCCAAAGTGTGCGTCCATGAATTTGCACAAGCTATGCTCTTAGATAATTTTAGGTACGTTTTGAGTTTTTGTTGTCTTTTATACTATACTTTTCGTTGCCAAAGACTGCCCGGCCGGGCCCCTGATTAGAAATGTGACCCTAGCATAAGGCTGCCACACTATATATAGTGTCACTTCTACAACTATACTCAAGTATACCACACTAGTGTCACCGGCCGTTCTACAACTGTATTCAAGATACCAGACTTGTTTCACTCCTACAACGTTAACTACACGCAAGGCTACCTCACTAGTTCACATACATAGCCACAGTATTCTATATAGATAGCCTTTCTATTCGTCTACTTAGCAATTTTACTGGTAGATTTACTAACTTTTCTAGTAAGGTTTTAATGAGAATTTCAGCGGTTGCATGATTGTAAGAAATATGTTCTGCGTGTCTGCATGTTTGTGTTCTTGTGTGTTCCAACATGGTACACTGGTGGCGCCATTCCATTCTATAGATAAATTCAAATACATTCTAGAAGGAGACAACCCTTACTGTGTACAAATAGGTAAATATATCAAAGAATGTTTAGATCTTAGAACTAGTAGTGTAAGTGATAGGTTAAACTCGACATGTTGAATTATTCATATACTTGTGTGTAGACTAATAATTTTGTATCCCATTGTTTGTTGTTTGCATGTTTAGTCGTAGAAGACCTTACGAAAGTCGCTGTACTTTTGTTGTGTCAATAAAGATTGTTATGAAAAGCCCGTGCTGATTTATTCCCAGGGGAGCTTCTGTCCTTTAGGACCCTTCGTGACGTCTCCCCTCCCGTCCTTGGTGACGACCTCAGCGGTGTCGGCCTTCAGGATGATCAGGGTAGGGATGCCCTCCACGCCGTACTTCTCACTGAGCTCTGCCTGGGGGGAAACGAGAGAAAATAGTCCCGTTGTCATGGCGACGAAATGTTGTCTAGTGATAGTCTTCTATCTTGTGATTCCCTATTATATTAATAGTGGTGTGTGCGAAAGAACTTGTTAACACTGCATGTCAAACACGGTGGAAGACGAAACATATTTTATTTCAAGTTGCCCCTTCTACGATCAAGAAGGAAAGGCTCTATTTAAAGAGGTGACCAGATGACATCCAAATTTCTCCATGTTTACAGACCCAAAACAAGAGTTCCGCGACCTCATATCTCCATGAACAAGTCTATTTATGCAAATGACTTACACATTTACATAATATATGCTTTATCATAAACACCTTTATCTTACTTAAACATGTTGCAATATTGACAGTCCTATAATTTTCAAATTTGATGAATTTCGGTGTTTTTTGCATTAATTATGCAAATCAGGAATTTATTTGCATAATTGGTATCTGTTGATGCTCCACTTTCCATAAAGTACATATGTTACATGTATTTGAGTCTTATAATGGAAAACACAGCAAATATAGATTTCCCTCATTATCTATGCAAATTAAGTCCCAATTAGCATAATTTGCACTTCATTGTGTATATCCCTGTCTAAGCTACCTGCATACTAAATATCATGGAAATCCGTTGTTCCTTTGTTCAGTTATTCTCCTTAGAAGATTTTCACAAAAACGCCCCTGCAGTTCCAGAGCAAGCTGCTAGGGGGCCCAAACCTAC